>NC_141906.1:35584751-35887781 GCF_057802395.1 Ceratotherium simum simum
GTTACCACTTCACCACTTTCCCTGACAATTCCAGCCATGCCACACTCCTCTTCCTTTCAGACTTTTTGCCTTTGCTCTCCCAATTTCCACCACTTATGGCTTAACTCAAATGTCTACTTTTCCATGAAACCTTCTCAGATATTCCCAGGTGGAATGAATCACTCCCTCCTCTGCTTTCTCATAGTGCTTTGTGACACTTCTGAAATAGCACACAGCACAACCTGCGTTGGATTATGCCTAGTCATGAACACGTGTTCCTGAAGGAGACTTGGTCATCTTGGATTCCTCCTTGGGCCCTGGTATAGGGCCTTACTCACAGTGTACTCAATAAGGGTTTGTGGAATTGACTGGGAAACGGTGAGGTGTACACAGGTGGCTCTAGTGTCTGTGCAGTCATTTGCCTGTGTGCCTTCAGAACCACTCCCCACCCTTCCCCTGCTCTGCTCTGGATTGTAGGGCTCTGATTCTTGCAAACCACACTTTCCAGGCACCTTTGCAAATCTCATTTCCCAAGGTCCTTTCTCAAGTTCTGAGACCGTATCATATGGACATCAGGAAACCTAGATGCTAACTCTGGCACTGCCACTATGGATCCATGGATAATTCACATTTCTTTAGACTTTAGGTGGCTCTTTAATAAAATGTTGTTACTGAATTGATGTTCTGTTGAGCATCCATCCATCCATCCATCCATCCATCCAACCATCCTTCTTTTAGTCACATACTCACAAAAAGTGTATTGAGCTCTTCCCTTCTGCCAGGCAGTGGAGATACAGAGGTGAGTACAACATGGTTCTTATACTCAGTAAGCTCATCCTGGAGCAACGGAAGTACTTTTAGAAGGAGAGTGATATGAGTGGACATGTTCTTTAGAAAATGTGATGGATAGCCTGCTGTGGGGCCAATGGGAACCAATTTCCTGAGGGCAGAATGAGAGCAATGGCTAGAAGCCAGAGGAGTCTGATTTCATCTCGAAGTGACAGGGTGAATTTTCTAACAATTAGAGGAGCTGCACACTGATATTATAAGGTAGTGATGTCCTGTTAACAAACATACCCAAGAAGGAGCTGGACGTTGCCCTCACAGGTGGCAGGGAACATTTTCCTGCTTTGTGAAGATAGACTAGATGGTTCCTAAGATGGATTTTTAATGATTCTAAAAGTCAAGATTTCTATGTGTCAAATTAGTGGTATTGAAACCATTTTTAAAAAGCAGCATGACTTCACCTTTAAATAAAACTCCATGGAATTCCACTTCATAAAACAAAGAAGACTAAAGCAACTCTGGTTAACGTTCTGGGCCCTCCTCTCTTGACCTTCCACTCAGTTCCTGAGAAAACAGGTTGAAAACCGCAGCTCTTAAGAATCTAGGACCTTTGGCTTTCTTGTGGCTGAGAAGATCTGGGCTGTAAGGCCCTGCTGGCCCCAGCCCCTCCCTTCTTCCTCTCTCCATGCCCTGTAGCCTACAGGTGCAGTCCCTTTCCCCACTGCCAGGACCCTCTCTGCTCTTGACCATGAGAGATTCAGGATCTGACTTGAATCCATGAGACTTGCAGCTCCAGAACTGGCTCTGGTTTTGCCACGCTCTGATATTGGGGCTTCTGCCAGCAACTGACTCCTAGTCTCCACCTGGAGTCCCTGCCAAGGCACCAGAACACTTCTCCTCTCTCCTTTTCACCTCTTGACTCTCCATCTTCCCCTTCTTCCCTGGGCCTGAGAACCTCCATTGTTGGGCAGTAACTCATAGTTCCTGAGCATGCCCTCTGAGCTGGGTACAACGAGTCCGGCATTACTATCTGTACCTATGTCACAAACAAGGAAATGAAGCCTCCTGGAGGGCAAGCGACTTGCTTATGGTCACTCAGCTGAGAAGCTGCTGAGCAGAGATCACAACCCAGCTTTGCCTAGCCCTGGAGCCCATGTCCATTCCACACCTGGGAGTAACCCAGTCCCTCCCAGATCTGGGCCCTGCCTTGCTCTTCCTGGTTGTCCTCTCAGGAGCCAGGGCCTCTCACTGAAGACAAACTTCCTGCCTGGTTTTCTGAGACTCAGCTACTTTTGAATTCTGCTTTGTCTTAATTTGTTTACATAAGCTCACATTTATTAAGCTCTCACTTGTACTGGGCGTGGTTTTAAACACTTTACATGTATTAACTTATTTAATCTTTTCAACAGACCTATGTGGTAGGCATAGCTATTATACCTATTTTACAGATGAGAAAACTGAGGTCCACTGAATAACACAGTTACACAATTATTAAATGGCAGAGCCAATATAAAGCTTATGGCTCCAGGGCCTGAATTTCTAAACTAGATTTGTATACAGAGTTTTGCCTGGTCAACTTATGTCCTCCTTACCAGCAGCTGAGAGGGTAAGACTCAGTGACACAGGGACTCAATGGGGCTTAGTGACTGTTCTTCCCTAGAGGCGTCAAAATGGTAACTACTTTACAAAAGTAGTTTGGGGACATTTTTTTATTCAAGCTAATAAACTAATCAGTGATGAGGTGTGTGTGTGTGTATGTGGTGAAATAGGGAACAAGGATATCTCTGTATATATTACGGGTAAGACAGCTTGTCCATTTCTACCTAGCTGTATCAAAATGTCTTGTTTTGCTTCAGTGAATGGTTGAAGTTGTGGGTTGACAAGTAGATTTCATCTCTTGTTCCAAGTTTGGTCGATTTATTGTGGCTGCTTGGAACCATGAGTTAGGAAGGATTCTGCAGTCACATTTGGCCTAGCAGGAAAGAGAGTCATGATCAATTAATAATGTCTGCCATGTGCAAGGGACGTGAAGGTGATGCATGTGAGTTGTTTATCTGATAGCCACGGATTGATTTCATATCCTGGCACTTTCTTATCTGTTTATCCTCAATCAGTTAAGTGGGGGCAGGCCTATCTTTATCCTAAGACGTGACCTGATCTTTGCTAGGATCGCCATCCACTTCATATCTGGATGGCCTTGTCATGAACGTGATGCAGAATGGGGAGATGGGAAGATGGGGAGAGGGATTTGCAACAAAAGTGTTGCGAGAGTATATTTTGTCTTAGCATTTCTTCATAATTCAAATGGAACACAGACGTTTTCACTAATAGCTTGGAGAATCAGTGGAGACGATCTCTCTCTCTTTAGTTCTTGGGCACATGGCTATGAGATCCTTCCTAAGGGCCTGTTCTACATCCTATCTTGCTGAAGTCATGGCAATAAAAATAGCAGCTCCACTGTTCTGGACTCAGTTTCCTCTCAGTGCTCTTGAACCAGGTCCTAGGAGATCGTGAGATCTGCAGTGCTCTTCCTCAGGTCTTTCCAAAGCTGATTTTCTCTCGTCTTTCAGGTGTTAATTCGTAGGAACCTACCTCAAAAAGGCTCTCCTTCAGCCAGCACCCTATCAAATATCTTTCTCAGCCATTCTCTATGTATTATTCTATTTTATTTTCTTCAGATCTTGCTTCATTGCCTTGACTTGTTTTTCTTATTAATTTGTTTACTGGTTAAGTGTCTGCTCCCTCATGTTTGTAATGTAAGCCCCATTGTTTTTTTTTCTTGTTCACCACTGTATCACCTACACCTGTGAAAAGTAAAACAAAAACCAAGATTGATGCTAGAAATTCCACGCATGGTCTTCTCTGAGGTGAATGACAGCTGCCATTTCAGTGTTTGCTGGTGGTTTTGACCATCTGGCCCATGTGAGACAATGTTCCCTTGCAGCAACCTGGATCTCTGAAGTTTCTTATAATCCAAATGTGTCTCTATCCTTGAAGATCTTTTCCCACGGTGCACACCCACATGGCCTTCCAGCTGGCCTTCAGCCTGGGGTTTCCATCAGATCTGTCAGAGGCTGCGGATATCAGATATCTGGTAGTTTCCATTCTGAGAGTGAATTATAGCTTTTCACTCATACAAATTTCTTGGGCCAAGCCCAAGAGTTTCATGCAGGCAGGAAGAGCCTGTGTGCCTAGTTTCTTCCACAGTGACCTTATTAATACACTCCCTTGGTCATATTCCTCCCACATCCCCTCCAAAATCTCCAGTGGCTCCCCACTGCCCACAGACCAAAGTCTAAGGTCTTTAGACTAAGGCACTCAAGGATTAAAATCTCTCTGTCTCTTGTTCTCTTGACTCAAGTCAGGAATGGACCTTGGCTTGTTTTCTGAACACACCTTGCACACATTCTCTCCTCCTTGCAGTCCTTGCCCAGGCATCACTCCTTGGGCTGTCTTCCTGGTCTCCCTTGTCTTTGGAGTGAATGATTCTCCAATGGATCCCCCAGCACCCTGCTTATTTCTGCATTGCTGCATACTGACATGCAATTTTGAAATACATTTTTAAATGTTATACTAAATAACAAGCCTATATAATAACATTTTTACTTGTCATCCTAAATAATAAGCCTGGGGGTAAGTACTATCTCTAATTTGTCTTTGTATCCTTAGTACACCTAGCAGGGTGTCAAGCCCAGATTAGAAAAGCATGAACAGAATCACTTCCTCATTTTTGTGAAGGAAGAAACAAAAGCACAGAGTATAAATGTTTTGCCCAAATCCATATAGCTGATTGCTAGTGGAATCAAGACTTGAACATCAATCTCTAGTACTTAAATTAGAGACCACACGTTCAAATGTCAAAAGGGACCAGGAAGACTACATAAGCACTAAAGCATGTGGGTGTAATACACCGTGAAGCGGGGAGACCTATCTGTCTAGGAGGAAAGCCACCAAACCTCTCCAGCTGCCAGTCATCAGGTGGGCATGGGAGACTAGCTCTGCCAGATCTTCAGGTTCCATGGAAAGTTGAAAATCTGATTTGTGCATGACATCTCACAAAATTTTTAATGTTGCCAACTAATTCTAATTAGAAATACTGCATGGTCCAAGAACATCCCCTCTGTAAGCCAGATGAGGCCTCAGCTTGCCCGTTGGTGACCCATGCTTTTCATCTCCATAAAGCCGCTCTGGAGATGGTACCATGGATCGAGTGGTTCAGACTTGCAGAGTGAGAGACAAGTTCCAATTGCCTTTGTGACCTAATTATTTAAAACCACTGACATGGGGTTGATCTTGGGGCTCTCAGGTGTGTGGGATGCTCACCCTTGAGTTTCACATGGTTGCTTTGAAGTTGTGTCAAGTCCAAATGACAGTTTTCTTGGTCGTTAAAACTGACCACAAACTCGAGTGATGGTCTGCAAATGGGCTCTACTGTGGATAAATGCAAGTCAATACAAATTATGAAAGGGGCCCTGTGATGCATTGGCTGGCTGTTAAGAAAGATAAAATACTGAAGAATTGTTGCAAGGGGGAGGTCTCCGAATGCCTGGCTCCTCGGAAGTGGAAGGCAATTAACTATTTAACAATTACCTACATGGACTGGGGGTAGTGTCCAGCCTTAGAGAAAGTGATCAGCTTTGCCTTGACATAGGCACTGAGAGCCAGGCAATGGGAGCTTTGACCACAATGATTTGAGCATTCATTTACTATGACAAAATGAGCTGCTATTGACGTGGAGGCCCTAATGCAAGGTATCAGCACATTCATAACAGGCTGTTACATGCTCTGTCTACATGCTGGGGATGAAAGGATTGCTGTCCTTTCAAATATAAAGGAAACGGTGTCGTTTAGATTTGGAATGATTGTTCCCAGGTTATCATGACTACAGGCAAGTTGGAGTTTGGGGAGTAAGGGGGACAACAAGGAGTCAGTGTGGGCTCACATCTTAATTCCACTCCCTACTGGCATTATAACCTTGGGTATGTTGCCGAACTTATTTTCAGTCTCAGATTTATCATCTGTAAAATGGGGATGATAACATCTTCCTCTCAGGTTGGTTGGGAGGTGACTTTGTAAATGTACTTTGCACAGTGCCTGGCACAAACTAGGTGCTGAATGCCTATTTATTTTGCTTTCCTTCTCGATTTCCACAGCATTTTATCTGAGTCACTCTTAGGACTTAGCTGGCTTTCTACCTGAATTTTATGGTCACTCTGTCCATATATTTTCCCCACTAGGTAATGAATTCTTTTGGAGCTGAGTTTTCCACTGATTCATCTTAGTATCTTCCACCAAGCCTGCCCATGGTAGTTACCCAATCACTATTTGTAGCATTGATGAAGCCACAGCTTAATGGCACAGGAGTTGCAGAGGTCTCAGTCCACTGCACCAGTCAGCATCTTCCCTGCCAGCCAGTGTGCCATGCACTTGCTCTGTTACACCAGACCAGATGCCTCAGGATGAGCAGATGGACCTCCTGGTCCTGGCTTATGCAGGCTTTCCTAAATCATCGCCTGCTCCAAATGTGAACTAATGGCTATTGAACATGGAAGGAGAAGCTATAATTTCTGTAACTGAAGGTGAGAGGTAGACTCTAGGACCTTGAGTAGATGACTTTTGAGATGGGCCATGGAAGATCAGGGAGATTTTTCTACGTAGAAAGTGAGGAAGGGCATCCTACGCAAAAAAACCCACAGCCTGTGCAAAGGTATGAAGGTGTGAAAATATAGGATATGTAGATACAGGAGGAAGAAGACTTGAATTTGTTGAGTACCTACTATGTGCAGGAGCTTTATATCTGTTATTGCATTTCATTCTCTCACTCATCCTGCTAGGGAAGCATTGTCCTTCCTATTTTAAGGGGAGGAAAAAAATAGAGAACAAGTTTAGTAGTTTGTTCAGACCATGTACTGTGAAAGTGGCAGGGCTGAATTTTGAGCCCAGGTCTACCTGACGCTAATGTTCTAACTCCCATGGTGTATGGTCATGGCAGGGGTCAGTGGGCTAAGGGACTGGAATTCACTGGCAATTCCCCAATATACTATTGTCAACTTCAACCCAGAAGGTGAGCACAGTGTCTGCTTCTCTGAAACTATATTCATTTTCAGTTTTGAAAATTTCTCATGAGTTTGAAAAGTGATCCTCAAATCTCCAGAAGAAGTAGGATTGTGCATGTGAGGAAAGAGATCTATCTTCACACACAGGGCTTGTTTCATTTTGCAAGTTGTAGCAAAATTGCTTGAGCTATTTTCATACCTGGATTTCAGACAACTTGCTGAGATCCATATTATCTGATTTAGGGTGTTTTTGTGCAAAGCCTTTTTATTTTATCAGGTGCATTTCACTCCAACACAGCCCAGGCTAATCGCCCCAGCGATGCCTTGGGAAGCTGGGTTGGCAGTTAGCAGAGGAGCCGGAGACAGGCGTTTTCACAGGCAGTGTTAGTCCAGGTGCCGGGGGCTCCTGATAGAGCATCTCTGGGGACTGATTTCGGAGGCCTCCTTCTATCTGATGTAATCATCGTTTAGATTCTGTGGGCCTCTGGGTTCTGATGGCAGGCTGAGCTGTCGCACTATTCCTTTTCCTAGGTTAAGTGCAATCCTCAGTGTGACTTTATTAAACTAGATGCAGACATTTCTTTCAATAAGGGCATGTAAATAGATGGATACTCAGCAAACTATATACAGTTAACAGAGGGGCTTAGACTCTGGGGTCAGACAACCTGGACTCAGAATCTTTCCTTTCCCCTAACAAGTTGTGTAAAGATGGGGGAGTATTTTAACCATTGCACACTTTGGTCTCCTCAACTGAAATATAGGAATAATAATGCTGTTATCCTAGGGCTGTTGTGAGAATTATACAAAATAGCATTTGTAAAGCTCTAAGTACACTTCCTGAAATATACCTCCCCCACTCTCGAATCCTGATTGGGAAAAAAGTTAATAAGTTAAGTGATAAGTAATTAAAGTGTTATTTTTATACTAAAACAAAGACATGTTTTATGCAGTGGATTTCAAAATTTACACGGTATTTTAAGGTGAATAAAGGAAACTTCAAAGAAACTTTAAGCTTGCAGGGGTTGCCTTCCAGTAAGCCTCCGGATCTCTAGAGGGAGAAAGTCAGTCTTGGCTGGTATAGAGATTTGGTGGAAAATTCACATCAGCTCTGGTCCAGTCTTCCAACCCTGAAGGAAGAGTCTAGTTACTGGACTTTGATGCTGTTTGCACGTTTAGGTGTCCTTTTCCTAGAGGGAATGCCAAAACTGTCCCTGAGAATAGTTATACAGTCACTTCATTGAATCACAGAATTATAGAGAGATCAAAGGGAGCTTATATTATGCCAGGTGCATTTCACTCTACCCGCCACTTGCCATAATAGGTCCAGGTCAGTTCTGGAAATTGGTTTGCTGCTTGGCAGGAGACCCAGAGACAGGCATTTCCACAGGTGTTGATAGTTCAAGTCGAACTTCTTTAGGGACTAAAGACAGGACTGGAGACAATGGAGTCTGCAACATTCTTGGTGAAAATGTTGGACTTTCCATAGGATTTAGACTGGGATTTTGAGCTGATTTCACATTGATGTTAAGGAGCAGGGGACCAACAGCTGACCTCTTGGTCACATGAATGTTTAAAACAATGGCTAAATGTAGGAGCTCAGGAGTCTATGTCTGAGTTCATATTTTGGGTCTTGAGATTTTGGCAAGCCACTCAACTACTCTGCACTTTGGTTTTCTCCCCTGCAGAGTAATGCTACTATTAGGAGTTACCTCACCTGGCTGCGGTCAGGATGAAATAAGAGAAGCATGTAAATCTCTCAGCACGGAGCTTGGTCCATGCTAAGCACACAGCAAATGGTAGCTTATACCTACCTGCCACCACTACTATGGACCATAACTAAACTTAGCAATAACGTATGGCTGATTGTGATCTTCCACACCCGTAACACACTTTGTCTATGTCTCTTTTATGAATTGCGTTGCTTTCTCCCTTGAATTAGCAGTACTTGTGTCCATGTCACGTCTTCTCTGAGCCCTTGAGCACAGTGGCCTTAGCTGACTTTCCACTGTGCCCTTTCAGCATTCAGCACATGGCTATGTCTCAGGTTGTATCCCCACATAAACGCCTTTCGTTACCTTCCTCCCCCACCCCCAAACAAAGAACACTCTGTAATGATGCCTTCTTTCTGTGGTCATCAGTTGTTCCTTATCTCAGTCGGAACCTATAGACCTGAGATCTGATGCTGTTGTAACTGATTATATTTCTGTTGTTTGAATTTAGGCAAAATACATTTTGAAATGTGAGTGCAGCATCGACTTTAGCTCTGTGTTTTATTAGGGTTGGTGGGTTTGTCTGTATGTGGGCCATTCAGTCCTGACGCCTGGACACTTTCACAAAGATCAACACCACACCCAGATGGTCCATGAATAGACAGGGTGTTATGGCTACCTTTTCTGGGCAGCCTGAGCCACAAAACTGCACCAGATCTGAGCTCTGGCCTTTGTATCCGTGTTGGCCCTCAGAAGTGTTGGTTCCTTCCTGTCCGAGGATCCCAGGGGACCAGCAGGCTGCTAGGACATCTTCACAGCCCTTCTCTAATGTTTCCCCAAGGGAAACAAGACTCTTGATGCCCTTTTCTGTTCAGGGATCCTCCCTCTCTTCCTCTTGGGGCCTGGGGAGGGCAGGAGGGGTTCTAAACCCTGTGTTCTCCGTATAAAGCCCTTCACTTAGAGGAAAAGAGCCTGCACCTCGACCTTTCTCTAGAACTAGGACGTCAGTCTCTGGTGGGACAGAGGCAGGTTGGCGAACAGCACTCAATGATGCGCTGGTGCCCTGTAGTATTGTGGAAAGGACACGAATTTCAGAATTAAGCAGATCAAGATTTGAATTCCTGCTCTGCCACTGACTAGTTTAGGCAAGTCACTTCTTTAAGCTTGAATTTCCTTACCTGCTAAGTAGGGAAGATACCATCCACCTCTTTGGATTGAGAGAATTTAATGAAATGACATATCAAAAGCACCTAGCAGTGCTTGCTTGGTACACAGTGACTGTTCAACATGAGTTATTCTCTTTTGACTTTGACTTTGTTTCTCTTACTCATTTGTTGAAGGATATATTAATGCTGAGACTGGATTGGAGGCCAGGGTAACTGAGTTCTGATGTGGGCAAAGCTATTAACTCCTGGTGCAGCCAGGAATGTGGTAACCTACCTTCCTAGATGCCAATTTTCTCATCTTTAAAACAAATGTTAGTTAGGGGGTTTGTTCTAGAGAGTCTCTAAGTTCCATTCTAGTTTTAGCATTCCAGACACACCGTAGACCTTCTTTAAGGAAAAACTACCAGGCTGCTAAGAGGTCTGGGACTCCACTTCTCCTCCCCTGCACAGATACTTGTTTTTCCCTCTGTTACACCAGCCAGATTTCAGGTGTCTAAGTTGGTCATCCCTCCATTGCATAATCATTAACAAATCCAAATCAACTCAGAAATCTGCTAGCCAGGTATCTCCACTGTTCAAAGAAAATTTCGAAATGCTAAAACTGAGTCTTCTGTCTTACGCAGAACAGAATTTTGATTATATCCAATTTCTAGCACAGACTCTTCTATTACTCTCAAGTTACTATGATCTCCTTCCCTCAGATCAGGGATGGGTAGCACACTTTTGCTTTGCACATTCTATTTGTACATTGTGTATACCAAGAAGTTGAGTGTTTTAATAAGAATGCAGGATTTATTTTCTAAAGACCAACTCAAAATGTCTACTTGCATTATTTGCTGACCCTGGGACATTGGGCAAGTCACTAGCTCCTTGAGCCTCACATCCTCACCTTTCTGATCCATCTCTTAAAGCTACTCAGAAGATTGTAGTAACACAATGTATATAAATTGGGCTTTATGAACAATTTTTGTATGGGAGACTTCTCTTTACTCCTCATCTGGAAATGGGGTTGATTAGGACATCTTCAAGGAAGGTGCCTAATGTAGTATTTGGCACAGAGCAGACACTCAGAGAATGGCAGCTTTTAATTATCAGTACTGATTCTCATCATAACCCTTCAAAATTGAAATAATATTATAATTCCATTTTACACATAAGGAAAGGAAAGTGCTTTGTAAACATTATTTATTGTAATGGTACTTATCACTACAATTATTCTTTTTAAATGTTTGGGAACCAACCAGAGCTAGTTTATACACACTTTCTGTCCCTATTCTTCAATAACAGTACCCTGGAATTTAAGGTATTAAGCATGCTTATTAGCCATTGGCAATACATTGAAACCAATGGGAAGTCAGCGGAGGATCCACTTATAAGGGGGCTGTCAGAGCCCACCATGGAAGATCCCTTTCAGGCGTGTGTGCTGCCCTTAGGGACTCCTGGCTGCTCACGTGCCCAATCCTTGTCAGTGTGGCTTTTCACGCTTCCTCCATAAAAAGTAGTATGTGACAAGCCTGCTGGGGCAGGAAATAGTTTTGTGCTAATGAGTTTGTGCTTCACTGACGCTTTCCCATTAAAATAATGTTAACTGTGCCCCCCTGTTAATCATCCCAAAATCAGTTTATTAATTAACTCATTTTGGGAAATCGCAATTTAGTCAGAGCTCTCCAGCTCATTAGCATGTTACCAGGACAGAGAAAATAGATGTCATTGAAATTCCTCCTTACATGTTTAGCTCATCAGGGCATGGAGTCTTCAATCCTGTTGGTTTGTTCATTCATTAATTCATTCAACAACGAATTATTGAAAGTGTCCTATATGCTTGACTCTACACTTGGTTTGGGGATAAAAGATGGAAGGCACAGCCGCTGCCTCAAGAACATCAGGAGGTTGGGGGAGTGAGACTTGTCAACTAGAAACAAGAGACAGGGTAGGAAAGAACACAGGGGCCTGTTTGGGGTCTGGCTCGTTTTAGACCTTTATCCTTAAAATAAGCAGACACTGCCTTTCAAAGTCACTTCCAATTCAGTGATAACAGGCTAAATGCTTTTGTGCAGAATGCTCTGAGATTATCCAGCCCAACCTCCATTTTTATAATATTGATAATTATTGATAATATGAGCTAACATTAATTGCGTGATTACTGTGTGCCAGGCACTGTCCTAAACACTATTCAGGTAATAACTCAATAACAATGATTTAATGACTCATCTAATTGATAATAATAATTGAGTTGTAACTCATTTAATCTTCACACTAATTCTATGAGGTAGGTAGTAATAGTATCCTCAATCATAGACGAGGAAACTGAGGCAAGTTGCACAGATTTGAACACAGGCAGTTTGGCTCCAGAATCAGAGAAGGAAATGAGACCCAGGAAAGGAAGTGACTTTCCCCAAGTCACATAGTGAGTAGTAAGAACAGAACTCAAGCCTCCCCAATGGCCAAATATACATTCTTTCCACTGCGCCCTGCTATCTGCTTCCAGGAATTCCTACCTCTGGATCAGGCCACTGCCTCCAGAAGGTTCCCTGTAAAATGTCATAAAGACTCTGTGCTTCTTGGAGGTAGGATCCAGATCTCAATTTGACTCTATGTCCCTAGTGTTTGGCACATAATATGCACACAATTGCTATTTGTGGATTGGCCATATGAATCTGTAAATATTTAGGATTTAGCCATTTGGTAATACAAAGATCGCATCCTGGAGAAGCTGCAGCTTTCTAACTGCATGACCCTGGGTAAAGATGAATCTTTTCTATGCCTCAGTTTTCTCATCTGCAAAATAAATCTGAAAATAACTTCCCAGGGGCATTGTGAGGTTAAATGCAATGAAATTGAAAGTGTCCCATGACTAGTAACTCACTAAGCCAATGTCAGCAGGAGTCACCCTCCTTATTAACTTTGCCATTTTTGAGTGTCAGGATCATCCTTACCAAGTGGCCTGAGGGCAGCGGGGGCCAGTCTCCCTGAAAGGAGATATTGGCCTCTCCTTTTGCTCACCAGGCACTCTAAAGGGCAACGCTGGCATTAGTGAGCTTGCCTGTAAATTCTGTAATCCCCTTGAACATCTTCGCCCATGGAAGATCCAGCCATCACCTGGCTGCCCACAGGCCATTTGGGTACATGGGCCAGAGAGGAAACACGCTTAGCCTTCCACCTTGCTCTTTAGAACCTTCTTGCTTGAGCTCTTTCTGCATGAAGAGAAGGGATGATGCTGGGAGCTGACCAAGCCTTGGTCCTTACACAGCCCTGCTGTCCTGCTCACCCTTCAGCCTCCACCTCAGCCACCCTTTGTGCCTGTCAAACACCCATCTCGGTTTCCCTTCCCATGCACCTGTGGTTGATTTTTTGCAATTATAAAAAATATCAGCAATCACCAAAAAAAAAAAAAAAAAAAAAAATCAGTGACCAGGGTGAAATGTATGGTATCTGGATAGTGTAGAGATTAGGAGTGGGGGCTCTGGAATTAGACAACCTGGGTTCACATCTTGAACTTACCAGTTAAGTGACCTTGGGCAAGTTATGGAAACTCTCTGTGAGCTAGTTTTCTCATCTAAAAGAGGAGTAAAACAGTACCCACCTCTTAGAGATGCTGGGAAGACTAAATGAATGAGTTCACATAAAGAACTTTAGAACAATGTTTGACACTAAGTAGGAACTCAGTACACAAAATGTTAGCTACTATTGTTATTCTAAGTTCCCTGTTCGCGCTTCGATTGACAAGGCTGCCTGAAAATTGGACCACTAAACAGAAACAAAGGTTCCTGGTACAATAGCTGTAGGGCAGACTATGAGTTTCTCACACTGCATTTCCAGGCTATGGAGCTGGGATCCATCTGGTCTTTGTTGCCAAAACCAGTCTCTGGGCGGGGAAGGCCTGTGCGCATGGGGATGTCGTGATTGGTTATCAGCCTGAGGAGATGCTACACCGTCATGATGGATGAGAGAGGGAAGCTTGATTGGAGTCCGGAGTGAAACTAAGATTTAAAAAGTGCCTTTAGAGATAAGAGCCAGGATCCACGTAAGTATACATAAATACTAAATAAATAAAATGGGGTTGCTTGTTTTATTTAATGATTTGTTAGCAGAGGCTGGGGATATTTCCTGTGAAGGAGGTGGGGAGAGACTCAACCTTTGCTGCCAACAGACATCCTCTGAAGTTAGGGGGTGTGGGGGGCCCTAAGAAGCAGACAGAAAGAAATTCAGGTCTCCTGATTCTACAGCAGTAACTTTCAAAGATTTTTTCTGAGCACAAGTTTTTCTATAAGCAACATTCTACACAGAAGACCAATACATAAAACACCTGAGATAGGGGAATGGGAGACAGGAGTCATCATGCTCAATTCTTCTCCTCTCCTCAAACAACAAAAACAAAAACTTTTCAATGTGACTGACCACGAGCTTCCTTATTAGTGGAGACTCCTGGAGCCCATCCTCCTGTGAAGGCTTGCACAACAGGATGCCCAATGGCGCCCGAGCTTGAAAACCTATGAGGCGGTAGGACTGGGTGAAGGATTTCCTATTAGGTCTCCTTCAGGTATTTCAAGGGAACTCAACTCTCATTCAGCAGGCCTCCTCTAAGCTTTGTGAATGAGACTGAGAGTCGTCACTGAAAGTGGAGCTGTTTTGTCTGAACTTTAGAACTCCTGAGTATTGGGAAGAACCACTCAAGCAACAAGATTTTCAGAGACCTGAAAGAAGCCTGAGAGATTATTTACTCCAATCCTCCTTACTCTTCTTATGATGAAATTGGGGTCCAGAGAGGAGAGGTAGCTTTAGACCTGATCAGGTCTAGAACTGATCTAGTGCCTCATTAATAGGAATAAATGATTCCTTCTGGATTGTGTAGGCAAAGACACAGAAGTTTTGGAGATTGCTACTGAGGAGCTGGCAGGCAACAATACGGGCAAGGATCAGGTCCCACAGGTTCTCTCAGCCGTGGATGAACAGATTGTGGCACAGGCTTATCCTCACTCAGGAGAAACACTGGGCCTCTTGAATCCCTTCCTTTCTCCTCCCTCTGCTGACATATTGCCTTTCAGTCTGGACTTTCCTGCCACCTCATTGAATGAATCTCCCTCACCATGCCCCCTTAGCCTGCTTTATTTTCTTCCCAGCTCTCAGTGACCACTGCCTGACAACACTGTGTCCTGTCTGCTCCCTACTAAATTGTGAGCTGCATGAGAGCAGGCACTTGTCTCGCTTGTTCACTGCAGGAACCCCACTTCTAGAAGCGTGCTGGGCATCAAGTCAGTATGTGTTGATTAAGATAATGAACCATTGATTCATCTCACAATGACGACTCTCCTGCCCCTCTTGTGAAATGCATTCGGAGAGAGAGAATTCCCAGAAGAGCAGAACTTGAAGGCACTTGCAGGATCACATACTCCAAGCACTTCACTTGTCAGAGAGGAACTGGAGGTTCCTAGTTCCTAGAGAGAGGTAGAACCTAGAGAAGAGGAAAAACTCCCAATAGTCACTGCTTAGACTTGACATTTTGGGGACCTTCTGAAGTTGGAAGCCGGCTGCTGTGACTATGGTCCTGAACTCAGTAATGTTCTGTGCTGTGGATTAAGAAAACCACATTGCTGGAAGAGATTGTACAGTCTGGTCCACTGTCTTCATTGAAGTTCTGGTGTACCAGAGACTCGGCCTCCAAGGCAGGGACCGTGATGATTCATATTCTGTGGCCCCAGCATCCAGCAAGGAGTTATCTTCAGTGGCCAGTTGGTGTTGAAGGACTGAATGGAGAATTTTCCTTCATTTCTGGGTCTCCCTGCTCTGGCTCAGAAATTTTCCCTCTCTATTTCCAATCTCATTCTCCACCACCTCCACTTACCATGTACACAATCATCTTAAGCTACTCTCTCTTCCCATTTCTCCCAGTCCTGCTGATAGTGTACATTTCAGACTCATTTCCTTCATAAAACTCTTGTTCCTGCTTAGAATTTCTTTCCTCTTTTTTTTTTTTTAGGCATTTGGTTTTTTGATGGCAGGAACTCTGTGTTATTCATCACTTTATCCTCAATGCCTCACACAGTATCTGGAACCAAATAACAATAATGATAATAATAATAGCAGCTCTCATTTATTGAGCATTCACTTGATGTCAGATACTGTGTGAAGCATTTTACATGATTCATTTCATTTATACCCACAAATTGGTGGATTACCATTCCCGTTTTATAGATGATAAAATGTTAATTAGCCAGTAGGACTCAGAATTCAAAAATCATAATAGTCACCCAACTAAATATTACCTGAATTAGAGGGGAGAGGAAAGGATGAGGCTGATTGAACTCTTTCTACTACTCTGTGTGTGTGTGTGTGTGTGTGTCTGTGTATGTGTGTGTTTTCTTTCATTTTTCCTTGAACATCAAGAAAAAAGAATCCTATTTCCTGGAGCCTACAGGCATGCATGTGTGTGAAAATGAGCCATGCCCAAACAAGGCACCAGCACACCCATCGGGCCTTCGGGGGCTGTTGAAATGAGGGCTTTCTGTGAGGCTCCCACTGACATTTTCTTGGAGGAATTCGTGACTCGGCAGCATCCCCTCCTCCCTCAGACACAGGTGGCACATGGACTCTCCATCCCATCTCCCCGCAGCGATTATGGAAACCCACTTGACTTGCAAATTAATATTCAATTATGATTATGGAAAGTGCTCCAAGGAAACCCAAAAGGGCCTAATTGAGTGGCACTTTCCCATGAGCCCATTCCCAGACAAGGGGGACAAAACACTGCAGATGTGCTCTGGCCCCAGATAGCACAGGGGAGACTGTCACAATCTCAGGGAACCAAGGGTGCTGACATCTGAGGTGTAGTGATAGGAATTCAACCTGACAAGTATTTGCTATTTGGGTTTCTAAGCTTCAGGGGGACATCACATCATTAAGGAGCTCACAATGTAGAGGAGGAGATAGGAACAAAACAAAACCAAACCAACACTACAATTAAAAAAAAATGTCATAAGTCTTCCCAAGTGGCATTGTTTGGAACCTAGTCAAAGGCTGGGGGCTTCAGCCCACGTGGGAGAAAGTGGAGAAAGCCTGGCCCAGCATTAGGGCCCCACAGTTTTAGCTTGAGCAGTGCAGCATAAAGGGCAGAGTCAAGACCCAGGGAAGAGATTACAGGGAGGTAGCTTCGAGCTCAACCCAAACCAGCAATATTATCCCGGATCTCCTACTTCCCACCATACACAACAATAGTGTCCAGGTGCATCACAGATTTAAATGGAAAAAGGGAAGAAAGCAGAATATTTGTGTAACCTTTGGAGTTAGGGGAACCTTCCTAAACAAGACAGGAAATTTAGAAGTCTCAAAGGAAGAGGTAAATCTATTTGAATATATAAGCATTTAAAATTTGTCATGTCAAGGTTCTATAAACAAAGGCTAAAACCCCAAACAAAATGAAACGAACTATAGTCTGGAAAAATATTTGCAGTGCGTGTGAAATAAGGTTATAGGGACTGAGGTTAATGTGTCTATATACAAAGTACTTTCACAAATTGACAGTCAAGCAACTTAATTTAAAAAATGGGCACAGATTATGCACAGGCAATTCATGGAAGAGGATATCTAAATGGCCAACAAGCATGTGGAAGATGTTCGACCTGACTAGTAGCCAGGGAAATGGAAATCAAGGCAACAGTGAGATACCACTTTTCATTGTCTAGATTGGTAAACACTGTAGACAGCAAAAAGATCTATTTACATGTAACGTGCAGGGCAACGGGCAGTCTCATATACTGCTGGTGGGAGTATGATTTAGTGACGGTTTTGGAAAGTTACCTGATAATATCTTTTAAAATTAATATTACACATACCATTTGACCTTAGATTTGGAAATCCATCCTACACTTGAAAATGTTGGTATGTAAGGATTTATTTATAACAAAGTCTTTTTGCAGCAAAGAACACAAAAGAAACCTGGAAACAATTTGTGTGCTCATTAATGGGGGAATAGTGAATAAATAGGAGTGCATTTGTACTATGGAATATTATGCAGTTATTATGTTATATGAGTTAGTTTTATATCTTTTTATAAATTTTGACCTGGGGCACTCTCACCAGGTACTGCTAAGTAAGAAAAGCAAGTGTAATGTATATATGATAATTTTGAGGGTAAAAACAAATAACAACAACACTGTGCATATATGTATATTTTTATGGGCAAGGAGAAAGGTGTTGAAAAGGGAGTGCAGTCAGGGATAAATATTAGATTTTTATTTATTCATTTTTAGTTAGAATGCACATAAATTGCTTTCATAATTTAAAAAAACGAAATAATAGGAATACAAAAAGAGAACCACTGCGAATTAATGAATAAATTATAATAGTTATCAAGAGACCAAGGGACTGGACCAGCCATCACAGGAAGAATGCTGAAAGAGGCTAGCTGACTACCTGTCTATCGGGAGCCCTGCTCTGGGTAGGGGTTTAGTTCAAGACACTGAATTCCCCTCTGGCTCTAAGAATCTTTGGTTAGGTTAGAGGAAATCCAGGACAGTGTAGGGTCACAGCAAAGCAATGCAGGGGAGACTTTCGAGGGGGGAGTGGCTCAGGTGGAGGTGATTCCACAGTGGGGGCATGCGGGTGAGGCTACAGGCTGTCATCTTTGGAGCAGCTTCAGAAGGTCTGTAGCAGCAGAAATTGGATTGCAGGGAACGTAGTAGCAAGGGGTGAAAGTGAATGGGTGTAGTCCACCGTGTCAGCATTCTCTGGGCTGAAAGGAAGGTGAGAGTTGGGAGCAAGGCAGAGGGAAAGTTTAGGCTTGGGTAGACCTGAGCAGGTTCAAGGAAAGGGTACCCATGTGAGCAGATTATCTATTCTGGAGGTGGGCCAAGGGGCTGGGGGTGGATTACCATGCACAGTGAGAGGGTACTTGGGTCTGCTTGGGGACAGAGCCCTTGCTGTCTAAAACAGGAAGGCAGGAAGAGGTCAGAACAAAGGATCTGTTTTGGATGGTTATAATCTTTGGAGACAGGCAGATCCTGGTTTGGAATCCAGGTTACTTGCTCTGTGTTCTTCCCCGTCCAAGCCTTAGTTACGCTCATTAAATGGAGATGCTTAATGCCTGCTTCTGAGGCCTGTTGTGAGTATCAGAAAAAAATACACATGGTGTCTGGCCCAGAGTTGGCACTGAATAAATGACAACTGCTGTTCCTGCTTAAGAGGCAGCACAGCATGGAGGGGAGGAGGTGCCATTTGGAGTCAGACAAACTAGGGTTGGAATCCAGACTTGGACACTCACGAGCTGGTGGCCATGGAGATCCAGGGGAGGCTGGTTTCCTCATCTATGTTTAGGGCTGCGAATGTGCAGTTGTTATGAGGTTCAGAGATAATGTTTGGCAAGTACTATACTATACTTGGAAGAAAGAAGGTGCTTCATATGTAGAAGCTGTTATTGTTTATTTTTCTCATCATCCCTTTCATAGGAGGTGAGGTCATGGGATGATAGTCTTTGCAACACATTAGGAACAATCTGAGAGATTAATAAATGGTTTTGCAAGTGACAGAGAGACTCTGTTCAGTTAACATGGTGTGTTCTAGCTGTTCTTGGCTCCCTGGAACTGGGAATGGGGAAGGGAAACAGGAAGTGGGAAGTGAGAGGTGAAGGAGAAGGTAAGGCAAAGGCTGGTTGCTTCCTTTTGATTACCCACGCCCCATTCTTTCTAGTAACTAAACTTGTGTTTGAGCATTTTGTCTTGTAAAGATGTCTGCACATCTGTGATATGGTATGGGACAAGCAGGAGACAGGGATCCCGGTGGACTTGCCATTTGATCACCTGCTTGCTGGATGGAAAATGAGCAAGGGGTTATATAAGCTTCAGATTCCTATCTGTAAGATGTTTAATCATGCCCATGTCAGGATTAAATAAGCATGAGTTGATATGAGCCAGGCATAGAGTAGATGCTCAGTAAATATAGTTTGTTTGTTGGTTGCTAATGAGGGCCTTTGTCTCACTCATCTCTGATTCTTCACAGTCTACCATGAGGCCTGGCCCAAATTGAATTACAGAATAATTCATAAGTAAATGAATAAATGAATGAACAAATGAACCCATGAATGCTTGTAAGGACAATGTCCAAATGGACGATCCCTGCAGATATTGGTCCACAGCATGTAACAGTGCTGTGTGGTTCTGGTCTCAGGGAGCATGGTACCTAAGAGACCTTTCTTCCTGCCATCAGAGACAGTGATAAATTATTTAACAGCCGGCAGTAATTAGACAAGAGGGTTGTTGCTGTCTCTGTCTCTTTCAATTCTCTGGAAATATTTATGGGGCGTAGAGGGCAGCCATTTCCTACAGCCCTGCATCTGGGCTGGTTCCTGCATTCATGGGCCTTGTGGATCCAGCACTGGGGGAGAAGGCCTGTCACTGCCTATCTCAGCAGATCCCAGGCCCACTGGAGGACTTGAGCAGAGTCCTGGGGCCCCATACAATTAAGTAGGATTCATCAGCTGTGTGAGCTTTGCCAGTCCCATTCTCTTTCTGGTTCTTAGTTCTCTCTTCTATAGAATGGGAAGTTTACAATAATTGACCTTTAAGGCTCTCTTTGCTTTTGAAGTCCCATGTCTATATCAATCTTTTTGAAGCAAGTGTTTAGCTTGATTTTAGGTTCAAGAATACCCACAAGAGAGTGCTTGTGTGGGTTTCCTGGAGGTTCTTTCTGGAGCCCTCAGATGGTTACGGATGCCGCACTTACTTTAATAAGCTCAGTTGGTGATTAAGACTGAGCACGCCAGAGCTAATTCTAAAAGGAACCACAGCGGTCTTTTAGTCTAGAGCTTACGCTGTGATGTCCTGCTGGCCACGTTTGGCCCATAGGAGGGTTTTGTTTGGCTGTCATCATTCTTAAATGTTTTAAAACCCCTTATTATTTTAACATACATCCTGACTAACTGATTCTTATTGCCAATCTGCTCCTCAAGGCATTTGAGTTTGTGACCATTGAAAGTCAGGTCTTTCATTTTATACATGAGTCATCGACTCAGAAGGAGTGGAGGGGACTTGTTCAAGGCCCCTCAGCTGGGACTCCAACAAGAACTTCTGACTCTCAACCCTGAGCTTCTTCCTCCAGAGCAGTCTAGAGATATGGATCAGGTACAAGTTCAATGGGGATGGGCAGGTCTTTGACATAAGCTACCCTGGGGGATGTCTGATAGTGGTGTCTTCTCTGAAGTAGATTTTAATGGGAAGAACAGAGATTTAGAACAAAAGCCATGTCTCAGATGGTATTGGGCTCAGTTTTGTCATCTATAAAAACTGGGATGATCCTATGCTCTCTACCTTGAAGAGTTTTGGGGGCTTTAAGAGAAATAGTGCCTGGGAAGGAGCCTATAGGTGCTCAGGATATAGGACTATTTTCCTGTGAACTGCCTGAATACGGCTGAGGGGTTGACTGGGCCTTATCTTCCCAACCTTCCAAACTGAAATAATCACATGCGCATCCTTGCATTCAGGACCATGTGAAGGTGAGGAAGGTGAGGGATTTACATGGAAATGCATGTGAGCACTTTGAGCTCTCTTCCAAGGAGAGCCTTGGGAATGCCAAGCCCTCAGGGCAACCTCAGTACCCACCCTCCCTCCTTGTGGCACCCCTGCCTGAGACAGCCTCCCGCTAGGATGGACCATGGGCTTGACCCAATTTCCCTGTATTTGCATAATGCAAAAAAGCATTTACTTTAACAGTCCTATCCTCTCTAGGCTGAGAGGCATTCTCCTCTCCTGAAAATAGCCAGTGCAGATGCATCCCATTTCTGACAACACATTCTCTCACCCAGCAGATGGGCATGATCATTTAAAAGCTCTGAGTGAAAGCCCAAGCTTCTGATTGATCTGATAATATTGTCTTGTTCCCATTTTAAGCTACCTGTTCTTTAAATTGCATACAAAAATACAGTCCATGCAATATTAATACCCTAATGAATAATACACTAACAACTTGAAGCGTGCCAACCCACCTAAGGATTTTTCATCTCCTGCATGTTTCATCAGAGACACTTGGTATAGACTGAATCATCGTTAGGATGATAAAAATGATAATAACAATAAAATAAATATAGAACAGTTTTACTATGGTGGGAAAAACATGAAAGGTAATTCTCAATTATGAGTGAGAAACGGACGCCTGTGATCCAGGGATGGGCAGTGCTGTTGATGTATCACAGGTAAGGGCGGCTGCAGCTGTGTGTGGGTGTACGTATAACACAGCCTCCTCTGTCTAGTGCTGTCACAGAAGGTGCTATTGCACAAAAATGGAATTCTTGACATCAGAAGTTAAGTGGTTTGAGGGACAAGACAAGGATTTTGGAGACAGTTGGCCCTGGATTCAAATGCTGGGTCAGCCTCTCAATTGCCCTGTGAACTTTCAGCCTTCTATTTCCTGTCTGGAAAATAGGATAATGACTACCCTGCAGAATTATGGTAAGATTAAATCAGATCATGTATATGAAAATGCCTGAACCAGGGCCAGACACCTGAGAGTTGTTCAGCAAACTGCTTCCTCCCTCAAAGCACAGTGGATGGTACCAGCACTGGCTCCATAAATGTTAGCTCCCTTTCGCTTCACAGAGTACAATGCAAAGCCTGAAGCTTGAACTGTGAGGCAGCTGGTTGAAAAATCCAGAGGCTTTTTTGTCTTATCTGTAGATTTGAGAGTACAACTCAGACTATTAGGGTTTGGGGATCTCTGATCTCCAAATAAAGGGATGTTATGGCACATCTGTATCCGAATATGGATATGGAAGCATGGAAGATATGCTAAATACTCAACCAAGAAGAGACCTACAAGCATTCGTAGAGTATTTATATATTTACAAGAGTCTGCAAGCATTTATCGACTTTCTTTTAACCATGAAGTGAGTTTAAAAAAATCTATTATTTTGGGAAAAGCATTTTAAATGAGATTTATTTTGTAAAGAGTTGTGGATTTTTTCTTAAAATAAAAAACAAATGCATTCACTTATTCATTCATTCATCAGTCTTATACTGAGTGTTGACAGTGGGCTAGTCACCGTGCTGTAAACATTGGAGGTGCAAAGACATAATCCAAGGTGGATGACAGACCCATAAACTGTTGACTAGTTAAGCATAATTAAAATTGCAAAAATAGAGGACAAGATACTATCAGAATGACAGGTCAATTCTGACACCCGTGATCAAAGACTCCTTGAAGGAAGTGGTATTTAAGGTAAAGAAGGTAGGTAAGTGCATTTGGGCTTATGGCATAGTGTTAGAACGGAGAGAAGTACATGGTTTTCCAGAGATTTTGGAGAATGATAAGTGCTACAGGGCGGTGGCAGGGTAGAGTATGTGATGTGCTGTGTGCATGTGTGTGTATGAAGGTGCTGCCTGGGTGTGATTCTAATTCTGGTCTGCTATCAGTCTTCAACTGCTGAGTGTGTTCCGATGCTGTTTGCAAAACACTTACCCCTGTTGTCTCATTTGGTCATCATAACAACCCTGCAGGCTGTGCAAGGTCGTCTCCACTTTACCTTTGAAGAAACGGTGACTCCGAGAGGTAATGACTAGCCAGTGCCCTACTTGGAATTCTATTCCATCTTTCTGCTTCAAAGGCTCAAAGTGTTTGAGATCTACTGAATTCCAAGGCATTGCTTTAGAGAGGATGCAGAGAATAAAACAAGATCTGGCACCCAGAAACTAGTTGTGAGGGTAAGACTTAGATGTGAACAGAAGTTTTAAGATGTTAGTCAAGATATGATCAATCCCAACCTGGAGGCAGGTGAGCTGCCAAGTTCATGGCCAGGGTGAAGTTGAACGGAGGAGAAGCTTTTTAAATTAGGTCTTGAAATACGGATAGGGCTTTGACAAGCTGGGAAGAGGAAAGGGCACAGCAGTCAAGGGTAAGTACAGAGTCTGGAAAGGGCACACCTGATTCTGGTTAGGGAACAAATAAAGAGGAAGCTGATGTGATCAGGGAACAGGAGTAGAAGAGACTGGAAAGGAGTTTTAAACTTGGCTCCAAGACACCAAGATTTTGTGCCACTTCCTTTTCTGACTAAACGTGACACCATAGTTAGGCAGGGCTTTGACCTTCTTTATTTAATCCTTTTTTCCCCATCTGTCAAGAATGGTCTGAGGAATTGTCAGGAGGATGAATCTGATACTACGAAAAAAGCAATCAGAAGTCACCGGGGGTAAGGCACTCTGTCAATCTGGGGAGTTATATCCTAATGAACAGCAGCAACATGGCTCAGAACAGTAGGTCAGTGGGGCAGGGGGAGAGCGAAGGAACTTGACTCTCACACACCTACCAGAGCGACTTCTCCCTCAGGCAGCAGACATCAGAGCTTCCACCCAGCCCAGCCCTAAAATTGAGCTCCTTAAACTGTCATCGTTTAAGCCTCTATCAGTCTGGGGAGAGTTTTAGGCCACATGATGTTAATAGACCACTTTTTGACCAAATCAAATAGTGGATATACCACTATTTGTACTGTGCAATGCAGGGAATGCCATTTTGCCTTCCTGGATCTCAGTTTCCCCATCTGTAAAATAAGAGAGTAGGAGTAGATATTCCCTAAGGTCTCCAGATGTAATATTCCATGACAATGGAAAATGATAATTCATCCAGGGTCACCTCTGCTTGGTCAACATTTCTCAATATATTGTTCCATGGGATGCTAATATATATCAAGAAAAAGTCAAAATAAAACAAAAAACAAAAACAGACAAAGAAAACAATAAGGAAGAGGGATTCTATGGTCAAATTGGATTAAACAAAATTAGACAGGGTTCTTCACTGAATGCCTTTAGTGAGTTGAAGTGCACTGAGACTCTCCAGGAGGATGAGATATAGAACTTTTCCAAAACTTATTTGTCTACATAATCATTTTATCCCAGAGCTAGTGTTCAGCAGATCATACTTGGAGAAATGCTACACTAGGCTTGGCCCAATGAATTCAAATCCTCCGCATTTCTTTCTGAGGCTCAGGACCAAGCGTGATGCAGTAGAGAGAGCCCTGGATTGGGTGTCTGGCACCCAGGGGTACCCATGTTTTAATTCCAGCTCTGTCCGCTTTCCTGAGGTGTGACCCTGGGCAAGTCATTGCTTCTCCTTCCCTATAATTAAAATGAATTGAATGAAATGACCTCTGAGGTCTCTTCTGGTTCTAATATTTTATGAATACACAATTTTCTGTAGTTTCTTTCATTCACTCAGCAAACGTGTAGAGCATAGGCTGTGTGTTATCACTGGAGACAAAGATTAAAAAAATGTATCCAGTACCTGCCCTGGAGGAAGTGCCAGGCCAGTGAGAGAGACAGACACGTGCACAGGCAGTAAGAGCCCAGGGTGATCAGTGCTTGTGTCCAAATGTGGCTCAGAGGGGGCGTCTCACCAGCTTGGGGAGGGGATGGTTAGAGAAGGCTTCACGGAGGCAATGCCATTTGAAGGATGAATAGGCATTAACCTGGTGGTAAAAAGAGCTCCGGATGAAGGACCACCATGGATAAAGGCATGAAGGGAAGGGTGAATACAACACATTTTGGGAACTGTATCAACAACAACAAAAGCAACAATATTAACAATAACAATAGGAGATATGATATTTTGAGCAAATATTAAGCCTCAGGCCAGAGCTGAATGTTTTGCATTCATTAATCTGTAATTCCTACAACCCTATAAAGTCTATATTATTCTAATTTTACAGCTGAGGCAAGATCAGGCAATTCATTAAGCTTTTTGGGGATTTTCCCCTGAATACAGTTAACTTTCAGCTAATCCCAAATGATCTATCCACATCATCTATTACTCATGTCACTTTCAGTCCAAGATTGATTTTTTCCTTTCATTTAAGTTACTTCCGGCTGCTTCTTACCAGCTCCTGTGAGGACATGAAACGCAAACTCCTTTCAATATTAGCTTAGGCAAAATATTAGGATGCACAAGGATCATGATGCATTTTCAGATGAAAAATAAGCATTTTGCAGAGTTTTCAAGCAACAACTCGCCCCTCCATTGGGGTAGATCATTGTGATTAGAGCTTAATTAATTCTGTTGTCCTCCCTGAAGGAAAGGCTTCGGCATTTTTTATATTAATGCATTCATTCATCAATCATTTATTGAAAACCTGTCCCATGCCAGACACTGAATAAGATACTCCGGAAATTACCTCAAATCGCCCATGATTCAGTGCAGATGGTACCTCTTCCAGGAAGTCTTTCTGGTTCCAACATCCCACCCTCTTCCCATGCAAAAACCTGGGTCACATGACTTTTTCTGTGGTCCCAAACTGCCCTGGATTTTGCTTGATCATAATACTACACAAGTGTCTGCTTATTTGTAGTTTTTGTTTGGTGTCTCCATTATAATGTCTATGAAGGCAGGGATGGTGTGCGTTATGCTAACTGCTGCATTTTCAATGCTTAGCACACTGCCTGGCTGCAGAGTAAATGTTCAACAAATAGTTTTTGATTGAATGGATGAACTTTCAGTTCTTTAATATTGAGACTATGTCTAACATTTTTAAAATCCCACGCGCTTACCAAAGTGCCTGGACCATAGTAGGGGCCGTTTAGATATTTGCTGAGTGAAATGAATGAATAAAAGATGAGAGGCATGCTCTCTATCCCAAGGAGCTTATAATCTGTCAGGGAGATAGGTTACTTATTGTTGACCAGCCTCCATCCTTTTTGTTAGGCAAGAGAACATCATCCTTTCCTACTCATGGGCCATGCTGTTTGGATGAGTTCCACCCCCAGCTACAGGGGCAGAGAACTCATCCCAGCAATCAATTCAGGGGTGGGGACCTGAGCCAATTCTTGCCAGAGAGAAAATATAAATCCTAGGTCTTGGGGGTGAGGGTGCTAGAGGGGACCCTAGCTTCCACTAGTACTGGAAGTAAGAATATGAAGCTTGGAGCTTCCGCAACCAACTGGCCACTATGAGGGAAGCGGGCTGAGAGTGGAACCAACACAGAGGAAGGAGAGCCAAGAGATTGTCCTAACCCAAGCTACAGGCCAGTATATTTCCTTTATTGGTGACAATTGTGTGAGTTGAAGTTATCAGTCATTTGTAACAGAAAGTACCAACTGACAGAGGCATGCGCCTATGACATTATAAAGGAAGAGGATTCTAGAGAAAATACTGAGAGAATTCAGAAGAGCACTCAGGAAAGAGGTGGAAGTGTTTAAATCGGGCCATCAATACAGGTTATTGCTTCAGTTGAGAGTTCAGGTAAGACTCAGGTAGAAATGTTTGCATCAGGCCTTGAGAGAGAAACAGGATCTGGCCTGTAGGTGTAGGTGAGGCACTTCCAGAAGAGGATACAGCAAGAGGAAAGTCATGAGGCCCAAAGCATAGCGAACACTTGAGAATAAAATATTTGGCTGGTTCCTGAGGTCCATTTTAGGCAGCGGCAGGAGAGAAGCAAGGACAGCCACGTGGGCAGGGGCTGGCTCACAGAAGGCCTTGAATGCCAGGTACTGCAGATGGGCTCCCCGGCAAATTTGAATTTCTCTTCCTGGGAGGTATGGCGCAGAGTGGCACTAGCCTATTCCATACCATTTGACTCGTATGCTGGGACCCAGAGAGAATCCTCTGAGTCCACCCCAGACATTTGGGATCTGAGGCAGAGCCAACCTATTTAATGACAGATTCCTGCCCCTACTTCTTTCTTGATGCCATATGCAAATTTCTGGCAGCCTCTTTTTAAGGAAAGAGAGGGAAGAAGGGAGCAAGAAGTACTCGTGAAAAGACCTTTTTGAAGCCACACGTCCCAGGATGATATCTGCATCCCAAAGATACATCACCCCACAGTGGGAGTGAACTGAGTGAAAGGACACAAGGGGGAAAGAACCAGAAAAATTGTTCTGTGAAGACCCTTTCACTTGTGAGGGTTGGAAAGAAGAATGGGTCCTTGGGAAGAGACATATCCAAAATGACAATCAAGGCTGTCTCTGGAATTCCAGACCTCTTCGAGGCAGAGGACAGGTGTTCCTCTCCTACCTGCTCTGCTGCCTTGACCAAAGAGGGCCTCTCAGGCTGTTTCTCTTTCAGTGAGAACTTAGGCAAACAAGCCTTCTATGTAGGGCCATCTTCAAAGGCATGTGGTCTATTCAGCTGCACAGGGCTCCATGCTCATAAGAGCCCCAAGTTCAGTTTAATGGTCTGCTGTCATTATCTTGAAATTCTTAGTACTTTTTGAACAAAAGGCCCTGCATTTTCATTTTACACTGGTCCTTGCAAATTATATAGCCTATCCTGCTTCTACGTGTCTGAGAATAGGGGAAAAAGTTGAAGGTCACTTGAATTCTAAGATTTGACTCCTTTCATCTGGCCATCCTGGATGGCAGGGACTTGCTTTACCTGGTAGGTCCAGCTCCTGCCCAATCTCTCTTCTTTTTCTCCTATTCTCCCTCCCTTAGAAAGTGCAGCCTCTACCTCCGTGAGTGTGAATCCTAACCCTCTCTCAGGAGTAGATAGAAATGGCGCTTCCTCTAGCATGTTCTTTTTGATTTTTCCTGTGAATTATATTTCCTCTCTTTCTGTCATCTCACATCGAACTTTTGTCACTACTGTATTGTATTATGG
Source organism: Ceratotherium simum simum (assembly GCF_057802395.1). Taxonomy (NCBI): domain Eukaryota; kingdom Metazoa; phylum Chordata; class Mammalia; order Perissodactyla; family Rhinocerotidae; genus Ceratotherium; species Ceratotherium simum. Next base: position 35,613,009 of record NC_141906.1, read on the forward strand.
TTACTTTTGCCATGTAAGATGGAGCCAGCGTAAGCTTTTAGAGAGAAAGTCCTAGATTCAAATGTGTGACCTTGGACATCTCAAATTCTCAGAGCCTCAGGACCTCCACTGGTAAATGGGAGGAAGAATTGCTTATCGTCCAGGGTTGCTGAAGATCATGAGTGAGATACGACCAGGGGACCGTACCTCTGGTTTGCCCAGGACAGTCCTGGTCTGTGCCAATTATCCAGACATAATTATTCATAGTGCCCCCTTTAACTCCAAAGTGCTTTGGTTTGATGTGGTTCTCTAGTTTCACACTTAAAAGTGCCCAGCAAGGCATCTGACACATGGCACGTGCTCAAGACATGTTTGCTGAATCAGAAGCTTTTAAAAAAAATTTCCCCTCCCTTTGCTGTGTGTGTGAGCATTTTTGTATCTCTACTAAACTTTACAGATTTATAATTAATGACAAACTATGCAGAAGCTCAAAAAACATATGATGACAAAACCACCACTTTCATCATGCCTCTGATTCCCAAGGGCTGTGATGAGGGCTGGTCCGCCATTTACATGGCTTCAAGGGAGGAAGCAGAGTCCTGCTGTTCTTTTGTTTTATCTCCATGCCGGTGTCCACAGGTCCTTGCCAGTCAGGGACACAGCAGCGACAGCGGGTCTGTGGATTGCCTTTTTTTTTTCTTTCCCCATTTATACATTTTTGTATGATGTTGAATGAAGTGACGCTGATGCAGGCCATGACTCCTCCATCTCCTTTGGGGAAGAACTGGAGTCTGGGAAGGGAGCCCGTCTTTGTCCAGCTCTGAGCTACTTAGTGAGTATCTACTATGTGGCAGGTGCCAAGGCCAACCCTTTATATGGGCCACAGTGGGGTCGGTGTCCCCTTGCAAGTGTTTCTGGGATAAGTGGCTTCATGGAATTTTGCTTCGGCTGGCACATTTCCCTCTTCTGCAGTCCAGGGAACATCTGAACTGTGGAGCTGGTGGCACAGCCTGCCCAACTCTCTGGCTGGACACCTCAAGGCTTTGTTATAGGAGAGATGTATCAGGACACTTGGACAGCTGGGCATTTCCATCCTGTTGTTTGGGCCACAACACTTTGCCCTTGCTCTTTTTTGTTTTTGTTTTGTTTTACTTTTCTTTTTATTATTTTTTAAAATAAAATTTGTATATATTTAAGATGTACAATGTAATGATTTGATACATATATACATAGTGAAATGATTACTACAGTCAAGCTAATTAACATATCTTTCTCATTACGTAGTTATTAATATTATTTTGTGTGTGTGTGTGTGTGTGGTGAGAGTACCTGAAATCCACTCTCTTCGTAAATTTCCATGATTCAGTACAGTATTATTAACTATAGTCGTCATGCTGTACATTCGATCTCTAGGCTTATTCATCAGATAGAACTGCAACTTTGTACCCTTTGACAAACATCTCCCCGTTTCCCCCACCTCCCTGCCCCTGGTAACCACAATTCAACTCTCTGCTTCTTTATATTTGACTTTTTTAGACTCCACACATAAGTGAGATTGTGTAGTTTTATTCTTTCTGTGTCTGGTTCATTACACTTATCATAATGTTCTCCAGGTTCATCCATGTTGTTGCAAATGGTAGGATCTCCTTTTTCTGAATAATGCTACAATGAACATGGGAGTACAGATATCCCTTTGAAGTACTGATTTCACTTCATTTGGGTATATATCCAGAAGAGGGATTGCTGGAGCATATGGTAGTTCTACTTTTAGTTTTTTGAGGAAACTTCATACTGGTTTCCATAGTGGCTGTACCAATACACGAGCCCACCAACAGTGCACAAGGATTCCCTTTTCTCCACATCCTCACCAATACTTATTATTTCTTGTTTTGTTGACAATAGCCATTCTAAAAGGTGTGATGTGATATTTCATTACGGTTTGATTTGCATTTTCCTGACAATTAGTGATGTTGAGCACCTTTTCATGTACCTGTTGGCCATCTATATATCTTCTTTAGAAAAATGTCTACTTAGGTCCTTTGCCCATTTTTTAATCAGGTTGTTTTATTTCCTACTGAGTTGTATGAATTCTTTGGATACTAACCGCTTATCAGATATATGGTTTGCAAATATTTTCTCCCAAACCATAAGTTGCCTTTTCATTTTGTTGATGTTTCCTTTGCTGTACAGAAGCTTTTTAATTTGATGTAGTACCACTTACTTATTTTTGCTTTTGTTGCCTGAGTTTTTGGTGTCACATCCAAAAAATCATTGCCAAGGCCAGTGTCAGGAGATTTTTCCCTATGATTTCTTCTAGGAGTTTTATGATTTCAGGTCTTATATTTAAGTCTTTAATCCATTTTGAGTTGATTTTTGTGTATGGTGTGAGACAAGAGTCTAATTTCATTCTTTTGCAAGTGGATGTCCGGTTTTCTCAACACCATTTGTTGAAGAGACTATCTGTTCCCCCATCATGTATTCTTGGCACATGTAGATGGGTTGGAATTATTGAATTAGAAATGCAATGTGGCCGATGTAGACAGTATGATCCTGAAATGTCTGACAGATATTATACCTTAGTCATGAATTAACTGAAAAATAAACAAATCTATTAGTTTTTTCTCTAGTTCATAATGAATATTAGTAGTAAGAGGATCAACTTGAAATAAGACTGATGGCTATGGAAACTGATTTATCCACAGGTTAAATTAGGTGCCTCTTGGCACTCGCCTGAAACTTGATGCTTATCTCTACCTCGCCAGCGGTCACACTGTTTTCTAATATCTAGTTTATGTGTCTCTCTTCCCAGCAAAACTGGAAACTCACTGAAAGCAAAAACTCTCATTTCCATGTCTGCGTCAGGTAGCAGCCTAGTTCAGAGCAGTATTTGTGCAAAATCTAGGACTTGTGTCAGCTAGGGAAGCTGAATGTGAAGCAGCTCATACATCAGAGCCTGTGTCCCATTTTAGAATTTGCTTTGTGTATGGAGGAGACAAGACAGAGCCTTGTAAGTCATGGTAAGGACCTTCATTGGATTTTCCTTTAATGAGTTGTGAGGCTTGGAGGTCCTTGGGTAGAGGAGAGACATGATCTGACTTATATACTCTGGCTGCTGGGTTGAGAATAGATTGTGGGGGCCAGAGGCCCGGGAGACTGCCTGGGAGGCCATGTCAGTCATGGAGGTGAAATATCATGGTGGCTTGAACCAGGGCAGAAGTGTAGAGTGGTGAGGGATGTTCAGAAATGTTCTGTATTCTGAACACCAGGCTGATGGGATTGGTTAATGAAGCAGATGTGGGGTGTGAGGTAAAGAAAGAGGAGTCAAAGGTGATTCCAGTGTCTTTGGCTTGAGTAACAGAAGGTCGGAGTTGCCATTTACTGAGTTGAGTAGGAGTGAGGGTGGGAGTAGATTGGGAATAATGTCCCCTCTAGAGTGGGAGAGGACAGCTGTCATTGGGCTTGTACTCAGGCTCTCCCAGCTCTACATTCCTGCCTTTGGGAAACCTCAGTCCTGCTGTAGCTCCTAAGGTACCAGCTTCTGACCCCTGCCTCCTTTTGACATCCCTTTATGTGCTGCTCTTTCCCCGGGATGTCCTCACGTCTGTCAGACGCAGCGGGAAGGAAAATCAGGTTCTACCCAATTAGCTCATCTTAAGTGGATTTCACCGTGCATTTAATTAAACCTGTTATAATCTTGAAGGGTATTTTGATACATGATACTTGATACAGAGTAATTAGACTACTGTGGGCATGCCCATAAATAGCTTTGGGCTGAGGTTTTAAGCTGGGTTCTGCTGCTGTGGGTTCATATGAACTACCCTGCCAATAATTTCAAAGCCAATAATGTTTACACACTTCATAGTTTGCAGCCTTCTCAGCTCTTCTGGCTGGTGGATCAATTACAAGGTCACTGGCTATGCTTTTCTATGGCTTATGGGAAGGATTCCTGGTCCCATTACTCTCGGCTCAAGTGACTACATGGCTCCTCACAAAAATCCTTGTGTATGCGTTCTTGCCCATGTACAATTTAGTTACCCACTATGTTTCCAGTATATACTCAGTCTGCAAAACTTTATTCCATGGGACACCTATATTTATCTGCCTTCAAGTCTTTGTTTCAATGGTTTTTTCCACTTTAGAATTCTTTTGTCTTTTACTTTGTGTCTGTCAAATGAGGCTAGGTTATGACGCAGTAACAGATGACCCCAATATCTCAGTGGCTGACTATATAAAAGTCCTATATAGAATGAGTCCCCTCACTCATCCTATACAGCCACTGCAGGTCAGTGGCCAGTTATCAGGGCAAAAGGGAAAATAGAATGTGATGAACCACAGGTTGGATCTTAGAGCTTTTACTCTGAAGTGGCACATTCACTTCCACTAATATTTCCTTGGCCAAATAAGTCACATGAGTACGTCTGCTATCAATGGAGTCGGGAAGTATAATCCTCTTCTAGGATAGGAGAGTGAACATTTATGAACAACAACGCAATCTGGACTGGCTCTTTCTAAGATGACCCCTCATTTCTGCTCCCAAAGCAGTGATCACTCTGCACTTTCCATTAGAGTTTTGTAAGTTTGTGCTTTCTCCCTTTAACTGACAGTGAGCAGCTGGAGGGCAGGCAGCATTCATTGTCACCTCTCACTTACAGTGCCTAGTACAGTGCTTTGTCCCCTAGACACTCAATATAGGTTCTGTGAATTAAATGTTGCTTTTTCAACAAGCCACCAGCCAAGAGGCAGCATGATGAATATGCAAGCCTGAGAAATCTAGAACTGCTTCCCTTAGAAAGACACACGGCTCTCTTTACTGATGGTTTTATCACCTTTAATCCTCAGGACAGCCTTGGGATGTTGGCACTATTTTTACCCCCATCATACCTGTGAGAACAGGGAGGCCCAGAGAGACACATGCATGCTCACTATCACAGTGAATTAAATTATTGCCAGCTTAGTACTACCTTTGAATTTAAAATTATCTCTAAAAATGCTTACTGTTTCATGGCCAAAGGGATGAGCCTAAGTCTTCCGTGTAACAGGAGAGTGCCTTTGCTAATACATATGTCCTCTGCCTTCCAGGGAGTGGGGATGGGGTAATCACCCAATAACTGAGCAGGATTCAGACAGATTCAGATATGCTTTAAGGAAGCTTACTCAGACCACAGGAAGAAGGAAAACAGGAAACAGGATGAAGGTCTGAGCCAAGCCAGGAACAGTACGGATGGAGGGGAAAGGACAAGTCAGAGAGGATGTCAGAGGAGGCAGACAACTGTAAAAGTTTACTCACTTTGTGAATTCTTACATTAGCCTGTTTTGTTAGGGAGAGCCAGAGAGTGGAAATGGATCCTATGGAGTGAGAGTGGAGAGGAGGAAGAAAATAAGAAGAGAAGGTAAGAAGGGAAGGAACCAAAATATTTATAGAGCCATGTTAAAAAGGTAAGCTTTTTAAAGAAATAGTTATTATGTCAATTCATTATTTAGTGCTATCAATTGCCAGTACATGTGCTAAGTATTGGATATGCAGAGATAGAAAAGAACTACTTCCTGCCCTTGAAAAAGTCTTTAACCTGGAAGCAATTACTCCCAATACAAGGTAGAGTAATAACCAGCCCGTAGGAGGCACCAACCGAATACTTTGGGAGCACAAGAGGAGGAGGAGGGGAAGGCAAGACCAGAGCAAAAGCTGCTGATCCCAGTAGAATTACTCTAGTCCAGGCGGCTTATTAACCAGATTGTCAATAATGTCATGGTAAATGTTTCTAATGTTTTTTTAAAAGCCTCCAAGCATTTTATTGCATTTGACCCTTCATCTAATGAAGCTATCTGCCTACGCCAAGTGGTGTCAGTATGCCACTTAACATGAGCAGCCGAGTCCATTCCAAGGCCCACAAGGGGGAAGGGGGTTCCTTCATGAAAAGTAATCCCTCCTCCCCCCATGTCTGATCCAACTCACACTCCAGAACAGTCTGAGCTATGTCCTGGGTGTGTTGTGGTCCTATTTCCATGCCAGACACCAACAAGCTGTTCCTACTGGGAAACCAAATACCACTGGCCAGGAGTGTGGGCTGTTGAGCCAGCCAGCATGTCTGGGTTCACGGCCTGGCTCCACCACCGAGCCTTAAGGCCATGGTGAGCATCAGTTTTCTCATCTTTGAAATAGGTATTACGAGCTCCTGCTTTGCTGATGGCCTGTGGTTACTGTGAATGTCTTAACAATTCTCTACTGCCAGCTCTGCCATCACTAGCAACCCCTAACCCTTACTGAAAGCTTAGTTAGTGCCAAGCACTGGGCTGGGCGCTTTCTGTGCAGGATCCTACTGAACCCTCACAATGCCCCGAGGTCATCTGTGTCTTTACCTCCATTGTGTACCTCCATGAGGTCACTGCAGCTTAGTTACCTCAAGTAACCTGCCCAACATCACACAGCTATTAAGTGGCTGAGACAGGACTTGAACCTAGATCAATCACGCTACAAGATAAACCCTTTATGAACCTACTCCACTCACAAAGGAAGAGGAGAAGTGGTGCCCAAGCCAGGCTATAAGAATTACTTAGGAAAGATACAGCGCAAAACACACACACACACACACACACACACACACACACACAAACACACTCTCTCTCTTAGGTTCCATCCAGCAACTTCTGATTCAGTGCATCCGGGGTCCAGCAAGATGTTTTTTTTTTTTTTTTTAAACAAATGGCTCAGGTAATTTGGACAAAGCTGGCTCTTAGAACAAGTTTTGGGACCTCAATATGACTCAAAGGGTGTGTTGTTCAACTCTTCTCTAACACTTGAATCTGGTCTACATCCTCAGACTTTTCCATCTCATTAGAAGGTCATCCTTCCATGCACTGACCCTGTGCACCTTTGTGCGGGACATTGGTGGTGCACACACATGCAAGAGGAAGGCACAGTTTTCAACTGGGAGGCGCTCATGGCTTAAGTTCTTCCTATGTCCACCAGAACTCTATTTCCTTTCCGTTCGGTGCATTAGTTCCAGTACGTGTTCCAGAGGCCTAGTGGACGAGTCTCTCATTGGCCTCCAGCCCTTCCTTGGTCCTCTCTTCTTTTGGCGCAACATCCCTGAAGGAGAGGTTGGAGGGAAGAGTGGTTTGTAAGGGTGGGTTAGGGCTCAGTGTTACTCTGGAGCTCCCGGTCCCTGGCAGTTAGCTTGGCGCATGCCTGTGCTTGCTCTGTCTACCTTCCTGTTGCATCTCAGCAGCTCCCCAAAATAAACATCAGTGGTCACAGTGGGAACTATCCAGTCCCCACCCTTCATGGCTGAAGAAGGGGTTGAAGGAGAGGGAAGCAGAGCCAAATCAAGAGTTCTCTTGGAGAGTCATGGGTAGGTCATCAACCCTTGAAATTGTGTACCCTTGAAACTGTATACACCAACTTTTGAAATTGTATACATATGCCTTATGTGCATTGTGTATGTGTGGTGGGGAGTCCATGACTGTCACTGGGTTTGCAAAGTGTTTGTGACTCTCAAAAGCTTGAGAACTACTGCCATCCATTCTCTCAAGGGGGTAAAACCCTGTCTTCAGAGAAGAACTTTCATTAGGCCTCACACTTTCCCTCAATTTCTTACTAAAGTGTGTTATCTCATTTGATCTTTGCCACCATCTTGTGGAGTAGTTATTAGCTCCACTTAATGATTTGAGAAAACTGAAGTTTTGAAGGTAAAAGAACTTGGCCCATGTCCCACAGCTACCAAGTGGCAAAGGTAGGGCCCACACCCAGGTCCAGCTAACTCCCAGCCCAGGCTCAGGCCTTAATATTGCTCAGGCTCAGCCTCAGCCACCATCTCCTGCTGACCGAAGACTGAGACCCCACTAAAGGGGGTGAAGCTTTTCATTCCACTAGAAGAAATGAAAAGTTTGTCATTCACTGTCAGGAAAAATCAGGGAAGCTACCAGTTTAAATTAGTAATGAGAATTCAATACCGCTTTTTGAGTACTTAACTATATGCTCAGCACTCATGTATATTATTTCATTGAATTTTCATAAGAACCCTGAAAGTGCAGTCAAATTTTCTGTTCTACAGATGAGGAAGATAAATCTCAGAGAGGCTGGATTAAATTATCCAAGGTTCTTCCACTGGAGGGCCAGGATCTGAACCCAGATCTACTGAAGTCCTCACAGTTTTGTCTCTTTCTGCACGCCCCCCCGCCCCATGACTTATGGGATCTATGTGGGAAGTAGCTGGCTATGGGTTAAGGCAGAGAGTAGGGGGAAGGGAATGGAAATAGCAGGCTACTTAAATCTCTCTGAACCTCAGTTTTCTCATCTATGAAATGGGAATAAATCACATTTCAAAATTTGACGGTGAAGATTGAATGAGATCGTGCATTGGAGTGCCTGACATATGTAAGGCCTCATTGCATTTAACTATTATTATGTGATGGAAGGAAAAGCTCACGCTGCCAACAGCTCAGCTGTCTCCTCCCCAGGTCTCTGCCATTCGCAACAACTTAGTGGCCTCCTGAGAGGCGGAACCAGCTTTATTAGCGAGTTTCTCTTTTTCATCCTGCTGGGAGACTTGAGGAGTTAAAAACCATTTTTCAAAATATGTTTTGACATTTAATTATACAATCCTCCTCTTCAGTTATAACTCCCCTTGTCATGTCTGCAACAAACAGGGGTTTTGATGTACTAAAGCAGAGCTCCTGCCTCTCAGTGATCAGTCTCCTGCCTTTAACAATTAGCTGTCTGAACATTGAAGTCCAAACACCCAGGTAACTTAATTATTTTTCCTTCTCCTTCCCTTGACCAAGAAGAACCAGCAAATGACACATTGGTTTACCTAGGATTTTTAAAAGTGTGACTTTAGACTGTACACCTGAACCAATGACCCTTCTCTGAGACCGCATTCAATTAATATGCAAATGAAGTAGACCTTCTGGGTCAGCATTCAAGTTCAGAATCAAAGCAGTTGGGGAGAGGTTAGGGGAGGAGGAATTAACAAGTGCTTAGAGGAGAAGTTCAGACAGAATACAGGGTTTGGAATCAGACTAACCAGGGTTTGAATCCTGGCTCTACCTTTCACCTGCTCTGTTACCATGGTCATGAGATTTACCGCATTTGAGCCTCTGTGTCACCAACCTTAAAATGGGATGATAATTTTCTGTCCTTCTCTGACCTCACAGGTTTGTTTGCCCCATGGCTAGGTGCTCCCCACAGGAGAGCAGGAACTAAAGTCTCTGTCCTTTTCTTTCAGGGGTCAGCATTTTCCTCTGGTACAGATGTTGCAAATTCAAAGGCCCACAGGTGCCCGGTAGACAATGCAGATGAGTCAAGTGGGCCAGCGTAGCATGAGGAACAATAGGGGGTGGTGGAGACTGTGGCAAACTAGAGAATGCAATCCCCATAGGGACAAAAGGTGGCAGCAACTACTCAGCTACAATGAGGCAGACCTGGGTTGTCACAACTGATTTTTGAAGATAAGCCTGAAATCTGGATTTTACATCACATCTCCCAACACTGTGCCTAAACAACATATGTCCGTAGGCTCCATTTGGCTGATGAGCATCCAGTGTGTACCTTTGTCTAGCATGTTGGAGGAACAGAGGTTTGGCTCACTTTTGTTTGGAATTAGCGTACCTTGCAGCCAGCCTCCTTCTGCACCTTCTTCAATTTTCCCTTTAGTTCCAGAGACTCACAATTCCTGTCTTCTCCAACCACCAAGAGAAAAGTAAAAAATCCTGTTACTTTATTATGCAGAGCAACTTAGCTCTCACTGGCCACCTAAAGCAAGCTCTGGAATCTGTGTGTGTCTATCTCAGAAGGTCTATTAGCAAGCTTTCCCTAACAGAAGAGCTGTGTTCTATGAGATGAGATCACGGGTCGGAGCAGGAAGGAGAGGCGGACACCTCTGGAGGGCGGCCTTAGGACCAACCAGAATTCTGCTTCTAGCTCTAGCACTAAGTAATCAAGTGAAAACATCACTGGAGGTGTTTGTGTCTTAGCATTTTCATTTCCATGATAGGAATAATAATACGCACTTCCTTGCCTCCCAGACACTTTAGGAGAGTGAAATGACAAAATCCAACAATAATTCAACAATGTTTTCTGAGTGCCTACTCTAGACCAGGCCCTGTGCAAGAAGCTGGAGACACTCAGATGAATGAAACCATTCATTCGTCTTTGTTTTCAAGGAATTCAGTCTAGTGGGCAAACACACCCACTAACAACCATTTGCTATTGAATAAGGTGAGGAAAGCATGGGAAGAACATACCAGGACAGTGGGAAGAGGAGCAGGAGCCTCCAAGTCATCTTGGGGTAAAAAGGTCAGGACGTGGTACACAAGGAAAAAGAATTTTTATTGGTTGGGTGAGAGAAAATAGTAAATGTATTCCGAAGTTGTGGAAAGATATTAGAATTTCATTTGGTTTGTTTACTGTTTATTAATTTATTAATTCCTTCAACACATTTACTGAGTTCCTGTTCTGGGAACATAAATCTCACTGTCTTGCTTTAATTGTGATTGCCAGATCACTCTGTCGGCTCCACACAATGAGCTGGTTTCTATATTTTCAGCCTCTAGTCGGGGCCACTGAGTATTTGTTGAAAGTGAGCGGACAAATGAACACACATTTCACGCAGCCCAACACCTTAGAACTGCCTTCTAAAAGCCTTTGCAAAGATATGTCTTTTGTGACTCTGCTAATTTGGGTCTACTGCTTTCAAACGCACTGTGTATGGAGAGAACGAGGCATGTTCAGAACTCTTGAGTTCCCGGGGCTTTAAGAAGAAGGCTACTCCTATGCGGCTGGTTTACCATCTAGTTAATAAACTTCTGCCCAGGAAGGACTCAGAGACACAGGGTGGTGTGGAGGAGTGGGAGCCAGCATCGGCAGCCTCTTCCCCTCTGCTTCCTTCGACCAGGCTGGCATCAGTGGTGGAAGGGGTGACAGTGTTCATTTTGGCCCAGGGCCTCAGTATTGTGCTTTAATAGATAATGGAGTGTGTCTGACTGCATTCTAGAGCCAGGTGGAGTCCCAGGAAAGTGGAGCGGAACTGGCACAGGGCCAGGGAAGAGCGAGGAGGGTGGGGAGGTTGAGGGCTGGGAGGAGAGCTAGGCAAGGTGTGACTAGCAGTGACTCAATCTGAGCTTGTAGACACCCAGAACCTTCTTGTGCAAATGTTCAAGTCATGTTGGGTATAGCAGCCTGGCTCTCTTTTGATCATAAAGCAAGGCCTCCATCCATCTAGGTATCCACCCACCCACTCACATCTCCCTTTCTCTATTGACCCATCCACTCACTCATTCAACGAATCTCTATTGACAGGCTCACTTCTAGCCAGCGGGTGTATAGAGATGAATAGAGAGATACAGGCATATGAACAGGTAAATTAGGACATGATATACCTAAAGCAACAGAGAGATGTTGAGAAAACCCAGAGGAGGAAACAGCTAATACGGTCAGCAGGAATTAGATAAGGCTCCCCCGAGAAAGTGCCAATTGGACTGGGCCTGGAAGAACCAATCTGAGACTGCGCGGACAGGGGGTGGGGGAGACTTACATCAGGAAGTATAAGGGACCATTGCAGGGGCATGGAGGCACAAAGGGTGTGGAGCATTCTGGGAAGTGGGAGAAGCGGAGGGTGTGGCTGGAACGCAAGCTTGTGGAGTTTAGACCACATTGCGCAGGGCTGGCTGATTTTTAGTTTGCTGAGTTTTCAAGAGCTGAGCTTAGAGAGTAGGAGACTCGAAGACATCCAAATACGTTTTAATATCAAAGGAGACTAGGTTAAACGCTCCAGCTCTGTGCTATCCTAAGTATGTCTCCCGTATGTCCCTATTTCGATTGCACATCAATCTTCTATTCATTCATTTTAAAAAAACAAATGTTTATTGAGCAAGTACTCTGACCCAAGAAAGGCATAGAGAGGTTAGTTTTTCTGCCTTCACCCAGCTTCGTTCATCACAGGAAGGAAGCATCTCCCCGTGGGTCCCTTCTGCCCTTGTGTATCAGTGAACAAAGCAAATGAAGACTCCTGTCCTTGGGGAGTTTACCGTATCGTGTAATTACTCGCAATTACCTGCTCAGGATGGCTGTGCCTTCCTGTCATGACGTGCAATGAAGTGTGGGGTTATGTCTCTCTTATTCCAGGATCAATCTCAATACAACACCGGGCACACAGTAGGACCGTGATTTCTTCTTCCTTTCCAGTCAGCCTTCATGGTTATGTTATTAAATGACAGCTGGCAAGATGTTTCACGTGGGCTAGTCTGGTGTCATTTTAGAGAGGTCATAATGTGCTTTCACTGTCACGTAGTAGCCACCGTCATATATGTGCCTCAGAAACAAGTGGACAAACAAAAAGTGTGTCCTGCCAGGCTTTGTGCCTGCCTCAGTTACATGGGCAGAAGGCACCCATGAGGAGATGTTTCCTTTGTAGTGTTTATAACCAAGGTGAAGCGAGGCTAGAGTTGGATGAAATAGGTTCCCTGCACAGCTAGCACTTTATGGTTCTTCCCTCACCCATCAATGGAGGAATTCATGAAGTTTGATACTTGGTGTAAGTGGAAGGAGCATGGGCTCCGGGGTGTGAGTTCTCCTCTGTTACTAACCATGATGAATATAGCTAGGTGAAGGTAGAAAAATTAATCTCCTTGCCTTTGCTTTCCCATCAGTAAAATTGTGGGTGGTGGGAGTGTGCATCAACACTTAACTTGAAGTGCATATCAGAGCATGAGGTGAAATAATATCTAGAAAGCACCTGGCCCAGGGCACCCAGCTCAGTATCAGCCTGTCATAGACTCAGAAAATGAGAATTATCAATACCGTGGCTCGGACCTTTTGAGGAGTTGTGTTAGGTTATTTGGGCTACATAGAAAGAATCTAGGACCTAGAAACAAGGGGCTTGAGTTCTAATCCTGGCTCTGTCACTTGTGAGCTGTATGAGAACACCTTAACTACTCAGCCTCTCTGGGCCTTGACTCTTCATCTGTTAAACAAAAGAGGTTGAGCCAATCATTTCTGCTCATAACTCTTCCTCAGCTACGTGTCCTCCTCTCAATTCCCACTGCTAATGAATTAATCCAGCCTCTCTTGGGTAATGACTGCTGCTACTGACTAAATGTTTGTGTCCCCCTGAAAATTCATGTATATTTGGAGGTGAGGCCTTTGGGAGTTGATTAGATCATGAAGGCAGAGCCTTCATGAATGGGATTACTACCCTTATAAAAGAGACCCCAGAGAGCTCCCTTGCCCCTCCTTCCACCATGTGAGTACACAGGGAGAAGACGGCCGTCTATGAACCGGGAAGTGGGCTCTCACCAGACACCGAATCTGCTGGAGCCTTGATCTTGGTTGGACTTCCCAGCCTCCAGAATTGTGAGAAATAGATTTTGGTTGTTTATAAGCCACTGAGTCTATGGTACTCTGTGATAGCAGCCCGAATGGACTTAGACAACTGCCAAGCCTCCACAGTTAGTTCATGTACAAATTAGAAAACAGAGATCCATCTGGGCAGACAAATTAGAAGGAGCTGACTTTCCTCTAGGCAGACCCAGCCCCATACCAGGGCTGCTTGTGAGTGGACTGTGGGCTTGATTTTGACCCCTATTTTCTCTCTGTCAGGCACTCTAGCACAGTGCACAACCTGCCCTACCGTAAGCTATGGCCCTGGCCTCCTCACTGGTCTCCCAGTCTCCAGGCACAGCCCTTCCATTTCAGTGCTTTCTCCACACCATTCAGGAAATCACTCTCAAACTGAATCTGACACAGCCACACTCCTTCCTACATAACTCCTTAATGGTCCCTTATGGCTTCAGGGTGAGAACAAGCTGCTTTGACAAGCTTCAACTGTCCCACTCTTCATCTCTCCATGGAACTCTACACGCATCATACGTTTGTGGCTCCCTGAACATGCAGAGCTTTTCCTCACTGCCATGTCTCTGCATACGTGGGTCCCCCTGCTCAGAAGGCCATCTGCAAGTTTATCCTCTCCACGCCTCATCTCGGCTGATGCCCGGATACCCATCAAGACTCAGCTCAAGTGTCATCTCCAGTGATCTTTCTGTGACCTTCAACCCACAAGACAGACTTGTGGCTCAGGGGCACCTCCACTGAGCCTTGGCACAAAGCTACCTCTTATAATGAAGGGCCTCATGTTACAGTTGAGAAAACTGTGGCCCAGACAGCTGACCCTTTGCTGACAAGAATGACAATACCAGCAGCAGCAGTCATCATTTATTGAGAACTAGCTGTGTGTCCCGCACTGACACCACCTTGTGACGCAGGTATTATCATTTCTAGTTTACAGCTGAGAAGCTAAGATTATGAGTGACATCCCTTATCTAGTGCAGTGGTTCTCAAAGTGTGGTCCCCAGTCTCACAGCATCAGCATCTGCTGGAAACTTGGGAGAAATGCAGAATCCACAGCTGACCCTAGACCTATTGAATTAGCAATTCTGGTGGTAGACCCAGATATAGGTGTTTAAAAAGCCCTCCAGGTAATTCTGATGCATGCTAAAATTTGATTCATTGAGCACCTACTATATGCAAGGTAGTTTGCAAAGCACTGGCCTAATATCCAGCTGGTAATAGGTGGAGCTGGAATTTAGAACCCTATGATTGACAGTTGAAAAAAATAATGTTAAGCTTGTGCTTTTCCCTTCTATGCTGTGACACCCATGGGCTTCATTCAGGGATGCTCTCCTGGCCACCCTGTTTAAAACACAGCTCTTCCCCTCCCCCCATCCACCACTGGCGTTTCCTGTCTCTGCCCCTTTACTCCATAGCATTTCCCACCAGCTGCCATACTATCCACTTCAAATATTTCTTTATTATTTATCATTCTCTTAATCAGTTTGGGCTGCTATAAGAGAATATCATAGACTGGGTGGCTTAAACTGAAGAAATTAATTTTCTCACAGTTCTGGAGGCTGGAAATCTGAGATCAGAGTGCCAGCATGGTCCAGTTCTAGTGAGAGCTCTCTTCCTGGCTTGCAGATAGCCACCTTCTTACTTTGTCTTTTCACGGCAGAGAGAGAGAGAAAGAGAGAGCTCTCTGGTGTCTCTTCTTCTATGGGCATTAATCCCATCATGAGTGCCCCATCTCATGATCTCATCTAACTCTAATTGCCTCTCAAAGGCCCCATCTCCAAATATCATCAGGGTTAGGGCTTCAACATAGGAATTTCGGGAGGACACAAACATTTAGTCCATAACAGTGTCCTACTACCTGAAAGTAAGCCCTAGTTGGGCAGTGGTCTATCTGTTTATGTCATCTGTTGACTGCTGAATCCTCAGTGCCTAGAACACTGCCTTGTACATAGTAGGTGCTCAATAAATATCTGTGAACTAAGTGATCACACAGCTGGTTGGTGACACAGAAAGGAGACTCCCTCGAGTCTAATTATTCACATTCCAACAGATTTCATATGCTCTCCCCCCCTTGCCTCCATTTAGTGTTCTCCTGCTTAGTGGCTTTCTCCTTCCTAGAAGGGTCATTTTCCAGAAACATTCCTTTACCAATCATCACGTGCAGGAAGAGAGCCTTTCCCAGTGAGCCCTGCAGAGTGGTTACCATAGGCGTGATTTAGCTAATTCACTCAGTGCTTTGTCTTAATGGTTCACCAAGTGGAGATTCTTTCAGTAATGACAGTAAATGCATTTGAAATGTAGATATCGACCCAGGCAATGCTGCATGTTCGGCTCATCAAATTTTCATGTTAAATTAAAATCTTTTTTTTTTTTTGGTGGGAAGGGAGAAGCCTAAATGTTGATTCCAATTTAATCACCATGGCATACTTTTTTTCCAAACCAAAGGAAAACGGTTTAATTGTGCATCTCGCCCATGGCTACTGCCCCATAATGGGAGATGATAAGCAGAGAAGGAAAGAAACCACATTCGTTTAGGACTTATCAAGTTCTACTCTCGGTGTTTAATTATATGCAGAAAATATGCATGGGATACTTTGCCCCACCACCCTTGGGCGATAGAAATGTCATCATCATTCCATTACTTCTCTCAAATAAAATCTTCCCAGAGCTCCTAGCTGTCTCAGTCATGATCAGAGGTCTTCCAATGCCTGCTATACTGTGGCTTTACTGAGCACCCCTCGTGTAGGTATCCCTGATTCTTCTCTATTATCATCCTGGTTACTTCCTCTTGATAGTTGTCATAATCCATAACTATTTTGTTCATTCAAACCATTTTTTAAATAATTTATTTTCCATTGGTTTGTTGTATCCTCTTAGGAAAGCCAAGACTTATAGAAACATAGCTAGCCTCTCTTTCCTGGGGGGAGAAGGGACTGAGGCCATTGAGGCCAGAATAGTTAAAGGATTTGACTGTGCAAAACAGATTGTGAGGGGACCTCAGTTAACAACCAGGTCTGCCCGACTCTAACGCAGAGACCAGCAGCAAAGCTTGCAGCCTCCGAAGCCGGTGGACTGGGTTCAAATTCTGGCTCTGGCATCTACCAGCTCTGCGATCTTGGGTGAGTTGAGTCAGCTCTCTGTGTTTTAGTTTTCTGATCTGTGAAATGGCAATTATAACACCCACGGAGTGGGGAAGTGAAGATTGAAGAATTAAAAATATAATGAACTTTGAATAATTTCTGCACATGGTAGTCTCTTGATATGCTTTAGCTAGTTTCAACATCATCATGCTGGTAATTCGTAATTTCTCACATCTGAACAGGTTTTTACAGCAGTCTAAATTAAGATAGGGACTCCTCTTTAACGTCTCCCCAACATTGCCCCATTTTTCAGATGAGGAGACTAAGGACCAGAGATTTCCAGCCATTTGCTCAAGGTCACAGAGCTAAGCAGCCGACAGAGTTGGGACTAGGTCTTGGGCCCCTGGCTCCTCCTCCAGTGGTCTGCCTTTTCAGGCCGGAATTAACACGGGCTCTATGCTTCCAGGTTGCATTTTTGGCCTTAAGGTGCCAAGGCTTCTACAGTTCCTTAAAGGAACTGGTAAAACACATAAAATGGAGTGAGTCATTTCTCTGCCAAAACAACGTGGTAGAAGCTAAACCTTTATAGAAAGGGGCTGGGGGGCCAGTCAGAGTAGAGATGTGGGCACGCTGTAAACTTTCCCTGTTGAGCAAGGGAGGGTCCCTGTGGTCCTGCCGGCATCTTCCCATCACAAGCCTCCTTTTATCCTTCATGGCAGGACCACAGCGGGTGGTCAGCACGACTGGTGGCTGGCTGCACAGTGGGATGGGAAAAATTGTGCCTGAACCTTTTCCTCTTATCTAATATATCCAAAATAATCTCCTCAAACAGACTGCCAATTCCACCATTCCAGACACTTCTTTGGGATAAAGCACTGCCTCTCAATCACCTTGCCTACCGGGCAGGAGAAAGTTTTCAGACTCACTTTTGAAATCTGCACACCCCACACCCCTGGCTTTCCTCCAATCTACCTGCCAAACAATCCTACAAAGCGAAAATGAAGGAGCTTCATGTTTTACCTTGGGCAGCCTCTATGTTCCAGGGATGGAAAGTGTGTTTTGCATATATTATATCATTTAACTCTATATTGACACTGCAATATAAGTAGTATTGTTTCTTTTTGATGCATACAGAAACAAACTCAGAAAGCTTAAAGAACTTGCCAGAGGTTACAGAGCTAAAATTCAAATCCAGGCACATCCAGCTCTGAAGTCTCTACTGCTTCCATGACACCAAAGTTTGCGAGGTCATTAGCTCAGCAGCTTGGCTTTCTGTGTGACCATACAGGTAACCATGCAGCCTTTTTTGCCTTATCAGACCACTAAGGATGGTACAGTTGGAATCCCCCTTTGGAAAACTTGAGTCTGTGTTCATGGAGGGTGGGAGTCATGCTGAGGTTCTGGAAATCTGCTTTCCTGAAGCCAAGAATGCATGAGGGCTCAAGCTGGAAGTCTTGACCTAGTTTGACTCCAATATGGCACAGTATGCTTCTACCAAAACTCATGTCCCATGTGTATCACCATCAATGACTCAGTACCATCTGCCCTGAGGAGGGTCCGGAGGAGCAATTCTTGGCTCCTTCCTTTTGAGTATAAGATAGTTAAGAAAAAAAATGTGGCCGTGGTCTGTCCAACATCTAAGAGACGTTGGGGGCTCTGCTATGTCTCGACCCTGCACCAGTTCTGGGCTCTGTATTAGGGTTTCCTGTAGATGAGTAGGCTGTATTGTCAGCAGCTCATTCTCATGACAATATCACCTCTGTGTCTTTGCTTTTACCCATAACCCAAATGCTTTCCTTCACACTCCCCCCATGCTGTGTAGACGTTCAGCTTCGTCATACTCTGAGGCCCTTAATCTTTCTTTTCATTAAAGTTTTTTCTTTCTTTATTCTTCTTCTTTTTAAACATTATATCTCCTTCCACTGTCACACTATGTTCATGCAACTCAGTCCCCCCAAAGCCTTCAAGAGGTATTTGGGTCCCTGGTGTGCACTCTTGAGTTTTCTGTGACCTACTTCTACTCACAATAACAAACCACAGACATCTGAAGCCATACATAAGGTTCTGAGGAGTCTTCTCTTGTCTCCTCCGTTCTACCCAACGTAAAGCCTCACAATAATGTAAATTCTGCAAATCCAGTCTTTAAGGAAGGGACATTAACATGTACTGAGCATCAACCATGTGCCAGGCACCCACTTTCCCTTATGGTGTCTTAATTTTGCCTCAGAACAACCAAGAGAGATAGGAATTTTCACACCCGTTACATAGAGAACAAAACTGAGGCTCAGAGAGGTTAAATAATATGGCCAACCCCATACTCTTGAGGGTCAAAGTTAGGATTTTGATCTTTCCTTGTCTAACTTTGAAGGCTAGGAATTTCTAGTATAGGGTACTGGCTATCATTCAAGACCTTCAGACTCTTCTGACTTCTTCTGCTTTCTGGAGGAGCCAAGTATTACGATACGCTGTTCTTTGTCAGTTGTGACCAGGTTGAAAATTAGAGCAAGGGACGTCAACTTTATGCTTCAGCAGTCACGCTATAAGGCATCAAGAAACACACATAACCGCAAACAAAATTCAAATCAAACTATGACTTGTTAAAAGATGTTTGAGAACCTACAATCAAAAAGCTATCAATTAGCAGTCCTATCCACATTCACCAATTAGGTGGCCCTGTCATTTATCTGCTTGAACATCAAGCAGATCTACAACTATTATTTTAATTAATTAATTCAGCCCTTTATCCCCAGGGCGGGCCCTGGGAGACACCCGGCTTATTTTCATTGCCGTCCCTGATGCTCAGCTGTCAAGCCACATCATGGCTGGCACTCTGAGCTTCATGCAAGGCCAAGCACTTAATCTCTTTAACAGAGAACTGTCATCACTTTCTTTCACTCTAGCGCAGCCCCAGTCTATGTTGAGACATAATGTCTCATGCACCTGTCTCTCCTCTCCCATGCTAACAGCCACCATCTGTGTTCAGACACTTCTCAATTTCTCTCTGAATCATTATTCCTGCAATTCATTGAGTGCCTGCTCTGTGCCAGGCACCACACTATGTATTTCATATTCCTCTCTCCCATCTGCAAAACAACCATGCCACCTAGTATTATCATCCTCATATTCCCCAAAAGGAAATGGAGTCTTAGAAAAGTGAAGTGACTTGAACAAGATCCCTCAATTAGGAAATCACAAAGCAAAGGTTTGAACCAGGCTCTGTACTTACTTCAATAATTATGCTCCTTCCACTCTTCTGCATTGCCTCTAGCCCTGTCTATCATCTCTAATACCTGGGAATGAAAGACAAGTTCCAGCTAAGCTATATACCAAATCAAAGGGCAAAATAGACAGGGGGGTCCCCAAAAAATGTGGCAGAGAGAGGGCCTAGGGGAGATAAGAAATGTCAAAAAAAATTTGAGTAGTCTTCTGCAGGTATGCCATGTAAATTCTTTCCACTCTCTTCTTTGTGGACTCTTCAGTAAATTCTGTATCGCTCCTGATATTTTTGCACACTGTATTTATTTGGTGGTGGTGGCAGAGCAGGTGTTCAGGGCTAAGAAGAGAAGGAAGGGACAAGAGACATTTGGATTACTCTTGGTTTTACAATAGGGGTTGATTTAAAAATAAATAGTAGATGAAAGACAGTATTGGGGTAGGGTGGTTCCCAATACTTGAGTGAGGGAGGAGGGCATTTCAGGTGAGACAACAGCTCGTGGCGAAGTCCGGAATTGTGATGGGGTCCACGCTCGCCAGCCACATGTGTTCCTGGGGTAGGATGGTTTTCAGAGGGATCCTTTCTGCATAGAAGATGCTGAGCTTATCTGCTCATTTTCCTGGCCAGCCTACAATCCCAAGCCATGGCTTTAAAAAGTTCTGACTTTCACAATTTTTTTCCTTGCTGTTAAGCATTAAAAAAAAAAAAAAGAAGAAGAAGAAGAAAGAAAGAAAATCCAGCCATTTTACACCCATTTCTTCTTAGCTGCCCTGGGGGTGCCACCTCTAAGCTGAAACCTTCCGTAATTGTTTGGGGCACACCGGGCCTCCCAACGACACCTTCATTTAATGCCATTACAGTCTCGCTCCAGGTTCTTAAAGCTTAGTACCCGCCCTCTTTGCCTCTTGCTGCCAGAAGGAATTGCTCTTAGAAGCTATCCTTTATGCTACTAAATTGCCTCTCCCCATTGCATCTTGCATCCAGGAAAGATGGTGGGACAGTTAAATCTCTCAGTCTCTGGGCTGTGGAAGCTGTTTGAAGCATGTCTGCTGAGTGTTTCCCAACGCGTGTCCTGTAGAACCCTGGGCCCATGATATGGTGTTCAAAATGTAAGTCTAGTGGTCAATATTCTTGGGAAACATGGCACGCCATATCCCAGTCTTGGAGATGCCTAATTCATATTGGCAGATTAAAGGCATGGAGGAGTCCTGCAATAAGAAAACTTCTTTAATTCAGTATTTCTTAAACTTCTTTGGTTAGGGAACGCTACTTTTTGCACTCTCCTTACACCCTTTGAGAAGCACTGCTCTTGATAATAACAACTCTTTCCAGGTGCATGGTATCCAGTATTTTTACATTCTGTTAGAGCCGTTAAGTGTAAGGCAGTATGATTCGTATTGTACAGGTGGCGACACTGACGGGCAGACATGGAAGTGACTCGTACTAGAGAAATCAGCTGGTAGGAGGCTGATGGAAGTCAGGTTTTCTGACTTGTAGAGTGGAGATCTTGCACCCCAGCTGCATGGCTCTCTTGCTGAGGCCATTTGCACCCTTTTTCTAGCTGTGTCTAGACCACACACACACACACACACACGGCAAAATGAGCTTTGTAAATAGGCAAGTTATTATTACTAAAAAAAAAAACCAAAAACCCAATGGAATAGGTGGGGAAAACTAAGTAAAGAAATCCTTGTTCAGTGCATAGAAGGTGCTGGGAGCTTCACCTACATAACCTCAATAAATCTTCTCAATAATCCCTAGAGGTAAGTATTATTATCCCCATTTTACAGAGGAGCACACTGAGGCTCAGAGAAATTAGGTCACTTTCCCAGGGTCACACAATACTAAGATGCTCAGCCAAGCTTTACATTGATGCTTAATTTTAAAAAACATTCTCTGTCCTCTCACCCCACCACCCTTTTCTGGTGAATGGCACCATCCCTGATACCCTAGAGCCCAATAGAGAGAGCTAGACTTCTCCAGATGCCTCTGAGGATTGATCCTATTTGTGTTCCAGCAGGTTGTTTAGACAAGACTGGCTCAGTCTGGAGGTTCAAGAAGAATAAGAGTATTGAGAATTAGTAACTTTGCGCTCAAAGTATATCAAAGGGAATTTATGCTTAAATGGTTTGACAGTGTTCTGTCCCACCCTGGAAAGTGTATTTGAGATTTAATTCCCCAAACCAAAAGAATTTCTAATGTTTTCCTAGGGAGCTGAGCAAAAATAACCAAGATAGGACCTGGAGATTCCTCAGGCTGTGAAGCAGTGGGCGGGAAGAGGGCCACGGTTCTAATCTGGGTTATGCACCCACAGAGTGTGTGATCTTGGCAAATCTCTTAAACCCACCTGGTCTCGGTTTCTCATATATAAAATAAAGGGGTATGAGAAGATGCCCAGAGGTGATAATTACCATGAGGGATA
The DNA here is from genome assembly GCF_057802395.1 of Ceratotherium simum simum. Taxonomy (NCBI): domain Eukaryota; kingdom Metazoa; phylum Chordata; class Mammalia; order Perissodactyla; family Rhinocerotidae; genus Ceratotherium; species Ceratotherium simum. The sequence goes on from NC_141906.1 coordinate 35,635,046, forward strand.
AGGTCTCTGTCTGGAGGCCAGAGGGACCAATTGTCTAGCCTGGATTGCATCCTCTGGCCTAGTTAGTCCTGGAAAGAAAGGTCATTTTAGGTCCACAGGATGGGAGAAGTTTTGGTGACCTCAACCTTCTGAAAAGAAAATGAGATGAGTGTCTTACACCTTATATCTTGCAGAGAGGACACTGGGAACCGCAGACCAGAGGCCATAAGAACACTCTGACCTCAGGACTTTGGGTGCTTCCTCCCACTGGTTACTTGGTTACCTGGGCTTGAGTCTCAGGCAGGGAACCTGTAGAGGGCTTGCTCGTTGTTTATCTGTGGTGGGGTGGTTAGTGTGGAGGTGTAGGGCCCCGTCGCTTTGGACCCTGCCTCCTCTTCTCCAGCCAGGCTCGGTGAGATGAGGGCCCTCAGAGATGGAGTGGGCAGTTCATGGTGCTAAAGAGGGAAAGAAGCAGAAAGAGGCCCTAGGGCCTGTGAGGGGGAAAGGAAGGGAGCTGGCTGCCAGCCTAGGCCTGGGAAAGGACCCTGAGCCTGAGCAGTAGAATGTTCCAGAGGCTCACAATAGGAGATTGGTTTAGACAATTTCTCAGTAACCTCCCAGTTCACACATTACATGTTGATTTCATTTCCCTGCCTTCCTTGAGCAACCCCGCACACAAGCATCTCAGATGAGCTCAGACTTGAGTGTGATTCACTGAGGCACTTTGGGGCTGCCAGGCCTCAGACACCAGATTACAATCAGCTCCTTCCAGGCCCCTGCACACGTGAGGCCTGCTCCAGAGGAAGCCCTTTGTCTCCTGACCTGGTTTCCGTGGGACAAACATAATGCACAGGTGTGGTTCAGGCCCCACAGAGACTAGCTAGGCACTGGATTCTGACGTCACCAGGGCCTCCCAGGGACTGCTGACATTTTGATGGACAGAAATGAAGATCTCATGGTTCCCTCAACAGATCAAAAGGAGTGGGCCCCTGTTACTGTTTGGGAGAGAGACACAAAGGCAGCCACGCCTAGACTCCAAAGTGTGGGTGGACGGATGTCATCAATACTTCAGTAGCATCAGCTGTCAGGACCCACACTCAGGCCTCTACTCCACCCCTTCTTGCAAGTCTCATGGTTTTCCCACCAGAGAATGTTGGCAAGCTCTTCCAGGATGGGGGCTTGAGGCTGGAAATAACGTCAGCAATGTTGTTAAGGTGAAGCTAAAATATGTCATCTCCAGGGTACAGCCAGTCTGTGGGTCACAGCTAAGAGTGTAGGCTCTGTGAAGGCAGGGACAAACCTAGTAGAGTCCCCAACCCACAGTAGTCCCCTAATAAATGGTTGTTGAATGACTGTTTAGTATACAGAGGTGGCGAAGTGAGGATTTTTTTTTGTTGAAGTATAATTGACACACAATATCCTATTAGTTTCAGCAGTACATCATAGTGATTCAACATTTACATAAGTTACAAAATGATCACCATGATAAATCCAATTACCACCTGGCACCATACAAAGTTATTACAATATTATTGACTATATTCCCTATGCTGAACGTTACACCACTATGATTTATTTTATAGCTGGAAGTTTGTACCTCTTAATCCCCTTCACCTATTTCACCTGTCCATCCCCTCCCCTCCCCTCTCTGGTAACCATCAGTTTGTTTCCTGTATCTATGAGTCTGTTTCTGTTTTGTTTGTTTATTTTGTTTTTTAGATTCCACATATAAGTGAAATCTTATGACATTTGTCTTTCTCTGTCTGACTTATTTGACTTAGCATAATACCCTCTAGGTCCATCCATGTTGTCACAAATGGCAAGATTTCATTCTTTTTTATGGCTGAGTAATATTCCATCACATATATGTATACCATATCTTCTTTATCCATTCATCTATCAATGGACGCTTAGGTTGCTTCCATGTCTTGGCTATTGTAAATAATGCTGTAATGAATATACGAGTGCATGTATCTCTGAATTAGTATTTTCATTTTCTTCAGGTAAATACCCAGAAGTGGAATTGCTGGATGGTATGGTAGTTCTATTTTTAATGTTTTGAGGAACATCCATACTGTTTTCCGCAGTGGCTGCACCAATAATTTACATTTGAAGTGGGGATTATTGAGTGAGTCTTAGAATATGATTGGAGATTTGGGGAAAGCAGAGGTCTCTGGAATTTGTGTTTGGAGAGGGAAAGGGAGAATTAGAGGAGGAACTGAGCACCTATTTTGTGGGACAGACATTGTGGTTGGCATGTCACCCAAGTTACTTACCTTAAATCCTAACCAGGCCTTATTCTCCCTCTTTATGAGCTGAGGTCTGAGAGGCTAAGTGAATCGCCCAAAGGTAAATCACTTGTAAGTGTCAAAGGCAGGATTCAAACTTGGGCCTTCTGATTGATCTGTCTTCATATAGTTAGTCCATTACTGTCCCCATTCTATAGAGAAGAATGCTGAGGCTCCAAAAAGCCAACTCACAGCTTATAGAAGGCAGAGCAGGGACTAGAACTCAGGACTCTGGCCTTACAGCGTCACTCTTTCCAATCCCTTCATGGCCTGCCTGATGTTCTCCCATGACATAGGGGTCTCTCTCACTCCCGGTGGCACTGAGTGTGTTCAGCAGCTTGTCCTGTCCCCAGGGGGCTGGGACTCCCCCCATCCTGCAATTCTCATCTTTTCCCTCATCTGCTCCTCAAGAGCCAGGGAATCACTTGCAGCCCCTTTGGGGAGAGCAGACATCTGGTGCACAGCTGGCCTGAGTACAGCTCATGCAACCCTATGGCAGAGAATGCGGGCTTCATGTGTGTTTATTTTTCTTTTCTCTGCTGATAATAAAATTGGATAATGAGCCTGATGAATGAAGCCCCGCCAGAGACTGGGCAGGAGTCCTGTTTCTACCACTTGCTTGAGGCGCCGAGCTGTGCCATTAGAGTGCCCTCTCCAGGTCCTGATGTTCCCGTCTGTAACATTGAGGTTGCACAAAATGACACCCAAGACCTCCCAGCACTGACCTTCCAGAAATCTATTTAAAACAGGTCAGCTCACTATACCAGAAGAGTCAAATAGTCTTCCCCATATAGCAAACTCTAAAATTAAACATGCATAAAATATTTTGAAGTTTAGATCAAACCTTGGCATTTTCTATTCCCTTTATTTTTCATGCTTGTATGAATTTTTAAAAAGTAGTCTTTATTTTACGACAAAAGTATATTTTCCCATAACAAATGCACAGAATTTTAAACTCTTTTTGTTGTTCTCCTGCATCTTTTTTCCTAAAACCTAATCAAAAACAACAAAAACATAGGGTGATTACAGTGGTCTAAATATAAAAACTTTCTGGAGTCCCTGTTTATCTACATCTTGTGGTAGTTAATTTTATGTGTCAACTTGTTTAGGCTATAGCGCCCAGTTGAGGGTCAAACACTGGTGTAGATGCTGCTGTGAAGATATTTTTTGGATATGATTAACATTTACAGTGAGTTGACTTTAAGTAAAACAGATTAACTTCCATAATGCGGGTGGGCCTCATCCAATAAGTTGAAGGTCTTAAGGGCAAAGACTTAAGTTTCCTAGAGAAGAAGGAATTCTGCCTCAAAATTCAACCAAGATTGACCTATTGGTTCTGTTTTTCTTGAGAGTACTGATTGATATATATCTGCTAGATTCAAAGATTTTTCCACCAGTAATGTCATGAAATCCATGGTTAGACGTTTTCGAGGAATGCTGTCTTCACTCTCTGGCTATATTATGTCATGGTCATGATTTTGGGACTCAAGTGACCTGAGTGTGAATCTAGCCCTACTGATTACTAGTGTGGGGCTGCTGCAGGCAGCACTCCCTCTGGGCCTCAGTTGCCCCATCTATCAAGCAGTGGGTGGGGAGTGGGGCGTGCGATGGTACCACCTGCTCAGGGGTTGCTGGGAGGGTCACATGAGATGATGCACTAAATTATCTGACACATAACACAAACTCGATAAAGAATCAACACTACTAATATGATGGTTATGATTCCTCTTCCTCCAGATTTCCTCCTCCTCCTCCTTCCATCGTCATGATCAATTGGACTCAAACAACATTTACAGAGCACTGACCAGCTGCCAGGGCTTATGCTGGGGAGCTGGTGATGGGAGATGAAAGTCAACGTCCTTCCCCTTCCGGAGCTCAGAGTTAACTGAGAGAAGAAAGCTGCGTGTGCTCCCTGAGCCACAAGACAAGATGGCATAAATCAAAGCTCTCCCAAGCTCTCAAGGCCCAAGTGAAATCCTACCTCCTTCAAGAAACCTTCCCAGATCCCCTATTAGAAATTAATCTCCCAGCTCCCGTGTCCCCAGAGCCTTTGGCTTATGCCTTTCCTGCAGTTCTTACCACTATTTACCTTGTATTAGAGTGATTTATGCATATGTCAGCCTCTCCCACTAGAACGCAAGTTCCTGAGGACAGAAATGTTTATGAAGGGCCTTTCAATGACTTTGGCTATTGTATGAAGGACCAGCATAACAACATCAATAGTCTGCCTCTCATTTTAAGATGATTTTATGGCAAAATGATAATTGAAATTAAATATAATTTAAAAAATTATTTTCGTATTTTCACTATCCAGCCATTGTCTCTTTGTTGTGTCCATTTTATAGACACCGTGTAGGAGGCAGGGAGCTTTCCCTGACCTGTGCAAGGTCACAGAACTAGTTAACAGCCAGGCTAAGCCCAGAACCAGGCCCGTTTGCACTCAGCAGTCCAAGGCTGGCACTCAACTGATACGGCTGTATATTCTTACTCCCGTTAAATCACTCTGACCGAGTCATTCCACATTCCTCTGTGCACAAGCAGTTTGGCTTCCTTTGTCATGAGTGTGGTTTAGTAAGTTCTCGCCATGTTTAAACATAAAACAAAGCCATATGAAACAAATTGCATCTTTTAACTGCCATTCCAGACTGGTTCAACTCCTTCCCCGACAATTTTCAGGTTGGCAGAGGCTGGTCTCCAGAAATTTCCCCAACAAAACCATGTGACTCCAGAATGATTAGAGTTGGGTGTGATTGCATACTCCTCTTTCCAGTCTTCCTCCCTCGGACTTCTCAAGGCCTGTGACAACACTGAGAGATAGGCTCAACTATCTGCTATTGACAGATGAGGACCCTGAGGCTTGGAGAGATGGAGTGAGTTCTGTGCCCAAGGCCACCCACAGCCAGGGTTCAGACCCATGTCTGTTCTGATGCTAAAGGCTTTCCATTATACCCTCCCTGGATTCCTTCTCTAATTGGGAGTGACTGGGAAAGCAGGCTCTCACTCTCCTATCCTTAGCTGTCCCATTTTGAACCTAAGATGCTAATTAGAGAAGTGATTTTCTGGGAGAATTAGTCAAAATCATTAGATAATGACCATGACCCAAAGAATCACTTTTGAGATTGGTACCTACTGATATAAGGCTGAATATGATTTTTTTTTCTCTCCCAGTTTGGAATTTGAACACATTAATTGGCAAAACTCTCCACTGTGATTTTCTACTACAGCCATACCTGACTAATGGGAAGACTGACTAAAACCCTGCATCCTCCTACTCCCATGCCTTTACATCTGCTGTGTTTTCCACTTGGAATGTCCTTTCTCCACATCTAGAACTAGGCTCCCTTCCCTCCTTCAAGATCCCACTGGATTGGACATATGGACTGGCTAAACTGAATTGATGAAAATTTATACTTTGGCAAGACCAGCCTTCATGCAATGAACAGTAGGGAAAAGAGTCAAAAGCAAAGGATGACTAACAATGGGAGGCCAGGTAGGAAAGCTGGTGAGGGCCAGGTTTGGTTAAGAAATTTGAACACCCTTTGTTGGGCAGTGGGGAGCCATGGGGGTTTTCGAGCAGAGGGATGGGCCTCACGATATGACTCTTGAGAAGGTAAATCTGATAGGAGAAAGTAAAAGTGTAAATATTGCTTAGTAGACTCTTAGAATAGTCTAAACACAAGGTGATGAGGGCCTGAGCCAGGGAAGTGGGTGTGGACTGGAGAGGAGGGACAGATGGGAGGTATTTTGGAACAGGATAAACTGGAGTTACTTTTTCAATGGAATCTTGATAAAATGTAGCACCGCACAGAAGAAAGGATATGGGCTTTGGAATGAGGCAGTCCGGGTTTTGAATCTCAGCTCAGCCACCTGCAGGGGTGTGACCTTGTGCAAGTCATGTAAACTGACTGAGATTCAGTTTCTTTGTCTGTCAAATGGTAATATTACTAACCACTCACAGACGTTTGTGAGAATCAACAGAAACAATAAACATACAAAGCTAGTCACATCGTAGGTGATCAGTGAGTGATCATCACCTAGGGGGGAGAGAGGGTATCCTGGCTAAGACCTGGGCTAGAAGTATTGCCCTTCTGCCCCTTGTCAGCTGTTTGACCTTGGGCAAATAACTGAACCTAGGTGAATCTCCGTAAAATGGGGATAATAATAGCTCTTTCACAGATATGTTGTAGTGAACATTAAATTAAATGAGAGAAATGTATGTGAAGTGGTTAGGCTGTGATGGGCACACAGGAAGTACTCAGGGAAAGGGGAGTTGGTATTATTAGCATTATTAGTGCCCAATGGACACTGCTGGTTGGTTGAACCATCTTCTATTCCCACCCCCTTCTCTCTTTTCCTCTTATACTATAGAATCTACAAAAGCCAAATACTCTCTTTCCCAGGCTCCTTTGCAGCTAGGAGTGGCCATGTGACAGAGTTCTGGCCAATAAGATAGCACCTGTCTGCTGGGGGGGATTCTGGGAATGCTTTGACTTCCATGATTAAAGGAAGAGACCTGGTCGGTGTGGCCCAATCCCTTTCTGCCCCTGATTCCTGCCTTAAATTCAGGTGTGATGCCTGACGTTGGGACAGCTAGCTCACAACCATGAAGAAAAGGCCAAGAGAATCACAAAGATGCCAGCCAGCCCAACGTTGGGAGCTACTAGTCTACACCAATGCCAACAGCCATCCATTTATGCAGTGTTCTTGTCATGTGAAGAAAATAAACCCTTATGTTTAAGTCACTGTATTGAGTTTCCTGTGTACTTCAGCTGAATGTAGGCCTAACTGATATGAAAAGTAGTGGAAAGACAGCAGAAAACATCACTGGGTGTTTTTGAGCAGCAACATTCCAGCTAAAGGAAGCTATTCCATGTGCTTCATACAGGCTCTGTGTTTTCTTCCTTCTGTGCTTTTTCTTACAGGCTCCCCATAACTGGAGCCTTCCCTGTCTTCTCTGCCCCTCCCGCCCTCATCTCTGTGTGCACAAATCCTCCGAGGCTCACCTAGTGCCACTGCATCCAGGAACCATCTGCATCCCTCCATGTAGAATGAATCTCACCTCTTTAAATTTATGTTTTAAGCACTTCAAGTTTTAATTTTTTAAATTATATTTTCAAATGTCTATGTAGTTTGTTACTGGTGTTCATATCTTACCTCCTCTAGTAGAAACTAAGCTCCTTTACAGACATTATTTCTAAATGAGAATGTGCGTGAAAAGTATATGGCACAATCCTACAAAAAAATCAGGCGTTATTACTATTATTTTATGCTTCCAATGTTTGGTCTATTCACTCAACAAATATGTACTAAGAATCTACTTAGTACAAACGTATACTAAGAATCCATATGTACCATCAGGGTTAATAGCATCTACTTTGATGACTAATGGTTTGGGCTCCATGGGACAATTTACTCAGCCTCCTCATCTTTCAAATAGCAATAATGGTAGTAATAGAGGTATTATGGGGAATAATTGAGTTAATATATGTAAAGTAGATAGAATAGTGTCCTGCATGCAGCACTTAGGGAATATTATTATTAATATTATTATTGTTATTATTATTTACCACATCATATATTCTCAAGGTGTATGCTTAACATATTTCCTGTCATATAGCAGGACTTCAACAAATATTGAATGAATAACTTGTGAATAACTTGTGTATGTGTAACTCTGAAATGTTTAAAAAACTCCAAATGAAACTAATTTAAATTCATATATACTTAAGTATATTAATACTCATGAATAATTCATATTTACAAATATGTGTTTTTACATTGATTTTCTTTGGAGATTACATGGAGAATTTCACAACAGCTCTCGAAGTAATTGAAGAAGCACTGGCAAATACAACACAGCCAGAAAGAGGACTGACGTGGGTCAATTAGGAAATTCATTTGCTTTTAAATTTAACAACTGTCTACACTCCCCCTGCTTCCACCACCTGGGCCTCCAGGGTGAAAGTCATCCCTCCCCTCTGGCCCACAGGGACCCCCACAGTGTGAGCCCAACATACAGCATCAGCTTTGTCTTCAACCCCGTGCCGAGAGAGTCTGGGCTCCACAGTCAGAAAGCCTGGGTTCCGATTCTTGCTCCTCTGCTTGCTACGAGTGCAGTCCCTCTGGGCCTTAGTCCACCACATACAAAATGGAATCCTAAGAGTATCCCTCATACTGTGTTATTGTGAAGCATAATTGAATTTATCTAAGGACAGTGCTTAGCACAGTGCCGAGCACATGGCGCATGCTCAGTAGATGTGAATCGTCTTATCCCCGTCACCTAACAGGCCAGCCACACTGCACTGCTCACTGGGCTCCTTCCACACTCCACAACTTTGCACTTGCTTGCCACACGACAGAATCCTGTTTCTTGTTCTTACTGGGTAAACTACTGATTCATCAAGACTTACCATCAATGGTACTCTAGTGAGATGTGTGACGTGGTGTGGTCGTGCATTCTCAGAGTTTATAATCTTTTGGGGGAAACAAACAAGCAAACAATAGTGCTAACAACAACAACAGATAACCTTATGAGTGAACCACTAGGGTTCTCCTTTCCCAAGCACTCACGGATCCTACTAGTCCGGGATATTTGACACCTCTTTCCATTTACCATTTGTCCTAAAGTGACTATGAGCAAACAGCCTGGGAAGAGAGTCCTGTGCCCTTAAATTGAGGTGGAATACCAGATTGTTGCTGAGTCAGGGAGAGGACTAATATTTGTCGAGTAGCTACGATGTATTGGCACTGCATGAGTGCTTCATATGTCCTCATATTTAATCTTTGCTAAAACCCTGTGAAGTAGGCAGTGTTATTCATTTTACACAGGAGGCAACTGAGGCACAGAGAGGTCCTATTGCTGGCTTGCTTTACACAGCTACAAATATTGGCTCTGGGATTTGAATTCAGATCTCTCTGCTGACAGAATCTTGTGTTTCCCTAGGTTTGGTTGGAGAGGAGGTTGAGCAGCACAGGATTATGGGAGTGGAGAGAGAATAAAGAGAGGAGTTAGAGCAGGCAGGAAAGCCGCATTTTCTACCCTTGCCAATCTTATTAAGGGCTGATCCTGACTAAAATCCTGCCAGGTGTACATCAATAACAGAGAAAAATATTTCTGTGTAGGCTCATTTTATTTGCAGAATGGGAATTACTGGGCCAGGATCACACAGAAGAAGTATTTCACTTGGAAGCCAAGAACTTTGATCATCTTATTCTTCTGAATTCATATTGAATTACTCATGGTACGTTGGAAAGCCTGCTTTAGAATCAGTCATTCCTAAATTAGAATCTGGATTCTAACACGCAAGTTGTCACACTTCAGGCAAGTGATCTGACTTCACTGAGCCTCAATTGCCTCATCTAAAAATGGGTTTATTGATGATATTAACTCAGAGGATGATAATGAGAGACTAATAAATGAAGTATAACTAGGACGCACATATAATTTATCACTCAACCAGGGACACCGGGACAACAGGTGTAAACTGGCACCATCTTGAGCAAACTGGATTGTATAGCCACACCAGATGTGATCTGTAAGAAGTGTCTAGAACAGTGGCTCACATCTTGTAAGCACCTGCAAATTCTCTTCCCTGCTCGTATTTTAAGCACAATTCTAAAAGTAAGCTACAGTGTTCCATATAAAATTTCCTGAGCATGTTAGACTGGCAGGCAGAGATAGCTCGGCCAGGGTCCTATTAGTCATCAGTTATTCAGATTACCAAGTCTGACAGACCAGTGAACATGTAGAGACTCATCAGAACAGCATAAGAGGCTTCTCAGTGTAGTTAGGAGAGAAGACTTGAGAGGATTTGTTCAAAGGGAAGAGGAAGGAAGGTATGTGTTGTAATCTATATAAAAACAAACAGAGAACATACCAGCTTCAGATCAGAAGATTGGAGGGGGGATGTAAAGGCACAGAAGGGAACAAGTTAGAACAGTCCATTTATTCACCAATATCTGCTAAGGAGTGAAAGTGAGTGGCCAAAATATTCCAGCAAGATGAGTCATCCTTAGGAACTGCTGAACAATACTCTAGTGGAAATAGCAGGGGATGAAGGCAGAAATCCTAAGATTTTGTTCTTCCTGACAAACAGTGGATACTTAATAAATGTTAGTTTCTTTCCTTTCACTTCCTTTGTGGTAAGGATTTGTAAAATAATCTGAGAAACTGATTTATAGTTTACACCCAACTCCTACTAGCTGCTGGACCAAGTAAAAGTTGATGATCACTAATGCCTGCCTGATCATCAATTTCTCTTCTCTGTTTTCCTCCCTCCCTTCCTCCTTCCCTCCTTCCTTCCACAGCTACTTATGCAGCTGGGAACTGATACAGTGGTGAATTGACAGGCTCGCATTTTTCAGGGCAGATAGGCACTGAGCAGATAATCAACTACAACTGCAGTAAGTGCCCTGAGATCAGAGTCTGCTCTTCACCTCAGGCCCTTGATTTCTGATATATGTTTGACATGTTCATGTAGCTCTCCCCAAAGCCTCTCAAACACAGCATATCCAACACTCAACTCAGGATCAGGATCGTCCCCGTATCTCGCTCTTCTTCCTGCCTTCCCCGTCAGAGGTGATGGTATTATCACCTTGCCGTTTTATTACACCACAGTGCATGGTTCATTGGAGCAGAGTCTTGGGTAGAATGTGATTTATGTTTTCATAGAGACCTACAGAAAGCACACGGGAGAGCAAGTGTTGGGGGTTGCAAATTCTGACCATTAACTTTTGGGATGCATTAGAGATGAACGTGTGTCTGCGTGCATGTGTGAGTGTAAGGATACGGCGGAGGAGGGGTGGTGGCAGGGGAGAAGGGATCCTTGAGTTGAGATAGCAGTCACAGCTCTGTGAAGTCCATCATGGATTGAGAAACGTCTATCTCCACTTCCCCTCCACAGCCACCCTCCCCCGTGACTTGTCATCTTCATCATCAATAACAACAAAAAAAATCCCAAAATATGGTAGGGGAGCCCAAGTCTTTGTTTAATCCGCTTTATCAGAATAAGAGAGACTTAATTGCTGAATGCCTTCTGTGACAGGAAAACAGCAGCTCCTGTGACACTCTCCACCCAGACACCCTCCACCCCCCATTGCTCCTTATCTATCATCTATTTTCCTATTTGAGTAATGGGAGGAAAAACCAGCTTCCTTAATCAATCTCATTTTCCCTGAGTGTTTGGAGTTAAAAATCATTTGCATTTCGACAATGGTCCAGAAGTCCCTTATCCCATCCATCAATTTGAATGGTAAATTGGCTGCCCAGTTTCCATCTGATCTTTAATTGAATAACTGCATGTCATCAACACAAATTTGCAGTTTGGCCTAGAGGTTGTTTTGGGAGTAGGGGGGTTTGCTTCTTTACTAAAGTGTTTCCAATTTTAAATGTATATTATGTCCACATTGTGCGTGCGTGTGTGTGTGTGTGTATGTGTATGAGTGTGCAGAGAGAGAGAGGTGACTGGGGTGAGGAAGAGGTAGAAGTGAAGGGGGTGGGACTGCAGACATGACACCAGTAATTAAAATGGGAAAATAAAATTCTTTCACTTGGGGCCATAGGCAATGAATGTTCCTTGAAAAAAAAAAAGTGAAGCCCCTAATACTTAGAGATTTGCAACCGGATAATAACTTTGCAAAATGTGACTGACAGTTACCAGATTATCTCCTTAATCATGCCTTTATTTCTATTAAGCAGGGCTTAAGCTCCCAGCAGGTTTCAAATATGTGTTAACACTGAACATCCCACAGAAGAATCGAAGGGCTGTAGCTACTGGGGCTTTGTGGAGGCACTCTTCAAATAGCAACATTCAGAAAGAGGGGCAGAAAAAACCAGTGTGGAGCAAATACAGCTTCAGTCTGCTTTGGCTTAAACCAATGTGTCATCCCCCCACCAGCACAGAATGTCAGGAGTTTTGGAGAAAGCTGATAGAAATGTAGAGGAAGGCATGCAAATCAGCAAACCTAGCAGAAATTTGTTTTTTGTGTTTTTTCGGTTTATGCCTCAATGAAATGTTAGGATTCTAAGAGTTGGTTGTTTCAAAGGACTAATTCCCATAAGATACAATGAGCATTTATACAATATTTCATTGAGTGTTCTTTTTCTTTCAATTTAAATGTCTGACCGTTCTGAATAGTTAACCTGGCAGTAAACCCTCAGAAAGAGATGAGGGTGATCAGAGTCCCAGTCTTTGTGGTTTAAAATCGAGCCCCACCCAAGGTCCAAGGTACCTGGTAGTTACTGGAACTTCTTCCCAGGAGTTTGCACAAAAAGGATAAAGGGAAATAGATCCTAATGAAGGGTCTATACTAGGTACTACATATATATTATTAACTTGGGCAGTCCTGTCGTCTGCACTCTGAGCTAGGTATTATTATCTCATGTTGGAGATGAGGAAACTGAGCCCAGAGAGATCCAACTAAGATCCTTAACTTGCTCAAGGAACCATATATAGGAAATCATAGAGTCAGAATTTAAACCCAGGTCCTCCCTCATTAGCCAGCTAAGTGAATGGAGCAAAGTGCTCAGGAGCTGTTTGGAGGTTTTCTCTCTGGATCCCATTTTGAAGGATCACACTTCCTCTCTGTTCCCTTCCTTCTTCTTTTTTGTTTTATAAATTTCTTTCCAATCTCCAAATGTGTGGGTATTTTCCATTGGCTCCTCCAGATCCACTCTTTTCTACCCTGATCTGTGCCCTAGAGAACAGCCACCCTTGTCCTCTGGCTTTGAGTTGTGTTTGGCCAGTGGAAGCCCTGGTGGCTGATTGGAGGGAGGGAGAAGATGACGTTGGGGTGTTTATTTCCCGGGATCCTTCTCTGCCAGCTTGCTGTGGTGGCTGCCCAGGTCCTGGGCTAGCTTCTATATTAACTCTCTCCCTCCCAATTGCAGTCACCCAATAGTTCCCAAATGTTTTGATCTCAGGACCCCTTTAGATTTTTAAAAATTGTCGAGGATCCCAAAGAACTTTTGTTTATCTATGTTTACCACATTAAAAATTAAAACTGAGAAATTCTCAAACACAAGAATATACAAACATACATTTCATTAGCCATCAGAGCGATAACTCCATCACAAGTCATGGAGCCTCTGGAAAACTCATTGTGCTCTCATGAGAGAATAAGAGCGAAGAAGGCAAAAGATGCCTTAGTATTATTGTAAAAACAGTTCTGACCTTGTGGACTTCTAAAAAAGTCTCAGGGATGCCCACAGGTTTCCAGCTTTGAGAACCACTGTCCAAACTGCTCCTTCAGACTCACTCTGGAATGCTTCTCTATCCCTTGCTGGATGCCCTCACTCTGCCCATACCCTCGTAATTACTCCCTTTATTCAACTCTCCTCAGTCTCTCCACTTGAGTATGCCCTCTGTTTCCTGCCGAAACCCTGACTCATCGCTGCCTAGGGGATGGCTGGAATTTCAACTTGGAGGAAGGGCTCCGGCCAGAAGTGGCTCAGGAATGCCAGCAGCAGAGAAAAACATTCCTTCCTTTTTCCTGTGAACATTGATTCATCTTTTAAATCGTATTAATGATTCCTTCACTGATAAAAGGGAGTGTCTAGAATCAGAGAGATGATTGTTTCTCTTTCCCAGACTCAGGCCAGAAGTAAGACATCTATTTCCTGTTAGAGGTGTAAACACACTGGACCTTCTCCAGAGGAGGACAAGTGAAGCTCTGGAAACCTCATGAGGTTCATGAGGTGGAGATGATGAAGGCATAATTTCCTCTGAAGAAAAGAAGCCTCAGACGAACTTGGCCATTTCCAGCTCTCTCTTCATGGTCTGCCCTTTCTTGTTTCAGGGAAGAGTTCTTCATTCCTTCTTCTGGACTCCCACTAAATTTGGATCAGATCTCAATTGCCCCATATCACTTCATATTGTCATTATTTGCATATTTCTCTTTCCCCCTTCTAGACTGCTAGCTCCTCAAGACAGCTTTAGTCACCAAGGTAGTCCCATCTTTGGTGTGCAGTGTGTTTGTTGAAGGAAGGAGTAGAGATGGCACTCTTTTTCATAACTGCCATTTTGTATCCCATACTCAACTGGAGACAGTTCACATTTACCTGCAAAGGCTTTGTGTTTCAACAACTTTATCGAGGTATAATTGATCTGCAAAGAACTGCACATATTTAATGTACACAATTTGATGAGCTCAGACATATGCAAATATGATACCATTAGCATAATCAAGGAAATATCCAATACCTTCTAAAGTTTCCTTATGCTTATGTCTCTTTTTTATCTATTTTTCTGTGGTAAGAAGACTTAATATGAGATTTACCCTCTTAAACTTACAAAATTTTGAAGTGCAATACTGTATTGTTAGCTATAGTCACCATGTTGAACAGCAGATCTCTAGAATGTACTCATCTAGCATAACTGAAACTTTATGCTCAATGACCGATAACTCCCCATGTCCCCCACCACTAGCCCCTGGCAACCACTACTGGATTTTCCACTTCTATGAGTTTGACTCTATTAGATACCTCATATAAGTGGAATCACACAGTGTTATTTTTATAAATCACCCAGAAAGTCATTCGGTGTGCCTGCAGAAGCAGAAAGGGAAGTCCCAGAAATGTTTATGCAGGTGTTGTGATACCTTGGCGATAAACTGGAGTCAAAATAAAAAAGCCTGAATTTTAACCCCAGCTCCACCACTGACCAGCCGAGTGGCCTTTCACAAGTCACTTCCTTTCTCTGAGCCTCAAGTCCTCAGAATGAACGGTTGGACTAGAAAAGTGAATGCCAATTTGTGTCTGTGGTTCCTCATCTCAGGGTGTCATTGCGAAGGATCTGGCAATCCACAAGGCTACCAAATGTTATCAGCTGCCTAAAAAATTAGTATATCTGGCTCATATCTGAATTATGTTTTCACGTATATAGAGATGTGATTATAATTGATAAAATACAAGACCCTGATATCATGCTTGAAATTGTATCTATTTTACCTTCTTTTATTCAATCAAGAGATAATAAAATTTTCTGGTGTGGTGGGGTCCATAAAATCCTCCGACACTAGAAAGAAGCTCTGGTTCTTGGGAAAATGGAAAGTCATTGAGCCTTGAGCCTTGGTTTTGACTCCAAGGCCTGTGAATCTGATGCAGAGAGCAGGAATGGGGCAGTTTCTCTTGCCTACAGTTACGAAGGGCTTTGCTAACTATAGTTATGAACACTGATGCAGGAAATATCCAGCAAAAGCCAATGAACATGGTTTTTCCTTTATTTCCTTCTCCACAGACAGTATCCATGCCATAAACACAAGGCTTAATATTATGAGAAGAGTATGAAAGTGTTTAAAGACTGTAGAGGCAATAAAATTATTTTTGAAGCAGACAAAACATTATTTGCTTTCACTTTCATCCATCCTAATCTATTATCATCACTCAAAAATATTTTAGAAACTTCCTTCCTCTAATGGATGAGACAGATTTGGGAGAAAATTAAAGCTACTGAACAACATGTTTTGGGAACCACTAAACAGATTAAAAGAAATTTGTTAACTTTCAGGGATATTTGCCAAAGCCCAATTCAGGAAATTCAGTGACAATTGAATGGGAATTGTCAACTCTTAGAATCAATGAACTAAAGAGCAATGCTTTAAATATTTTCAGTAATAATTTTTTCTGTATTTTTCTACTTACTGAAATAATGCCTATCCATTGTAGAATTTGGAAGACACAGAAAGGCACAAAAAAAGAATATATAAACTACCATTAATCTACATGCAGTATTTTCTATGCTTGCGTATGTCTCTATCTTTAGAAATTTAAAATTGTTTCATACTATTCATGCTGTTTGATAACTTGTTTTCTCTTAAAATTTTTTATTGAATAATATTAGACACATATAAAGGACTGTAAGTAGGGTATATGTAAGTTATAAAGCATCATAATAAAATGAACAACCATAAAGCCAACACCCAATTTATAGACTCAAATATCACCAGTATGCTCGAACCTGTCTGTGCACTCCTCCACAATTCCCCCATGTGATAATTATGCTAAATTTTTTTTTATAATTCTCTTGCTTTAAAAAATTATTTATAAACCATCTGTATGTATCCCTAAATAATATTTTTAATTTGTCTTATAAAATATTTTTTTAATTTTTAATCTCATAATAGTGGTTTTTATTATGTTTTTGAGATTATTTTTATTCAATTATACATTTATAAGATTCAAATTATTATGCATAGCTGTATTTTAAAATTTTTGTTGCTCTATAATATTCAATTGTGTGAATATACTGTACTTTATTCTCCTGTTGATGAACATTTTGCTTGTTTCAGGGTTTTTTTGATATTTAAAAAAAATTTGTCATGAAAGTAACTTTTATATTTGTTTCCTGGTACACACGTGTAGGAATTTTTCTAGGGTATGTACCAAGAGTAGACTGGATCATAAATAATACTAAGTCATTTTCCAAAGTAGTTGTCTTCCATTACCAGTATGTAGAAGTCTCTATTCCTTTATATCCTAGGCAATATTAGATATTTTCCCTTTGGTATTGCCAAGATATATCTCATTATGGCTTCAATTTGCATTTCCTTAATTACTTTTAAATGTTTATTGGACGTTTGTGTTTCCTTCTCTGTGGCATACCTGTTCAAGTCTTCTGTCCATTTGTCTATTATTCTGACTGACCTTTTCTTACTGACATGTAGCTAACATTACCGATTATTAGGAAAGGGAAATTCTTTCGCTCTTATAATATTTACGGCTGACATCTTAATTGTCCACCCAAAAGCTATTTCTAACCCCTTTTCCTTACTGCCTCATTTTATTGAAACTTCAAAGCCAACAATCACTTTCCCAGACTCTCTTGCAGTTACAAGTGGTCCTGAGACTCATTTTGGAGCCATGTCATGTAAGCATATGTCTTCTGTGGATGCATCTGAGAAAGCATTTGCTTTCCTGATAAAACGATACAGATGCAGCTATCACAACCCTGTGCCATCTTTGCTTAGTCCTGACTTGAATGCAGATGTGATGCTGGGGGCTACAATAGCGATGTGGTGGCCATGAGGGAAAGGCTAAAAGATTATGAAAATTCTGGCCTATGATAATTCTTACACCCATCTATCTTCAAATTCCTGGTTAAGTGCTTAAAAATAATCTTGATTTTCTTAAATACTATAAATCTAATTTTCTATGAATGAGAAATGGATGCCAACCCGACTGATAATAGCTTCTTTTATCCACTTAGCCCCAAACTAGAGCCTCACATCCAGGAGTGTTCCAAAAGGTAGTAAAGAAGTTCTACAAGCAATTTTATTAATTTAGAATACACATTTCTTAACAAGGGTAATACTAGATCTAACCACTCCCTTCCTTTTCCTGTTCTTTTTTATCACTCTGTCTTTCATGCATTTGGCTTCATCCACTTGACCCTTTATCATTTACCAGAAAATACTACATTCTTCTCTACTCCGTGGCCTTCAGGCATCTTATTTCACTGGCCTGGATTCCCTTTCCTCCTACCTTTCCTTCCCATTCTAAAAGAACCCCACCTATTATTATGTCTTTGTAAAGCATATGACAATGTCTCCCCACTAGGCTTTGAGCTCCAGTAGAGTAGATTCCACGTCAGTTTTGTTCTTAATTGTATACCCAGCATAGCCTAGCATAGCACATGAGGAAAGTACACAAAAATACTTCATTAGATGAACAAGTGAATATCTTGTATGTCAACTGAGTGTCAAACAAAGCCTATCCTTAGTGTCTCTTTCACTTCCCAAGCCTCGGGTGTTTTATCTTTGAGATGGGCTAATAATCCATACCTCTCAGTGCAGTTTGAGAATTGAATGTAATCATTGTGTGTTTGTGCTTAGACAGGTGCTTGGAATGTGTTTCAGGTCATTTGCCTCCGATAAGGGGCATCTTGATTTTCCAGTTAGCAAATTTTCCTTCCAACTTCTGTTCTTCACACTTTAAAAGTAATACTTGGTGTAATTATTATCAGTGATAATTATAATTCATCCTAACATGTGTTGAGCACTTGCTCAGATACTTTGTATGCTAAGTACTTTATATACATTATCATATTTATTTTCATGATGTAGCCTTTGTTGTTATCCCTTTTTTTATAGATAAGGAAACGGAGGCTAAATGAGATGAAGTACAAGCCTCTTGGGGCACTCAGCTGCGAGTCTGCTGTTTACAGGATATGTTCTCTGCACTTGCTTCATTTTGTTCTTTTCCTGAGAAAATGGCAAAGCAGAACAAAATGCGCTATCAGATATTTTTTAGAAAAGAAACTTCCAAAGACTGCTCTGAAGTCAATACAGATTTTCATTCCATTCTTCTCTCCTCCTAGATCCACAGATTCTGAAATGAAAATGGATGCTCAAGCTGGTGACCCTAAGGCAGGCTCCTCAACCAGAAAACAAGGACTGAGTCAGACTTTGTATAACATACTTTTGAGGTCCAGAAAGTAGATTAATCCACATTACAGAGATTTCGCTACAAGAATTGAAAGCAAAAGGCATTTGTTTTAACCAGAGCTCTTCCTTTAGAACCTCACATGTAGGAGGTGCTTAATAAATGCTGGTTGAAATGCATTCCATGAGTCTCATGATATAGTGGGATTTTATTATGTTCAATGTAGTTTATTACGAATACCACTCAATATAGCAGTCGAGGCTCTTCAAAATCGGCCCCAGTCTAGCCTTCCAGTTTCTTCTCTTAATTTCCCACTCCTTGCACTTGCTTCTAATCATACTCCAGTACTGTTTCCTAGATGTGCCCTGATGTTTAACACGTCTGTGCCTTTGCTTGTGCTATTTTTGCTTCCTAGAATTCCTGCACCCCAGCCCCACCTATTTTAGAAGAACAGGCCAACTCATGCTGTAAGTCTCTGTTAGACTGATGTTTTCCTTCATTAAGCCTGTCCCAGGCAAGACATATCCACACCCAGGAGCTTCCAAATCTTCTAGATATAATTACAGCCACATTTTCCATTTTGTGGCACAGTGTGGCTGGTGGGTAAAGCACAGACTTTCGAGTCGGAAATACCTGGGCACAAATCCCAACTGTGCCACACAGAAATCATGCATCCTGATGTGATTTACCCAAACGTGAGCTTCCATTTCCTCTTTGGAAACGAGGGTGCTAGGACCTGCCTGTTAGGGCTGTTGTGGGAATAAGGAAGGGAAAATTCCAAGCGACCAGCACAGAGTCTGGTTCATAGTCAGCAGCTGCCTCGTTCTGGTTATTCGGGTTCTCAACTCAAATACTGTCTCCTGAGAAATGGCCCCCATCTAATAGCCTGCTCCTCCGCCTCACTGCCTTCGTTAAGCTTTGGACTCAGGTTGTCCACGTTCAAATTCCCACTCCATCACTTATTAGTTTGGGTAAGTTACTTAATTCTCTTCCCTCCCTTTCCTCACATGTAAAATGGGGCTAATAATAATAACGAACTCGTCGGAATGTTCTAGGGATCTTTTAAATCTTAGATTAGTGCCAGACACAGAATACATTCTAGCTGTCACTGTACTGTTCACTCCTCTATCCCCAGGGTCTCCATTAGTGCCTGGCTCCAAGAGGCACGCATTTCATATTTGTTGAGTGAGTGCGTGCATACGTTCTGGTTCTTTTCTCCTTGCCTTGCATTCTACCCTCGGTTCTTGGTTTAGAATGAGGGATCCTCCGGGGCGGGAAGAGGGTGCCGTTGCTATGAGGTGTTCAGCTTCCAGCACAGGGTCTGGCAGCAGACCTTAGTCAATTTCAGGGAATGGAAGGGAAATTTTTCCGCTGTGTATTCCCGCTGCGTTCCACTGGAAGCGAGTTCATTAGCATCAGCTGGCAGCACAGTCAGCAATCCGCCCACCACTCAGCAACCTCTTGCCACCACTTACTCAAGCTCACTTAACAGATGGTGACCCAAGAACGGAAAGCCACTTCCTCTCTGGCATGACAAAGACTCAGACCATTGTCTCTCTTGACGGGGTACAAGATTTACCTTACTCTGTTGGCAGTTTTGTTTAGACGATGCCCTGTTTGGCTGTCAGCAAGAACACTCTTTTTCTTTTTTGTGGGTCTAATCCCTTGAATCAATATTTGTTCCCACCCCTCTCTGTTAACAGACAGAGACTGCTGAGCTGGTACAGCATCTCCAAGGCGAGAGGACAAGTGTGGGCCACGGGGAGGGATCTGGAAAAGAGAAGGAAGGGCCCCTCCTGATGCCATCTCAACCGAGCAGGAGCTTTGCTTCCCAGTAAAACCAGTCACTTCCTTGCTGAATTCATCAACTTCTTTGCAAGCTTACAAAAAGAGATCGCGTAGGAGGCGGAGGGGCAGCCAATTAAAATTCAGTCCAACCAACAAAGAGAAGTAGGCCATGGCTGACTAACAGAGAGGCATTGACTGAAAGAGGCCCTGGCACCCAGAGTCCAATTGCTTGAATGTTCTTTTCTTCCAAAACAAGAGGACCTCCCAAAGCATGGAGTCGTATTGTCCATGTCTGGGTTTAGAAAGTGTGCATTTCTCTCATGTGGAGCCCACAGCACAATCTCTTTGGCTCGCTCTCCATTCTCTCCCTTCATCTCTACAGGACACAGACTATTTTCGTCCATTCTCAATACCATCATCACTGGGTTTTCTTCCTATTGCCAGATGTAATATCTACACATAGCCTGCAGGCAGATTCTGAGTCAGCTATGACACAGATGCCATTTCATAATATATTCATTTTTGGTGCGAACACAACAGTCTTTCCCCAAGTCCTCTTCTGGCTGACCACTCTTTAGGTCAGATGACAGGAGAGGCAGGATACAGGGAGAGAGAGGGGGAGACGGAGGGGAAGAGGGAGCGAGGGAGAGAGAGGAGGAGAGAGGGAGAGAGAGGGGGAAACAGAGGGGAGAGAGAGAGAGAGAGAGAGACTGAGGAAGCCAAGGGAGAATGAGATTTGAAATTTTGGACTTTTATACCCGATATGATGATGAAAGGCCACTTGAGAGAATAGCATATCCTACTTTAACTGTGTGTCCTTGAAAATGAGTGTGAAAGATGAAGCATGAGAATTTCAATCAAAAAACTTGTAGAAGAAGGATATTCTCTTAAAAGCTAAAAGTCATTAAAAATTCACTAATTTATCTTACTTTTTAGACATAACAGTTGCTATAGAGTCCTTTCATTTTGTACATGATCTTTAATTTGGCTCTTGTACAACTGAACATAAGTTGGCATGTTTCAGTCTAAAATGTGTCCAACTGAGGCCAGAGTTTACTTTTTGGGCTGGTTTAAGATTTGTTATCCTTGACTCAGTTTTATTAAGGTAATAAGACCTACTTTTACCTTCTGTAGCTATCACTTAGCTATTATTACTATCATTAATGTTATTTTCATCACAGATAAGGAAGAGGACACTGCTGGTGTCTGGGGGCAAAATCTCCACGTTCACAGTGTTCATTTCGTCAACTGAATGACAGTGGTGCATAAAGTAGAAAAGACAGTAGTGTATAAAGTAGCAATAGTGGTTGCTAAAAAAATCAAATGTTACGTAGTCAAGAGCCATCTGTGCTAGGGGAAAACATGGGCTTTATAAACAAAGGAGGGCATGAATCCAGTTTCCCGGTTCTGAAACTCCTTCCATAGTTTCTCGGGTCCAAAAAACTATGTTATCTCTAAAGGTCAGTGCTATAAATATCATCATCATAATGCGCTCAAGTCTGGTAATGAGATGAATAAGGAGTCAGAATGAGAATAAGTCCTATTGTTAGCTAGCAGAGAAATTTATTTGCCCTGGAGGGTCCTGGCCAGTTTTAACACTTGGCAACTCTTTCGTCTGTCAGCTAACCCAAAGCCACCCAAGCTGGGCCTTCGTCCTTTTCAGTAGGGCAGAATGAAAGTCAGGGGCTTTCGAGTCTGAGAGACTTAGCCCAGATCTGGGTTCTCCATCTTCTGCATGAACTCGGGTACATTAATTACATCCTCTGAAATTTCATTTCACTTCTAAAATGGGGATAGTGCTGCCTACTTTTAACTCTTAGGAGAGTTGTGAGGTTTAAAAAGATACATAAAAATTATTCACACAATCTAACGCACATGAACACTTTGACTAGTGGTTCTCAGCTGAGGGTGATTTTGCTGCCAGGAGACATTTGGCAATGTTTGAGATATTATCACGACTGTAGGATTGGGAGCAGTAGATGCTACCGGCATCTAGTGGGTGGATATCAGGGATGCTGCTAAACATCCTACAATGCACAAGATAGCCCCCTATAATAAGGAATTATCTGTCTCCAAATGTCAATAGTGCCACGGCTGAGAAACTCTGGCTAGATAAATAATAGTCATTATGCATCAGGCATTTTCCTGTACACATCTGGTCTCTTTTTATTGTACACGTTCCAAAATGTGGATGCTGAATTTAAGGCTGATAATAATGACAACATCCACTCATTTATAAAGAACTTTCATATGTATTATCTCATTTGATTTTCAAGAGCGCCTGTTTATAAGTACTATTAATGCCGTCTTCATTTTACAGGTGGACGAACTGAGGCTCAGAGACCTTGGATCACTCAGCTGGTTAACAGCGTGCCCAGGTCTAGGCTATCCTTCTCCTGCTTTCAGATCTTGTGTGCCATCCACATGCTCAGAGCGTGTTTAGATAGCACAGACGCTCAGCTGTGAAGACTTTGAGTAATCTGTTCATCTGTGAAATGGGACGGATCATACTGATGAATAGAGAGCAACTATTGTAAGGATGACATGAAACAATGCACAGAGTAGGCACTCAAAACTCAGAACTCTATCAATGTCCCTGCTTCCTCTTTGTAATTGGGCAGTAAAAAGTTCTCAACCCCGCATTTGTAATCCAAGAGACCCATCAAGGCCAAGCCAGGCCTCATGGACTGTGTTGGGTCCCCCAGCATAAGCCTGTGCTGGGTCCTCAAGCTCCCAGGCCCCATCATCCACTGTTACTTTGCTCACTGAGTGACACTGCCTGTCAGGCACCACCCTGTGCTGGTCACCAAGACATTGCAGGGGGCTTCAGTCCTTCTGGTGTCCAGGACCCTGGGGCTGACACCTTGACAACTGTGTCACTGCTTTCTCATTACCTATGGGGAGGGTCACCTTTCTGACGGACAGCTTTGAAAATTCTTTGTTAAAAATTTTTTTTTAGTACAAAAGACAGATTACTTTATAGTTCTGACATGCTCTACTTGTGACATGCAACAGTGTTCTTGTTTCTTTTGCTTGGGGACGTTTAACTGCTGATTTTGGCCCACGTGGTGTGTCGCTATGATGTATTGGTTATATGGAAGGTATATATATCCATTTTCATTCATCCACATTCATTTGTTCACTCACTCAGCTATACATTTGAATATCTACTGTGAACCTAGTACTCTGCTAGGCATTTATTAGATTAAAAAAAAAATACATTTATGTTCAGTCCTTGATCCTGAGGACTTCCCAGTCTAGTAGGCATGTGAGGGTGTAAAGAAGATAAATTTTTAAAGTGCTAAGTGAAATGAAAGAGGTGTGTATTGTACCTGCCAACTAAAGCTGTGGAAGGATGGAAACCAGAATTGGCAGTGGATCTGCAGAACGGGGTACCTGGTTCACTCTGGACGGTGATGGGTAGGGCAGTAGCAGAGGCTGAAGATTGGATTTTTCTGGAATATACTGTAGTCTGTGTGCAGGGGATGGAAGAGGAGCGAGCATCCACAACTGGAATAAGCTGACTCCGTCCTGGAAGATGGCCTGGATGCCAATGTTTTGGCCCTGAGTGACTTTTAATGGTCCTGACATACACTTGATGAGTAATATCTCAAAGGTACCACGGAGTATCTGAGTGTATTAGCAGAAAGCTCTAGAAAAGGGATTTACTAACCCTGCCGGGAGTGGGGGCAGTGCCCTAGAAGATGTGATATTTGAACAGGGCATTAAGTGTTCAGAGAGGCTCACCATGTGGGGAAAGCGTGAGGGTGTTTTGGGCAGAGCAAAGGTGAAGGTGCCCTCTGAGAAGGATGGTGCGGTGGTTACAGCAAAGCACAGGGGAGGCTGAGGAGAGGTGAAGTTCAAGGGCATTTTGGGGCCATTTGAATGTGGGCCCTGGAGTTTGGACTCTCTCCAGTAGGACTTGGGCTTGTGGCCGATTTATGCAGAGGGGTGGTCTGGTGGGATCTGCACTGTAGACACATCTTTCTGGGGGC
Organism: Ceratotherium simum simum; assembly: GCF_057802395.1. Lineage (NCBI taxonomy): Eukaryota > Metazoa > Chordata > Mammalia > Perissodactyla > Rhinocerotidae > Ceratotherium > Ceratotherium simum. Next base: position 35,659,474 of record NC_141906.1, read on the forward strand.
AGAATGGGATTGTGGGAGGATGGACCAAAGGCTCAGAGACAGGAGGCAGAGACAAGTCAGGCGGCTGCTGCAGCCATTCAAGAGAGATTCTGAAGCCCTCCTTCAGGGTTCACCCAGCTGACAGGCCAGTGCCCCTTCTGAAGGCTGGTTACCCATTCTCCCATTCAGATGACCCAGCACATATTTAGAAAAGAAAAATATAGAAAAGGCCAAGAATGAATGAGTTTCTTAAACAAAAATTTAAAAGACAAAAGTAAGATGTGTTAAGGACTCCAGTGTCTAGTGGAATATGAAGGGCACATACTTTATGAAATAAATGCATAACGACATCAGAAATAATGAAGTGTGGAGTAAGGGTGAGCATCTACTGAAAGGGACACTGAAAAGCTGCCACCTTCCCCCAGTGCTACACCTCTTATTTCTATGCACGTGTGAAACATGGGGTCGGTGATGTGATTCACCCTCTCAGTAAAAATCGCAGCTCCCATTTATGGAGCTCCTTCAGCACGCAGAATGCTCAGGGTACCATATGTATTATCTTGGTTCTTCTTAATAATAACTGCAAAGCAGGCTTTCTCAGGCCTGAGGCTCAGAGAGTTTAGGGATTTGCTCAAGGTCACAGAGCACTCAATGTGGAATTGGGATTTGACCTCAGTCTGTCCATCTCTAAAGCCTTCTGCATTAGTGCCTCCCACTGAGTACAGCAGATCCATGAGTGCAGGATGAGAAATGCCTGCAGTTGTTAATATCACCTTCCTTTCGAAACTCTGATTCAGGGTCTTTAAAATACCACTATGGGTAGAGAAACCAAAGATTTTGGGTGAGGAAGGAAATGGTGGGAAAGAGGAAAAGGAGAATAAAATGTCTACTTTCAACTTTTGTTTTGGGTTTGTGTAAGCTTGTTATCCCCTTTGGATCTGAGATTTTTCTTCAGTAAAATGAAATAAATAAACTAAATCATATGCAAGATACAGTCTTAACATTCCTGGGATTCTATGCCTTGAGCTGAGCTCGTTATATAGTGAAAAGCAACATCATGAAATGTAATGGTTTTCAGTTTTTTAAACCAGCCTAAAGATAAAATATGAAATCACTGTGTTCAGTTTCAGAAAAGAATGGAAATGTTATAAACCTTATAGGATTCCCAGATTTAGCGAATAAAAATTTAGGGTGTTCACTTAAATTAGAATTAAAAAAAAAATGCACGTTAGTATTAAAGAATAAATATTTTGAAACAAAAAAACACAAACAAAACAACAACAATGGGAAAAGAATTTCAGATAAGCAACAAATATTTCCTTAGTTTAAGTATGTCCCATGCGATATTTAGGACACAGTTATACTAAAAGTTTTACCTTGTTTATCTGAACTTCAAGTTGAACTGAGTGTCCTGAACTTTATCTGGCGACCCTAAAACCTTGACAATGTAAAAATAATGGCGTAGCTCACTCAAGTCAGAAGGAAAGGTAGAGGAGAGTGTGGAGGAGTGGTTTCCTCATCTCATAGAATGGAAAACCAGTCAACGTTACCACTTATAGAGAAAGTTAAAGAAACAGAGGTTTAAGTTTAGTATTTGTGGTTATAAACGCAACACTAGAAAAACTGAGTGGGAAAATGTAGTAACAACAATAAAACCCCCAGGAGAGTGGGAGGACAGGAGGGAAGTTATACCAGCGTACCAAATTCTTCTTTCCAAGAAAGGCCCCAGATACAGCCTGCAGTGGATGGATCATCACGTAGAAGCATTAAGATATTATTTAGCATTATGGTGGCAATTACCAAAGAACTATAAATGAAGCAATTAAAAATGATTTTCTCTGAGCAGTGGGGCTTGGAAAGTGGGTAAAGGGAGAGACAGTTGCTTTTCATTTTATTCCACCCTCATTAGATTTTTAAATTTTATGCCATGTGTAAAATTAGATTAAAAATAAAAGAATCACATTAATCATGATTACTGCCAACCATCATTCAGCGAATTATAAGATTTTTGCTTATGTATAATCATGTGTTTTCAATCTAAAGCTTATTTTTTTGTCTCTACCATCTTCATTTGGGTGTAGAACTATAAATCATCAGATGCACAGTTATCTGCTATCACCTTGCCATGTGTGGTGAAAATATTTCCATATTTTCTAATATAAAAGAAAAGATAAAAACCTTCAGATAAATGAATGTGGTTCATTTAATTTAAAACAAACATTTGAGGAGAGGCGCTGTCCTGGTGTGTCTTTAATTGTGAGTTGCTATACATTATATTTAACACAGATTTGCTTTCTAACAAATTCTGCTTTCATAGGCAGAAATGAAAGTACTCGTCACAGCAGAATCTGGTAGATTTGCTCAGGATTTGATTGATCTAACTTAGAAATACATGGATTTTCAATCAACACTTCCATTCATTTGGAAGGGAGGCACAAGAGTTCAGTAGGGGCTATCAGAAAAAGTCAAGCATTAGAAGGTCAAATACCGTATGATTTCCTTCATTAAGTAGTAGATAATAACAACAATAAACAAACACATAGGGACAGAGGTTGGATTGGTGGTTACCAGAGGGGAAGGGGGGAGGGAGGAGGGTGAAAGGGATAATTCGGTACACGTGTGTGGTGATGGGTTGTAATTAGTATTTTGGTGGTGAACATGATGTAATCTATGCAGAAATAGAAGTACAATGATGTACACCTGAAATTTTTACAATGTTATAAACCAATGTTACTGCAATAAACAAAAAATTAAAAAAAAAAAAAAGTCACTTGATGCAGGGGCCTGATCCTGGGTGTGTCTATGAGTGTATGAGTGTGTAAATGTGATACAGCATGACTGACAGAGAGTTTGGACCTTAAGAAAGTCATTGATTCCAGAGTGAAGCCCCACTAGGAGAACACTTGTTACGTACTATAAAGACACGTAGCTGGAACTTGTGATTCATGACACTCCACCTGAAACATCCCTAATGCACCTGCAGCCCGCAAACCCCAAGTCATCTTACTTCAGACCGATCTTTATAAGAGTTTGAAGGGCCTCCACCTTCCTGCTGGATCTCCTAGGACAGAGATCAATAGCCAAGATTTATACCCGGGCAGTACTGCCAGGAGACTTTGAAGAGAGACCCACAGCAAACCACCTCTCTGCCCAGCTCTTCTCACTTTGCCCTGCCATGGAACCAAGCCTTCCTTCACAGCCTGGCACAAAGGCTACTTCTTCCAGAAAGACCTTCCATCTCCCCCAGTATCAAGAGCTGATATCTTCTCATCTCACTCTACAGTTATTTTTGAAGAGTAATAAGATGATGATGGAAGCTTGTGGCTAGGTTAAGGAACTAATCATTTATAATATGCAGAAGGAAAAAGCCAAGGGCTACCTGGTTCTAGTGCAAAAGACTTAAGAATTATAAAAAGTAACAACACAAACAGCAACAACAACTACCACCACAATTTCCACCATGTACTGAGTAGCGATTATGGGTGTATTAGGAGTTTTACAATTTCCATCTAATTTAATTCTCACCACAGGATGGGGCATTATTATTCCTCCTTTCAAAACGAGGAAAATAAGGCACAGAGAGGTTAAGTAACCAGCCCAGAATCACAGAGCAGAGAAGCTGCAAAGCCATCATTCCAACCCAGGTCAGTTTCAGCGTGAAGCCCATGCTATAGACTAGCCCATGGTATTCCTTCTCTGGGATTTAGTAAGAAGGCTGAAGCAGGAGCTGATACAAATAGAAGCAGCTTATGAATAAGCATTGACAAATTTTGTGTGTAGTCTGTCAGCTATTTTAAATCACATGCCTAGAATCCTCTGCTAGGAGGTCATCCCTCCGCCCAGCGGTTTTAAGGCATACATGAATACGCACTGAATATGGGGTGCCGGCTCTACGTGATGGCACGTTGCTGCATCCCGACTGTGGGCACAGGACAGAGGAAAGGCGGGGCTGTCAGCCAACGAGGAGGCTGTGGGGTTATCGGCCCTGTGCAGCCTCTGAGCAGCAGGGATCCTTGAGACCCAACACTGCCTGCCGCCTTGACCACACTGAGCCAAGCAGCAGATGAAGCCCCAGCTACACCTTCTGCTATGGGAACCCAGGGAGGTGTGGCCAGCTGAGAGGGCTTCTGAGTGCAGTGAGGGGTTCAGAAGCATAAAACAACTTCTGAAGTACTTGACAGGCATTAGTTGTTCTACAGAGAGGCAATTCCTTGGCCTAGTCTATAGCATGGGCTTCACGCTGAAACTGACCTGGGTTGGAATGATGGCTTTGTAGCCTGTTTGCTGTGTGATTCAGGGCTAGTTACTTAACCTCTCTGTGCCTTATTTTCTTCACTGTGAAATGAGGAATAATAATGCCCCATCCTGTCACGAGAATAAGTAAAATAAAAATTGTAAAACCCCTAATACACTCATAATAGGTATGTAATAAATGGTGGAAATTGTGTTGGCAGTTGTTGTTGCTACCTTTAGAATTCTTATATCTTTTGCACTGGAACCAGATAGGCCTTGGTTTTTTTTTCTGAATCCAATTCAGACTTGCCAGGGCCCACGGCTGGCGCAGCAACAGTGGACAAGCTGCTCCTGGCTCGACCAGATGATGGCTCATGATGAAGGTTTGGCCATGGCGAGTGCGGCTGCCCTGCTTTTTCTCTCTTGCTCAATTATTTCTTTCTTCTTTTCTTTTCCTTTTTTAGTTCCTGTGGAATTCTTGGTCCCTGTTGCAAAGACCTTTGTTTAATTGCTTTTCCTGCCTTTACCTATGTCTTAACCCACCTCCTTTCTTCTTTTCTCTCTCAACACAGAATATTCTGGATCATACCAAATACTGTAAACATAGAAGATAGAAGACTGTGTACTAGGGACCTGACAACATAATAGGGGGAAAAAACTATGTATATAACTACAATACAAGATTGACTATGTCAAGCGTCATTCTTGAGGTGTTCTTTCAGGAAATATATATATATTTAACTCCTTCTAATTACCAAGCGCTGTGCTTGGCAGAAATAAAATTCTACGGGAACTTAAGAAGGGAGTAATTACTTCCGGCTAGCCATTAGCAGCCAAGATGGCAATACCGGGGAGAAGAGAAAATTTACCAAAGACACATGTTAGGCTGTTGTAAGAAAGCCTATTCCTATACGTTTAGTCCTATCCTGGCCAATAAAATAGGAATTTCTACTGATACTTCTGCTCTTTCAGGAAAGCGTCTTCTCTCCATTCCCTTATCAGGTGTTACCCATGGACATAGGTACCATCACGTCTCTCTGTCACACGCATGCGCACACACACTCGCACAGATGCACACACACATCCTCTCCCCTCTCTCTTCTCTGTATTCCTCCTGTTTCCTCTGATTTTCTCTTTCCTTTTCCTTCTTCCTTTTCTCCTCTGTTTAGCTCAATTCATTCTGGCGGCTGGGTTCCATGAGTGGTACTCGGCTCAAAATGCTTGTGGACCTCAAAGTGTTGAGCAGTGATATTTTAATAGTGAAATATTTTCAACAGGCTCAATGTCTAATATCAGGTGTGTGGTATGTAAATTATTGCTCATCCGTTTCATGGAGTATTAGAAAACCTCACTTTAATCAGACCTTCCCTTCATTGTTGTCTCCTCAGACAGACTTTCCCTCAAACAGCCCGCTGGCCTCTCACCCTGTCTCAGTTTCCATCACTGCACTTGTAACTCATAAAGGGATTTACTTAGTGTGTGTCTCCCCGATGACAGTGTCAGCTCTGTGAGGCCAGGGGCTTTGCCTTCACTACTAGACATCTGGCAGATATTCAATAAAACCTTCTTGATCGAATGGATGAGTATAGGCATTATAATTGTATAGATGAATGATATTTAATAACATGAAATTTCCCTTTATATTAAGTGAAACAGTAGACACAAAACTATGCTATACCATGATCTCAATTGCATAAAATATGTGGCAGAGAAAAACTACGGAAAGGAAGGATTCACGTTTACTGTGTTTATCTCTGATTGATCTTAGATTAACCTATATTAATCTGAATTTCCCCAATATCTTACAAAGAGCATATATTTTTTAAAAAATTAGCCTCCTTTAAAAAATAGTTAATTGCTGCTGGCTCGGTGCAAAGATTTTGTAGCTGGGACAGCCTGAGGGGGTGTGATAGCGACAGAGGGATCAGTATAGTGATTGGGAAAATAATCTAGATCTGGCTGACCCATTACCCTAACCCATAGTTGACAATTCCTTTGATTGCCAGTCATATGTTTCAAGTGAATGTTTTGATGACATAAGTGAAAATGAAGAAGTAGAATCAACAGGCTCGAGATTGTTTTTAGTGTGTTAGGGCTGAAACATGAAAGAAAGTGAGGGTTTGGCAGAGCCCATGGTTTGGTGGTGCCAAACCCCAAATGATCAAAAACTGTTTCAAGATGCTGATGAAACCTCAAATAGAGGTTGTACATAGGCCACTCATTCAGTCTTAATGCTTTGCAGCCCGAGGACATGCTGAAACAGGAGAAGACTCCTTTGGCTGAGCTGAGTGAGGGAGGCTCTATGGAGAAGGGCTTTATCCGCCCTCTCAGCCTTGTCATTGCTGCCGCTGGTGATGTGATCTATCCACAGACCCAGCTCTTTCCTCCTTGGAGTACATCCTCATTCAGAAAAGCATTTTCAAACTCACCCAGTAGGGGTTTGAAAAAATCTTTCTGTCTGAACTTTCATCCATTCATTCAACCAATGTATATGGAGTGCTACTATGTGCTAAGCACTGGACTGGACACTGGGAATATAGGCATTAACAAAAGTTCTTGCCCGTCTGAAGCTTACATTATAGGAATGGGCCTGAAGTCCAGTCTTGAGTGCTTGCCAAACACCAGTCTTCTCTTAGTGCTTTTTGAAAAATTTCTTGATTAGTCTCATCTTTACAATTGGATGGCTGCCTCAGTTTCCCAATTAACACTAGTTTCTGGAAAGGGAGGGAAGCAGCCTTGAAAACAACCTTGGCTATGACCCTGACTCCCTGTGTTACTCCTGAGGAATCTGAACTTGCTGCTCCTTGAAGCCTTAGAGCCATCTACAGTTTGGCTATGAGCCCAATGGTTAACCAAACAACCACTCTGTTAGCTAGTCATCCTAATAATAATACTAATAATAGCTATCATTTATTGATCACTCACCATGTGCCAGTAATGTGCCAAGCTTTTTCTTTCATTGTCTCATTGAATACTCACAATATATGTGAGGTCTCTTCTTTCAGTATAGCCAGGTAAACTCCTGCCAGATCCCACACTTCCACAGATAGCAACTGTAAACTGTGGACTAAATACAAGAACAAAAAATAAAACGATGACCTGAAGGCATGAGAGAGTGACAAAATAGCAGGCAGATTCTGGAGGGAAATCAAATTTTTGGAAGAAGGGAGTAGCGTGGGGTGTGCATTTTTTTTTTTTTTTACAGCTTTTAACCTGAGGAAAGGCCAAATTGATGTTATGTAGAGTGGATAAACCTATGATACAAAACCCAGAGGTTTTCCAGCATGAAAAACAGAATAACAGAGTTTCAGAGTAACCACAGCCACTGAAGAGTGAGAAACAAATCCTGGAAAAGAGAGAGTTAGAGCCAAATTCTGTTTATTAACTCTATCCAAGACTTTGGCTTACTCCTATATGTGTGGGGCAAACTGAGAGTAGCTTGTACATAAAGCTTAAAGCACACACATCTACCACAAGTGCGAAAGTTTACAGTGTGGGTCTACCCAAGTGTGATGGTTAGTCTTGTGTGTCAACTTGGCTAACCTGTAGTATGCAGTTATTCAATCAAACAGTAATCTAGGTGGTTCTAAGAAGGCTTTTTGTAGGTATGGTTAACATCTACAATAAGCTGACTTTAAGTAAAGGAGTTTACCCTTTATATTGTGGGTGGTCCTCATCCAATCAGTTGAAGGACTTAAGAGCATAAACTGAGGTTTCCTGGAGAAGAAGGAATTCTGCCTCAAGACTGCACATCAACTCCTGCCTGAGTTTCCGGCCTCCAGCCTACCCTACAGATTTCAGACTTGCCAGCCCCACAATTGTGTGAGCCAATTCCTTAGAATAAATTTCTTTATCATAGTAATATGTACTGGTTCTGTTTCTCTGGAGAACCTTGACTGATAGATCAAGCTAATTGCCTGTGAAAACAAAAACATAGACACTCTTCAGAACTATAACAGACTGTAGATGCTCTACTACACAATATCTGGGATAAAATCCAAAATTAATTAATGTGCCAAGAACCAGCAAGTTGTAACCCAGTTGCAAAAGGAAAGACAAACCAATTGAGACTGACCTTAAGATTACCCGAGTGTTGGAATTAGTAGGCAAGGATTTCAAAGCAGCTGTTATAACTCTGCTCAATGAAGTAAAGGAAAATATGCTTGTGGGGAATAAAAAGACATAAAATTTCAACAAAGAAAGAAACTACCAAAAAGAACCAAATGGAAATTACCAAACTGAAAAATACAATATGTGAAATAAAGATTCCTGGATGGGCTTAACAGCAGAATGGAGATGACAGAGGAAAGAGTCTAGATACTATTCAAACTGAGAGCAGAGAGGAAAAAAATATTGAAAAAATGAAAGGAGACTCAAAGGAACTATGGGAGAGCAACAAAAGGTTTCTTTCTGCATATCCAAAAGGAGGGGAAGGAAAAAATGGGGCAGAAAAATTATTTAAAGATATATGGCTAATGTGTTGGTTAATTTTATGTGTCAAGTTGACTGGGCTGATGGATGCCCAGATAACTAGTGAAACACTATCTCTAATTGTGTCTGTGAGGGTATTTCCAGGAGAGATTAGCATTTGAACTGGTTGACTAAGGAAAGAAGATCATCCTCACTAAGGTGGGTGGGCATCCAATCTGTTGAGGACTCGAATAAAACAAAAAGGTGGAGGAAGGGAGAATTTGCTCTCTTTGCTTGAGCTGGGACCTCTGTCTTCTCCTGCCCTCAGACATCAGTGCTCCTGGTTCTCAAGCCTTCAGACTTGGACAGGGACTCACACCCTCTGTCCCCCGATGGATGATTCCCAGGCCTTCGGACTCCTATAATTATACCACCAGCTTTCCTGGTTCTCCGGCTTACAGACGGCATACATGGGATTTCTCAGCCTCTGTAATTATGGGAGCCAACTCCTATAACAAATCTCTTTTACATTTATCTCTATATAACCTGTTGGTTCTGTTTCTCCGGAGAACCCTGACTGATAACAGGTGAAATTTTCCAAACTTTGGGAAAGACATAAATTTACAGATTTAAGAATTCAGACAACTCCAAGCAAGATAGATTTAAAGAAAATCACATCTAGGGAAGTTATAGTCAAGTTGCTGAAAACCAAAGATGAAGAGAAACATTTAAAGCATCCAGAGGAAAATGACACAGGGCAATAACAGTTCAGAATCTTGCTGACTTCTCATCAGTAACCATGGAGTCCAGAAAGGGGTGCAAATATCTTTAAAAGGCTAAAAGAAAAACAATTAACCCAGAATAAGAAAATCCACTGGAGGCTGGCCCACTGGCATAGTGGTTAAGTTTGCACACTCTGCTTTGGCGGCCTGGGGTTCGCAGGTTCAGATCCTGGGCGTGGACCTATGCACCGCTTATCAAGCCATGCTGTGGCAGCGCCCCACATATAAAGTAGGGGAAGATGGGCACGAATGTTAGCCCAAGACCAATCTTCCTCAACAAAAAGAGGAGGCTTGGCAACAGATGTTAGCTCAGGTCTAAACTTCCTCACAAAAAAAAAAAAAAAAAAAATCCGTTGACGTTTTCTTTTGAGAATAAAGCAGAAATAAAACAAAACTAAGAGAATTTATTGTCGGAAGATCTGACCACATGAAGTCATAAAGGAGATGCTTCAGGCTGAAAGGAAACTCTGCTGGATGGAAACTCAAGTCTTTGGGAGGGAATAAAAGGTATTGGAATTGTAAACATCTGGGTAAATATAATAGACTAGATTTTTCTTTTAAATTATTTAAAGTATTTGGACTCTTTAAAGCAAAAATTATAACACTGTCCTATGGGGCTTATAATGTACATAGTTGTAATAACATGGCCACTATAACACAAAGGAGAGTGAGGAGTGATAAATGCACCTGTTGGGGGGAAGCTTTCTACATTTTAGCACAAGCGAATGGTAAACTAGGAGACCCAAAACCAACCATATCAATAAATACAATAAATGTGAAGGGAGTAAACACTCCAATTAAAAATCAGAAAGGGACAGAGTAGATTAAAACAAGGCAAGAACCAACTACAATACACTGTCTAAAAGAAATGCATTTTAAATATAAAGACACAGATTGAAAGTAAGTGGATGAAAAAACATAAACTATGAAGACAGTAAACATAACAAGCCTGGACTAGTTGGTTTAATATCAAATTACGCCTTTTGCCAGCTATCAATTTATTGTTTCTCAGCCCCAAATCCTTCCTCCTTGGTCTGCTTTGTGGTACTGGAGGTGGACCTTGTATTTCCTCACCTTTGTTGCCTCTGTTAAATTTTGTCAGTAGAGGGCGCTGCAGGGTCATTGCAGGGGGAGAGGGCTTCTCTGGCTGATTGGTGTGCTTTTCTCCTGGGGCATGTGGTGGCCGGCTGGCAGTGTGTGTGCAGACCATCCAGTGGGGCTCACTCCCTACTGAGTGTCAGTGGCAGCCTTTATCAGTTTCTTAGCAAGTTTACACCAGCACGTCAGCTGGGATCCAGTGACTCTTGCAAGGAGCCTCACAGGCAGCTTCCCGGTGAGTTTCAGAAGCACCCCAGCAGTCGTCTGCCCAGAGAGTTCAGTTGGTGCATCAGAAGGTGGCTTTCCAGTGAGTCTCAGTGATACCTCAGGAGGTAATTTCCTAGTGAATTTCCTCAGTGCCCTACTGTGCCCTTTCCAGCGTGCCAGCTCTGATCTGTGGCACCTCAGTGAACTTCTCTGCCATCCAACGTGCCAGAGTCACACTTTCCGACAAGGTCTGAATCTCGTGCTTAAGGCCTCTTTGTCCCTTAATAATTAATCCCCTGTCACTAATTAATACTTCTTTATTTTAAACTTGCTCTGTTCAAATTCTGTTTGATTTCTGGACCCTAATACAGACTTTGAGACAAAGAGCTTTATCAGGGATAAAGAAAAACCCTGTATAACCATAAAAGGACACTCATGAAGAAGACATTGAAAATCGACAGAATTAAAGGGTGGAATAGGTAATTCCAGTCGTAGCTGCAGACTTGAACATCCTCCCTTCAGCAACTAGAAAAAGAAAGTAAAGACTTAAATGTTCTGAACACCACTGCCATCAGCTTGAACTAATTGGTCTTCACAGAACACTACATTCTATAACTAAAAAACACTCTTTCTCTCAAGTGCACATGTTCTTCAAGATAGACCATGTGTTAAATCATAAATTTAAAAACATTTTATTGAAAAGGATTGAAATCACATAAAGTGTATTCTCTGACCTCAATGGAATTAAATTAAAGTCAATTACAATACAATATCTAGGAATATCTCAAATATTTGATCATTATTCAATACATTTCTAAATAATACATGGATCAAAGAAGAAATCATGAGGGAAATTAGAAAATATTTTGACATGAATGCTAATAAAAATACAACATATCAAAAATTTAAGATGGAACAAAAGCAGTGTTTAGAGGGAATTGTTGATTCAAGTGCTTGTATTAAAAAAGAAGAAAGCTTAAAAAAAATCAATGACCTCGGATTTCACCTTAAGAAACCAGGAAAAAAAAAAGCAAAGTAAATGCAAAGTAAGTAGAAAAAAAAAGGAAAAAATAAAAATGTCTAGAAATTAAGAAAATAGAAAATTGATAAGCAATAAAGAAAATTAACAAAGCCCAAAGGTGATTCTTTGAAAAGCCTGAGAAACTTAGTAAAACTCTAGCTAGACTGATCAAAGAAAAGAGAGAGAGAACACAAATTACCAATATCAGGCATAAATGAGGGGTAATTACTACAGGTCCAATAGACATTTAAAGAATATTATGGATAACTTTTATGCCACAAATTCAACAACTTAAGAATTCAACAAATTCCTTGAAAAATACAACTTAGCAAAACTGACTCAAGAAAACAGAACATCTGAATAGCCCTATACCTAATAATGAATTGAATTCATTATCACATCCTCCCATGAAGAAAATTCTAGTCTGAGAAGGTTTTACTGGTGAATCCTATCAGATATCAAAGGAAGAAATAATATCCTATTAGACTTTGAAGCAATAAATTAAACCAATTTTACATAAATTTTTTCAGAAAGTAGAGGAGAAGGAAAAACTCGTCAACTTATTTTATGAAGCCAGCATAATCATAATACCAAAATTTGACAAAATATTAAAATAATTAGACTAAACCTCACATGAATATAGATGCAAAAATACTTAACAAAAGATTAGCAAATTGAATCAACAATATAAAAAGAAGGATAAAGGGGCTGACCCCATGGCATAGTGGTTGGGTTTGGTGTGCTCTGCTTTGGCACCCTAGGTTCTCGGGTTCAGATCCCAGCTGCAGACATACACCACTTGTCAGCCATGAAGTGGTGGTGACTCACGTACAAAATGGAGGAAGATTGGCACAGATGTTAACTCAGGGCTAATCTTCCTCAAGCAAAAAACAAAAAGAGGAAGATTGGCAACAGATGTTAGCTCAGCGCAAATCTTCCTCAGCAAAATAAATAAATAAATAAATAATGACAAAGTAGGTTTTTTTCCCACCATGCAAGGTTGTTTCAACATTTAAAAATCAATTAATATTATTTGCTGTATTAACACAATATAGAAGAAAAAACATATGAGCACTTTAAGAGATGCAGAAAAAGAAATTTACAAATTTCAAAATCCATCCATGATTAAAAAAAAAAAACCTCTTAGAAAACAAGAATAGTTGAGAATTTCTATAACCTGATGAAAGACTCCTGTAGAAATCCTACAGCAAACATCATATCTAATGGAGAAGAAATATTGGCAAGGAGCCAGCAAAAAAAGAAAAGAAAAAGATTAGAATAAAGTAAAGCTGTTTCTATTTGCAGATAATATAATCATTTACACAGAAAACCCAAAGGAAACTACAATACATATATTAGACCTAATAAATGTATTTAGTAAGACAGCAGGGTACAATGTTAATATGCATAAATCACTTGTAGCTTTATATTCTAGCAGCTAATATGTAAAGGAATTCATTTACTATAGTGTTTATAAAACATAAAATATTTTGGAATAAGTTTAACAAAATATGTGGAAAACCTATACTGAAGACTACAAAACATTGCTGAGAGAAATTCAAGTAGATCCAAATAAATGGAGGGATATATCATGTTCAGTTTCTTAAGATATTAACTCAAATTAATCTCTAGATTCAATAAGATCCTGATTGAAATCCCAGGAAGATTTTTTTTTGGTAGAAATTTACAGGTTGATTCTAAAATTTATATGGAAATGCAAGACTATCCAAAGCAGTCTTGAAAGAACAAAGCTGGAGAGATAACATTACCTGATTCCAAGACTCACTGTAAAGCTACAGTATTCAAGTTATTGTGGTCTTGATATAAAGATCAAGAAATAGATCAATGGAACATAATAGACAGATGGAAGTAGACTCCCATTTATACAGTCATTTTGTTTTTAAACAAAGGCATCAAATCAATCCAACAGGAAAAAGAAATTTTTTTCCAATTTTTTTTATTGTGGTAAAATACACATAACATTTACTATCTTAACCATTTTTAAGTGACAGTTCATATTCTTGTGCAGCCATCACCACCATCCATCTCCAGAACTCTTTTCACCTTGCAAAATGGAAACTCAATGCACATTAAACAATAACTCCTCCTCCTCTCTGTCCCTTAGTCCCTGGCAACCACCGTTCTACTTTCTGTCTCCATGAATTTGACTACTTTAACTACGTCACATAAGTGGAATCATAGAGTATTTATTTTTTTGTGACTGGCTTATTTCACTTAGCATAATATCCTTAAGGTTCATCCATGCTGTGGCATGTGTCAGAATTTCTTTTCTTTTTAAAGCTGAATAACATTTCATTGTATGTATATACCACGTTTTGCTTATCCATTCATCCATTGATGGAAGGCTGCCTCCCCATTTTAGCCATTGTGAATAATGCTGCTATGAACATGGGTGTACACATATACCTTTGAGATCCTTCTGGGTATATACCCAGAAGTGCAATTGCTGGATTATATGGTAATTCTATTTTTAAGTTTTTGAGGAACAGCCATACGATCTCCCACAGTGGCTGCGGTATTGCATATTCCCATCCACAGTGAACAAGCATTCCAATTTGTCCACATCCTCACCAACACTTATTATTTTCTGTTTTTTTGGTAGTATCCAGAAAGAAATTTTTTTTTCAGTTGTACCCATGGCTAAGATTTATTACAGTGACATAGTAAGGATACACAGCTGGATCATAAGGGTAAGACACAGGCAGAGTCTGGAGGAATCCACGTGCAGGTTCCCTCATGCTCTCTCCTTCCCACGAGGGGATACACAGAGCACACTCCTCCCCCAGCAATGAAAATACAACAACATGTCTGTGATGTGCTTGCTCAGGGAAACACATTAGAGACTTGACACCCAAGATTTTTATTTTGGGCTGGTCACATAGGTGCAAGAGAGGAAACATTTTAGACTAATGTGCTGGAATAACTAAATATCTGTTAAAAAAACAAAAAAACTCACCATGACCCTCTATCCCTATATCTCACAATACACAATTCCAATGAATCATTTAACTCTCTCTGAGTTGTCAAGTGCATCCCCACTAGGGAAGCTGAGAGTCAGAGGAATGAAGTCGCGCTGCAAGACCACACAAGTAAATGGCAATGTTAAACTGTGAGCCACATCTGTCCATCTTCTACACCTGTGCTGTTTATTGATCTTTAAGTTCCATCCTTGAGTTCTACCTAATCATCTTTTTCGTCATTGAGCCTTGAGGGCCCAGGAGCATCTGTACCCAGTAGACACCCCATAAATATTTGTTGAAGAGATAATTGAATGGCCTCTAGAACAAAATGCTGCCTATTTGAGCGCAACCCTCACCACAACATGCAGCACACACCTAGTAGTCAACAGGCTTCTTCGGCATCCTCTGTAAGGAGCTTGGTTTTTAAGCCTCCCGTTTAGCGATCATAACAAAATTATGAGAGAGAGAGAAAAGCTGATCCATAAAAGCCTGTATATTGGACTAAAACAATTTCGACCAAGAGAGCTAGTGACATATGAATTTAAAATAAAATAAATAAAAAATATTTTAGTTCAACATCATTTTTCCTCTTATGTAGAGATAGTTTAAAATATTCAATTTGCTTATCTTTAAAATTAAGAGGGGGGCCATTAAATTCTATCTAAGATGTATTACAATTAGTGGAGAGAGAGGGTCTGAAGGAGGCTGAATGGGACTGAAAGATGAAATAGAGAAAAATCTGGAAGGGAGTGTAGGGAGAGAGGAAAGCACACGGAGGGGGAGAGACAGTAAGGGAATATTCTCCTCGCTAACCAATGCACTGGCTCAGTTTTAAAGTATCTAGATGGCCTGGACTGTGTCCTGGTGAGTTTTGCCTGCCCTGTGGGTTGGGACCCCAATGCTCCTGGGGCGATCCTGGTTCCCAAGGATATGACATTCTGCTTTTAAAATCTAGCCTCAGAGTGGAGAAAAGCCCTCGTGTAGCTGTGTAGTGGAGCACCTGACATCTCTCAAAATAACATTGCCAAGCACTAAGGGAAACCCCAAAGGAAAAGAACAGGGAAAAGGGGGCACCAGAGCCACTGTGATATTAATAAAACACAGATTTCTGACTCCGCAGGAGCTGAGCATGGGCCCCACAAGGCTGGTGTGCAGGGACTCCTGCCTGATTTCCCACCTTCTCAGTGCCAGGTCTGTCTCTTTATTGCCACCACTTCATTTTTTGCCACTCAGGTCTGCAAGAACTCTTGTCACCTTCCAGTAGAGGCCCCCAAAGCCCCTTCTTCAGTTTCCTTGGGTAACTTATAGTCAGTTTCCTTTTCTCTTTCTGACACGAGGAAAATTACACTTCCACAGTCCTCAGCCACCTGTGTTGATGGACATAAGGACTTTGCAGGAACTTGCTCAGCTGGATGCATTTTGATTTGACTGGGGCTCCTTCTCTACTCACAGAATTTATCAGTCAAATCGGAACACTTTTGAGAGCTAAATAGAGCCCTGTTAACAATTACGTGGGGACAACAGGCATACACGGACTGTTCTGCGCTGGATGTGTGGTCACCCTAGTTTTAGACCTACGATAAATAGAAACTCCAACCCCAAACTGTTGAACTATAGTTCATAATAAAAATTATCACATAAACAGTAACAAGAAGTTTGTTTTCTTCTAGAGAAAAAGATAGATAAACAGATAAACATAGGGAGAGAGGTATATACATACAACTATATAGGAGCGTGAGAGGGAAAAAGAAAATAGAGAAAGAGGAAGGGGGAGGATGAGAAAGAACAAAAGAGGAAGGTACTGTAGATAATAGTCCTATAGGTACTGGAGTGAAGGCTCAGAGCTTAGGTCTTTTTTTGTGTTCATACAGGAGATACTTATCTTTTGAAATGTTAATTGCTCTATTTTCTCAATTCTAAGAGGAACACTTTATCATGTTTTAATGATTCTGAAATCTGAATGTGTATTACAAGTGATGCCAGCAAGCACTTTCTAGCTCCTAGGAAGAGGAATAATTTGTGCCAGAGTTGTTACTGCCTGAACATGTATGAGCTTGGCAGAGGATGGAAGGTAGATCCATTCAGACCGACATCTTGGATGAGATATTTGCATTGGTAGCTCCACAGTTTGAATTTTGCGTTGCATTTAGATATACGCTAATTGCTCAAAACGTCCCCAGAAAGGTTGTACTATGATGTCACACTGTAGCACACCTGCGGAGAAAGATCTGCACATTCCCGGCAGTGCAATTAAAGGCAGTGGAAATCACCAAATATCTTAGAGTGACTCATAGAATTTTCAAATCTAACAGCAGTAGATGTTGACAAGTCATGCCTCAAGATCTACCACTTAGGTGCCTGTGGTCTGTCAAATTTAAGGCTGACTTTTAAGAGACTCTCTTGAGATAATTAGTTCAATTAAGGGGGAGAAAACACCAACTATGAATTTAACTACATAGCTAACATAGATCAAACTGTGGTCTCCTTCCATGTGCCTTGAAATCACACTGTCATTTGCAAAGGTGTTAAAAAGGACAGGAAATGAAAACTAGGCTCTCCCGAGGAAGCAATGGGTAACTGCTGGTGGCCAAAGGATGCAAAAGAATCCCAAGTGTTAAGAAGGTTTAGACTCAAATTTTCATGGTGCCACTTAAAATAAGTGATGTGTATATGGGTAGATAAATTAATGCTGTTGATTGGTTTTTTTAAGTTAATTTGTACATTTATGTCCACTCCCTCTATACCAATAACTGCCCCAAACATTGTAATTGAATTAATGGTCCATTTCATAATCAACTTTGCCTTAAAGTTAAGGAAATATACTTGCCAGTTCCACAAATGCCTTAATCCTGGTCTTTGGAGGCTCCACCATCAAGTGCTAACTCAAGTTGCCTACTCTGGTGGGAATCATTAAAGATGCAAGAGTAATAACTAGAACCACGTAATTTCCAGAACCAAGAGAAATCTAATGAAGAACCAGGTTTAGCTCTGAGGTAAAACATTTGTATTCTTGATATTGGTATACATTTTAAAGTTAGATACCAGTGGTTCAAGATGTCTGAAATATATAATGAGAGAAATATAATGAGCATATGTTAGCAATACCACTGGAGAGTGATATATAATAATTTAATTTTGACAGCATTCATGTCATATCAATAAAGAAATTTAAAACATTAGCCCAATGTGAATTATTGAATGGCTACCAGAATATTTAATATTAAATGTAAATGCCAGATAAGAAAAGATTTATTTGTCTTTAATCCTAGGTTAGTAAACTTTAGCCTTAAAGTGAAATGAAGCATTCATTGACTGTGCTTCTTAGACTATTTCTTTTAGATTTTAAGAGTCTCACATGGGAAAGAATCCATCAGACTACTCAAAAACCTGAGGAAAAAGGCCAAAACACGTCATCTAAAAGGGTACTCATTCTTGTGGTACTAACACTATTATCTTTCTATTGTTTTTGTAGAATATTTACAGAAATACTTTCATTAAGATAATGGACAAGTCATTGTATTCAATTTGTTTTAAAAGTAGAAACTGATTTCAAATGAGGTCAACATACGATTTCCTTGTTACATAAATAATTGTACTGAAATATTTGATGTTCTGTCCTATATTAATGTTAGCAACCCAACTGGATTAAACGGTATCGTAGAGATGTAAATAATTTCCCACAGGCATGCTGAGGGACACGACAGAAATTTTCCTTGCCCCTTATTTCAGATGGCATTTTGGGATTTTAAGATGTGTATACCATGTTTTTCAACCGTAATTGAAATTCTAATTTTGTTTTTTATGATGTTAAAAAACGAAAAACTTTTGAGTATACGAATGTTTTCAACAATGTGCTGACAATCCCAAAGTGATTACATTGTACTTGAATGGGAAAAACAAAAATGGAATTGGCTTAGAACCAAAAGTAAAAATAGTAAGGCATTTGTGGTGTGTGGTGATGGGTCTGTGGGAAGGGGTGGAGGAATATGTTCACAGGTTGGTGAGAGGCATATACTGACTTATTTTCTGAACCAAAAATCAAACCACAAGGTCTGAGGCCCCAAATATGAGTGGGAAAATGGATAGAAAATTATGCCTGCCCCAGAAAATCCAAAAATTGTTGTTCCAGGAGTGCATAAAGAGATAGTGAAACATGACAAAGGTGTTAACATTAGGAGAAAGAAAACTACAAAAAGAAACCAATTATTGTAAAGTGAATTATATTTTTCAAACCTGTTTCTGTTTTCCCTAAGTTATTGCTGGTAGTACAGGCAAAATGTGTGGGTATAAAAAAAAATGTGTTATGTTAACTGTGCCTTCTGGGTACATTTATTATTCCCAATCTGCATTTATGCATCAGGAAATACTTTGCGTTGAAAGCAAGAAACAACTTAGTCTCCAGAATGAACTCTTTTTCTTTATAGAAACGAAAGATAAACTTCTTATCACACACCTCTGGGTGCTGTGCCTCCCAATAAACAAAACTCCAAATCAACCTCCCTCAAAAAAACAGAACAAAAAACCAGAACAATTTCCAAGTCAATCATTCAAAAACAACAAAACATGCTCTGAAGAAGAGGTCAGAATAGATAACATGCCTGAAAATATATTCCATTCTTCCATGGGAATGCAGCTCACGTCAAGGTCAGAAATCTTTTCAGGAAGTTTTGAAATATCTCATTTTAATGTCTACCCTTTGATTTTTTTCAATCTGGGGCAAACTCTGTATCTTGTCATAAACATTTCAAAAACATATCAAACCAAAGCAGTTATGGTAGCAAAGTTTCATTATTGAACATAAGGTACACTTCTAGTGTGAATAAATGATCGCCCTTTGAAGAAGACAAAAAAGCAATGATTATTAATTTTTCAGATATATTTGTCACTTTGTAAGAGGATTCCTTTGAACATAAAAATTCTCTAGAGGATTTAAATTTTATATATGCTTCACAAACATTTGGTTAATATACAACTCTTCAGCAATGCGACGGTGGCCTAAAGGAACTTTACCTCTAAAGGTGTATGGAATACTTATATACCTAGCAGAGTATTCTAGCTACAAGCATGGGCAGAACTCTGAAGACTTTGAGGGGAGGTTAGAGGATCACGAATACAAAACGACCTAAGAATTAAAAATACTAAACAAGTCAAGCTCTTACCACAACTTGGCTCATGACCAAAGGTGACAAACGAGAGGCAAAGAACCATATAACTCACCAACATAACCAGTTATTTGGGTAGAAGGACCCGTGACAAATCCAAGCTCTGTCAATGACTGATCTGTAAAGAGAAAGAGAGAAAGAGTGTTATCGCTTTTGCGGAAGTGGAGACATTTGTGAGCAAGGAATATAGTTGACCACATTTTGATAGAAGCCTATTGCAAGGTGGGCTTGAGTGTGGGATAGGAAGAAAAGGGAGAGTGTATATTAGAGTTGTCTTGCTTCTACTTCCTCAGCTACAATCCCAAAGATCTATTGTACAGCCACCCCTCCTGACCTGCCTATTGAGGCCAGTTCCAGCCCTCAGCAAGAAGTAACCAGCAAGGTTTTGATGAAAACCCTCTAACATAGCATTAAATGCATTTTTGCTGGTCTTTCTAAAATGCAGATCTTATCAAGTTACTTCTCTGTGTGAAATAGCTTCCCACTTTGAGCGTCAAGGCAAAACTGTTACCAGGGTTTAAAGAGTTCTTCAGGACCTGATTCCAGCTTCCTTGCCTTCCTAATTTGCTGTCTCTTTTCTAGCCTTACTAACTGATTTGCATCTCTAGAAAGTCACATGATCACCCTCACCTATAGGCCTTTGAGTATGAGGACCCATCTGCCTTGAAAAACATGCCTCCCCAGTTCTTAAAACTTCCTACCAGCCTGACCCCATTCACACTCGGGACTCATTCAGTTATCATCTTCTCTGGAAATCCTCTCTCGACCACCCAGGCTGATTCAGGTGCATGCCCACAAGGTTTCTTCAGCACCTTATTTGTGATTCTACCTTAGCTTTTAACAGCTTGGGTCGTGACAGTTTATCAAAGAATATAGTCTTTATTGTTTTGTATTGTTATATATCTTATTTATTGCTGTATTTTCAGTACCTGGTAGAGTTCCTGGCATATAAGAAGTGTTCAATACCTGTCTGATGCATAACTATACAGACTGAGTGAATTAGCATATGACAGAACAAGTGAATAATTTAATTGCCATTTAGCAAGCACTTATATACCAGGCACTGAGCTAAATTCATTGCAGATATTTGCTCTCTGTTCTTCTTGCTTGGATTCTGCCTTCATATGGTGCAAATGACTTGTCTTGATTCTCTTAATCGATTCTGTTCTCAAGACTATTTCTTTATTAGCCTTCTAGCTTGGGCTCCCGGTGCCTAATTACCAAAAATTGGAGTTTGCCTGACAAGATCTGTCTCACCAGACTTTCTTGAACTTGACTCTTACCTCCTGTGACCACAGGAGTCTGCCAGAACTCTTCTTAGTTTTGAATGAGGCTTTCAGCTTTTTTGTTGTGATAAGAGCTTTGAAGCTATAAAAGGTTAATAGGCTGTTTGGTTTAGTTTAGCCATTTGGTTTAGTTTAAGAGGTTGGCAAACTACAGCCTGTGGGCTAAATTCAGCCCACTGCCTGTTTTGATAAATAAAGTTTTATTGGCACACAGCCATACCCATTTGTTTATATCTTGTCTATGGCTACTTTTGTGCTACAATTGCAGAGTTGAGGAGTTGGAACAGAGACCGTATGACCAACAAAATCTAATATATTTCCTATGTGGCCCTTTATGTTAAAAATTTCTCAACTCCTGGTCTAGATCATCTCCTCATCTAAAGAGAGCACCCCCCTCTACAACATTCCTAACAGGTGGTTGTTCAGTCTTTTCACTGAAGAGAAGTTTTTAACTCTTGACGAAGCTCATTTAATTATTTATAGGAAGATCAAACACAGAAAGATCTCCCGTACGTTAAATTAAATCTATATGCTACAAAGGTGTAGAACAAGAAAAGAAGGAAAATCTAAAATGGCAACTTTCTTTGGTCACTTGTATATTTATTTATTTTTTTTTCATTTTATTTTTTATTTTTTTGTGAGGAAGATCAGCCCTGAGCTAACATCCGTGCTAATCCTCCTCTTTTTGCTGAGGAAGACCGGCTCTGAGCTAACATCTATTGCCAATCCTCCTCCTTCCCCTCCCCCACAGCCCCAGTAGATAGTTGTAGTCATAGTTGCACGTCCTTCTAGTTGCTGTATGTGGGACATGGCCTCAGCATGGCTGGAGAAGCGGTGCCTTGGTGCGTGCCCGGGATCCCAACCCGGGCCGCCAGTAGCAGAGCACGCGCACTTAACTGCTAAGCCACGGGGCGGGCCCCAACTTGTATATTTAAATTATAGACTTTTTTCTTTTTACTTTTCTAGATTTTTTACATTTTTCTTTAATGAATGAACATTGCTTCTATAAATGGAAAAAGTAAAAAATACGAACGATTTTACCCATTTGTCCCAGATCTGTCTACTCATTTGAGCTCCTTATGGAGGTGACAGAATCTTTTCCATGAATTTCTCTGTAAAGGGAGACTGTAAACTCAATACAAAGGTGAACAGAAACTGTGGTAGCCCAAATAGGAATATCAGAGGAAACAGCTTCTGAATTGTGTTGGTGGCTTTAGTGGGTACAGGATAAGAAGATAATGAGGTTAAACAGACCATTGAGAGTCATCTTATGAAAAAGAGTCATGTGATAGTCTTCTTGTTGGATTTCCTGCCTTTACTCTGATTTTCCTAGAATTCTTGGCACCACCAAACCTCATAGCTGGAAGGGACTTTAAAGGTCTTTGTCCTCCCATGTCCAGTCCTTCAGATTCTTCTACATCCCCACCTCTTCAGACTCATACTGAACATCTCCAATGATGGGGCACTTACTTTCTCCAGAGGCAGCACATCCCACTCTTAGATTATACAAAATTCTTTGATCTCTTATGTTGAGATTGATCTTCTAGCACCTTCCTTTCATTGGTCCTAATTCATTCCATGTGACCCTACATACCAGTCTACTCCCTTTTCTTCATGGCAACTCTAAAGAAGTTTAAATCCCTAAGATTCCCTCCTCTTCCAGTTGAACATTCCAGTTCTTCTATCTTTTGCTCATGTGGCACTATTTCTGGTTCCCTCACCATCCTTTGTGCCTTCTCTGAATATACTTCAGTTGGCTCCTGTTTCAAGTGTGGTTTGCCCCCAGACAGAATAGCACCATCACCTTCCTATGTTAGATACTGTGTTTCTACTAAAGCGCATGGGTCCAATTAACATTAGTCTTCAACATCATACCCTTGCTCACAGCCCTTCAATGCATGGTTATGTATAAGTGCTAGGTTTTTATATGGTTCTCAAAATCATAATTTTAGATCACTTTACTATATTCTCTATGGCAAAGACCATAAACTTATGTGATCGTTTTTTAATATTGGATATTTAGGTTGTTTCTATGTTTCTCCTATTATAAACAATACCACTATAAGATTGCTTTTTTCCCCCATAAATATTTCTCATACTTAGAATTATTTCAAAGATTTGCTTCCTAGAAAATTATTCCTCATCAAAAATACTTTTTGGTTGAAAAATCGTAAGATAATAGAGTATAAGCAAATTTTAGAGGTCACTGAACCCAATCTCTCATTTTAACTAAAGTCATTTGACTGAGACAAATAGCAACTTAACAAGAGAACTCATGCACTAGACTTCAAAGTAAAGTATGTTTTTATTGCTTCCCTCTTCTACCCCCACCCCCCTCCAGAACTACTATTTACATCCATTTAACGAAGCACATAAAGTCCAGGTGAGTAACATGTATACCTTACAAATGGGCACAGTGATTAAAAAATAATAAAAAATAAAAAAATCAAGAACCTCTACAAAACAACAAAATATCCACCCAAGCAGATATATTTTGAAAATATTTTCATTTCAATGATCTAGATTGCTATAGACAACAATCAGAAGGATGCGAATTTTTAGAATATGAAGATTTCTATATAGAGGGTAATTATTTACAGCTCATGGAATTTCTCACCTTTTTCAAGCTTGCCTGTATAAGAAAGGTTTTTCCACTGCAAATATATGTTTTTTTAATATGCATAGCTTCTTGGATTATATACAGGATTTGCCTCAAAAGCCTTAAAAAGACTCCAAGTACCACGCCACTTTCCAAATCCTAGAGACTGAAAATGCTTACCCAGTACTCCCTTGGAGCAAGACAGGTGCTACGTGCCAATGTGGCAAAGAATATCCTCCAGTGCTCTCTCTGATATGTCAACTTCGAAAATACTTTCCCTCACCTCTTTTTCTTCATTTCTTACTCTCCTTTTCGCACCGGTTAGGGGATATAATGAACAACACTTTTCTCTTGAGGTTTATGCATCAGTTAATTAGTAGATCTCCCATTTCCTTGAGTGCTAGGTACCACATTGGGGGCACTAAGAATACAGGTATGAACAGATGAATGTGGTCCATGCGCTCATGGGCCTCATCCTGTCAAGACCCTTTGGTAGTTGCTGCAAATGATCACTATAATCTTTAAGTCTCTGATTCTGGCTTCACCTTCCTTATTGTCAGCAGACTGCTGGTCTGCTGACAAATATGCATATATGCTGACATGCTGACAAATATCCATAAAATGGATAATTTAATGAGAGGAAGGTAGCAGACTTCCACAGAGTAGACCTCTGGCAGCCACTTGGAATAAGAATACTCCCTTCCTGGCCACAGGTTCTGGGACCAAGCGCTGTCATCTTCTTACTCAGAGTTCTTTCCCCAGACGTTTGGAAGTCAGACCAAGATAATAAGTCTTTTTAGGTGGCTGGATTGTCATATGTACATTTGGGAGTTGGAGATGACCATGTCTTTTTCCATGTGGACCAGACACCAAAGAAAGCCAGTCCTCAGAGGGAGAAGAATAAAGTGACCATGTAGGGAGTGGGGGAGATGAGAGATGGAGAGAGTTCAGATAGCATTCTGAGCTTCATCTGCATTTCTGACCTTGTTTTTCATGAGATAATTTTTTTTCTCTTATAATAAATCCCACTTTTTTGCTTAAGCTACTTCAGGCTGGTTTCTATATCAAGTGGCCTATCTGATATGCTGGGATGGGAGGGTGGGGAAGGAGAGGAAGAAGGAGAAGAGTGTCACTTCAACAAATCTAGGTACAATGGTCTCACAGCGGGGGTGACTAGAGTTGCTGTGGGAAACACTGCTGGGCAGTAGTTGTCATATGAAGGGGAAGTTATATGCCCAAACTTGATGCAAGTTAAAAGGAAACATGAAAATGAGAGAGAATCAAAATTCAGGACTGCCACAATTTGCAAGTTGGCACAAAGAGCCTTCTTAATCATATAGAAAGATAAAGAGCATTGAAGATATAAAGTAAAGAAAAAATAGAGGTGAGTTTTAGGTATAATCATTCAAGATATAAGATTGAACACTGATCTTGCATTTGAAGTAATGAGATGGATTGTTGTAACAGGAAGACCAGAATTTAAACATAAAAATCATCCCTGACTCACTAAAATGGTCACCTAGGAAGGTGGGATTCTTATTCCCGTAAAGCTGTGTACATCAATTCCAGAATGCTAGTTCAGATTACATGGTACACAACTAAAGCATACGTTATACAGACCTCAGCTGGCTTCACAATTACCAGCTGTCTGACATCAGGAAAGTCACCAAACCTCTACGGTGTTTAAGTTCTTTCATCTGAAAAATAAGGTGGTGTACGTGCAACTTACAGTATTTCAGTGAGAATAAATGAGATTCTATAAGTAACACAGAGCCTCGTATAAAATCTGTCACTTAATATATGTTGGTTCTCTTTCTTTTTGGCTTTTGACAATACACTTATGTTTTTGGTTAAGCCAAAAAGCATTTGGAAGAAGGACTAATAAATACAGACAAGGTGAGAAACAGTATGCAAAACAAGGTGAGACTGTCTAACAAAAATTTATTTAGCATCTAATGTTTGCTCGATCCAGTGCCAAACTATCTGGTAATAAGGCATATTAACTTCTCTCATACTAATTTTACTGAGCATAAACTTTGATTTTCTTAATCTTAATTGCCATTCAAATGAGAACACACATTCAGTAGAACACAACTATTTCACAAAAACTGGGGCCAATGAATTCTTATTCCAATGCCACATGTCCTGAAATGGCTAAACAAATGAATAAACAAACAAGTCCTCCCCTAGCACACAGTATTGTGATTGCCTGGTTACTTTTCTGAAGGTATAGATGGACTCTAAGCTTTGTGAGGTAAGCTTACTGATCTGTGTGTGCTTGATTAAACTCCCAATTCAGAGCATACTGCCTGATACAGAGTAGGTTCTGTAGGAAGGAGGGAAAAATAAAAGAAGGAGGGAATAAAAGAGGAAAGAAGGAAGAAAGCAAGCAAGCAAGGAAGGAAGAAATCTGTAAAATACCAGATGTGGGTCCAATAATCTTAAAAGTCTTTCTATCATGAGCACTCTAAGATTCTGTAAGTCTATTTCTAGAAGATATATAATGGCAGAGGGCCTCTTGGACTTCTACCCTGGTGCACCTACTGGGACAATGACACAGAGAGCCTAGTGCTTTTTATAACCCCATCAGGCAAGAGACAAAACATTTTCCCAGGAAGCTAAATTCACATAGAAGTCCTAGTTGTGAGTTGAAGCAGAAAGAACAAGGAACCAACTGCAGAAGTCTGGCTCTACTTGGGAAGGCCAAGTTCCATGAGAGTACGTTGGAGGAACCTCCAGCCTGGTCTTAGAATGTAGGGAAGGAACATCAAATGTTAGGAGGCAACATTTCAGATGAGAGAATTGATGAGTATGAGTTGGCCAGCTGAAGAATAGGAGAAAGGAAATTCCAAAGAGAGGGAACAACATATGTAAATACCTGGCTGTTACAGGGAATATGGTATATTTGTGGGAGCTACAAGGAGTTCAGTATGGCTGTGCCATGGGCAAAGAGAGGAAAGGCAAAAGATGAGGCTTGTTTTGAAGGGGCTACATCTTGAAGTGCTTTGTAAACCACGCTAATGGGCGTGTGCTTTTTCTGTAGAGTGGCAGAAGCCACTGAAGGAAGCCAGGAGATCAGCTGCAAGCTGCTGAAGCAGTTCAAGCGAGAGATGACGGTGGTCTGACTTAGAGTAATGGCTGTAGGGACAGAGAGAAGTGGACAGAGCACGAGATAATTAGGAGGTAAGAATTTTAAGTCTATCTATGATTTACAGATGGTGCAGGTCATATTTTCTTGGTGGTTTGGATCCCTGATTGCTGGACTGGGTGTAGACTAAGTGCATAACAAAAGAGGCATTATCATTACATTGGTGCTAATGTATTGTCATCACTTTTGAATGTTGATCAGGGTCTGGCCTTTAGCTATGGTGTGATATTAGCCAGATACCACATGTAGTCTGGGGGATATTTTTTATTTTTACCTTGTCAACACGCAAGGTCAGAGACTCCATCTGCTTTGCTTCCATGAAGCTATAAAACCACAGCACAAGTAATGTAATACAATAGAGCAAAGACTGACCCCAATTTTCCCACTGGTCTGAAGGCTCTGAGGTCAGCTCTTCTCAGGAGTCTCAGGGCTCAAGCTATAACAGAGTGCGGGACCTCTGCACTTTGGCACCACCTCTGCCACATGCATGCCACAGTTAAATGTGCAATTTTAAGAGACACAAAATTGAGTTCAGAAAGTGGTTGCTGAGGCTGTGGGTATTTGATCATGCTACTTGGGAGTCTGTGGGTAATAGACCTGCTTAATCTTTGATTCCAGTCCTGTCTACATGATCTTGCAGCCCCAGGGACATGGATCCCTGGCTTTGCCCCAGCTCCTCAAGGTATGGATATATACATTGATTATTTGTTTTGTTCCTTGTCTATTTTCCCCTACTCTCAATAGAATGTAAGTTCCATTGGAGGAGGGATTTCTGTCTGTTTTATTGCTGTATCCCCAATGCTTAGAACTGTACCTGACACAGAGTAGGCGCTCAATTAATATTTGTTGACTAATCAAATTCCTGAATGAGCTGGGGGAAATTATGTGTGATCAGGCTACAGGTTTATTCACGTTTCACGTGGGACTAATGATATGTGTCTTATACCTCTTTCAGGGATCTTTTGAAGCTAAAATAAAAAATGAAAGGCCCCTAGTTGGATTTTCAGCTGCCGTCTTTTGTATTTTAGCTAGTTTACAGTGTCTTTCTGTCTAGCTACCCATCCATCCAGCCATCTATCCCTTTAGTTTAGCACCTACCATGCACCTTATAGAGCATCTACCACTATTCCATACCAAGGATTATACTAGACTCTACATTCCCCCTCCTTGATGCTGACATCAATACTGCAGTGTGATTACCTGTATCTTCTTTTTGTAAATGAGGAAGCTGAGGTTCAGCAAGTTCACACAGATGGCAAGTAGCCGAGCAGGAATTCACATTCCAGGTCCGTCTAATTGGCTTTTGACTCCTAGCTCTTCCGTTTCCTCTCTAGACTATATAAAATGCCTACTTCACAGGATACTATGCATGTGCCTGGCATATACACAATAAATTATGCAAAGTACTTACATAGCACCTCACTATTGCTGCTGTTACAGCTTCTCCCACAGGGGTCCCCCAGTGATGATCCTCAAGGCAAATCACGCTTTTTGGATTACCTCCATGTCATTCATTATTTATGGCTGTTTCAGCAGGAGAACCACACATGACGTTGCCCACTCCTGCTGATTGATTGCTAGCGATGGTGACATCTAGGTTGTCCTGTCTCTGAGCTTCAGAGAGCCTTCCCCAGGTCTGTTCAGTCCCCTCTCCTGGGTAAACTCTCATTCTCTCTCTGGGGAAGCTCCAGATGTTTCCTTATGGTTTCTCATCAGTCCCTTCCTACTTAATTCCCTGAAAAAGCCTTCTCTTCAAGAATCCTTTCAGTAAACAAAAGAAAATTTGATAGGAATAAAGTATTGCCCTATGCATTGTTTTATAGGAACAATATTAAATACTAAAAAGAGTACAAGCATTTCATTTCCCCCTATTAAATATGGCATTTTGGGATGGTTTATTACAATATTGGGTGTCAGGGCCTTGTCTGGTTGTGTAGAGAGGCCTTTTGATACAGTGGAAAGACAAACACAGGCCCCAATCCAACCTCAGCTTCTTTGTTCAAATTAGCCTGTAGTGTAACTGTGCCTTGGTCATGCAGTAATGGCACCTTGGCAACTGACTTTCCTTTTGCTTCTGTTTCATCCCTGCAAGGAGCAGAAGAATGCTGTTTGAGCATTACAGTGGCTAGTTCCATCCTCAGGTCACAGAGGAGTAGAGGGCTGAGAAATAACAATTACTGAATGCCTGCAGTGAGCCAGGCAGAGGACTAGGTGGCTTGCATGTGCGTATGTTATTAATTTTTCATAATTCTGCAAGGCACATGTTCCCATTTTGTAGATGTATAACTTGAGATGCAGAGACATGATGTAGTTTGTCCACATCACACAAGATTGGAGCTGGAAACTGAACCCAAGTCTCTCTGACTCTGAAGCCACTACTCTGTCCACCCATCCCCATAACACTGCCCGTTTTTACTTCTTCTCTGCCTTGTATTATTTTTGTATATGGCTTTTAGTCTCCTTTGAAAGTGAAAATAATGTCTTCTGTCTTTTTTTTTCCTTATTTTTTATCTTGTCCTCTAGTGCCTAGTGCAATATGAATGCTTAATACATGCTTCTTTTAAAACATATGTGAACATGCTTTGTTTTAATTATTAACTATTAACTCCATTCTACAGACACGGGAATCAGATTTACTCATCTTGTTTCTTTTCTGTTAGCTTTTTTTATGGGTATTCATGCTCAGAACTTTTCGCAGATTTTGCTCTTGAAAAAAATGGAACTTTTTATTCTTTTAGTTATGAGAGTACACTAAAAATCTCCAAACTAATAATGCTTTGATTTTTTTTCTTACTTGCCTTTTTTGAACTTCTATTACTTGTATAAAAATGGCAAACTGCCTTTTTTATTGCTTCAAATTACTTTTGTTAAAATACTTCTGTGCTGCCAAATTGCAACCTGAAGCCATTGCTCATGTCCAAGTCACAAATAGGAAGGAGGAATACGTTTGGGTCCTTTATCCTATTCTCCTTTCTAGTGCCTCAATCCAAACTTTCCTGCATGTTAAAACTATGCTTATGATAACTTTGAAAGACATTGAGATAAAAGTATTTCTTTCTGATTATTGCATCTGGAAAGAGTTTGACCGTGCCTGTATTTATATGGATTCCAATGGAAGGCAAAGAAAAAAAAATAAAGACAAGGAAGACTGTGCTATACTGATAAGGAACAAGAAGTGTGCTGAGGTGCATGGCCTCGGAAGACCAATGACGTTGGTCTCAGTGCACTGCTTCAGTTACTTAAAGCTTCCTCCTCAAAACAGAAATAATCCTCAAGAAACAGAAATATGGATTGGAGACAAAATGGCGACCTTAAGGAGATAACCAATCTATCACAATAATGGATGGAGTTTTTTGACAGCAGAAACAAAAAATTCTTATCTCATTATGGTTCATTCTTTTTATTCTATGCTGACAGGGTACATGTGTGGAGAGTACCAATATCTTGGAGAGTGCTACCTCTCCCAACTTTGGAAGGCAACAGGGGACCTATGGTTGCGTTCAAAGAAGGAAAATGGAGCACCTAGTCTTGCCTCTACTCTAGGTTGTATGTTGAAGATATTGGATGTCCTTATTATCCCTTCCCTAGAAAATATTACCAAGATTGCCAGGATGGTATGTGAGATAGTCATTATTATAACTTTCTCATTTAATCCTAAAATCTCAGGGAGGGGGCATGAATGTGTGGTTTCTTTAGGCACATATAAGAACCAAGCACGGCTACAGAAGGTAGCTGGAAAGGGATGTGTCTTGCCTATCCCTTCTTTGGAGACTACAACTAATAACTTGATTTCGTTGACTCTTGATTTCTTCATCTATAACAAAGATATAAGTATTGCTGTTTTATGATAAATGAGTTGGGACAGATGATGGGTATGAAATTGTTTTGATAAGGCTATATTGATTTGAAGTCAAATTGCTAGGGTTTGAATCCTACCTCCACCATTTACTAGTGTGGCCTTGGACACATTTCTTAACCTCTGTGTCTTGGTTTCCTTGTCTGTCAAATGGTTATGGAGCTGTTGTGAGAATTAAATGAGTTAATAGACATAAAGCACTTAGAAGTCTGTTTGGCATAGAGTAAACATACAGCAATGTTAGCTTTACCAGTGTGTAAGTCTGGGCTAGTTGAATAGCATATCCTAAGCTAGTGGTGCCAGTGACCTAGGGATAGTCAAGACTTATGCGGGATAATAGAGAATTTTCTATGCTTATTAGAAACATGAGTTCCAAATTTATTTATCCTTTCAACAAACATTTTTATGAGCATCAAGTATGCCAGGCACTGAGTTAGATATTGAAGATACAGAGACATATGAGAAACAGCCTCTGTCCACAAGGAACTCTGAGTCTAGGGGGAGAGACAGATGGACAAACCAGATAGAGTGGGGATTCCTGGCTATGGGAACATAGTGGAGAAAGCATCTAAGTCAACCTGTTCAGAGTCTGGAAAGGTTTCAGAGAAGAGATAATGCTTGGGCAATGGCCTGAAGGAGTTCCTGGAGAGAGAGTGTTCCAGGCAAGAAGAATTGCAGGTGCAAAGTCCTAGAGGGAGAAAAAGCACAGTGTGTGTGTGTGTGTGTGTGTGTGTCTGTGTGTGTGTAAAGAGAAAGACAGAGAGAGAGAGACAGAGAGAGAGTAGGAGGAGAAAGAGGTAGAGAAGGAAGAAGAAAAAAGGGGGATGGGGAAGAGAAAGAGATCACCTGTGGTCACCACAGCTACTAAAGCCATGGTCTTGGAAGCTCTCATTCTGCCCTTGACGTCCCTAAGACACATCTCTGTATGTGTCCTTGTTTTTCATCTCTTCCCATCCTACTCTATATCATCCACACTGAGCTTCGTCTAGTCTGTGGAGCACTCATTGAACCTCCCGGCCCAGGGTCTTGGTATACACGTTGTTCTCTCTGCTTGCGGCACTCTCTTTCCTCTCTACCTTTTCAGCAAGTTCATTTCCGCTCATCCTGTAGATGCCTCTTAGATATCACTTCCTTTCAGGAGCAGGAACCCTTCCTCTATGCTTCCCCTACCTATCCTAGCTTTGTCTTTGAACTTTTCTGTTCTGTCCTCAGGTCCCAGCATGGGACCTGGCACACAGTAGGTGCTCAGTGAATATTTGTTCCTTGAATACATTGAAGGCACAGAGATTCTCCTCACAGACATCCTCTACTATTTCCCCTTCCTAAATGGCCAGCTGCTTTATGATCACCAAGCTTTATTCTCCTTGATGTCACTCCTTTGTCTTGCCACTTGTCCTCTCTTTGGATCTCTGCCAGAGCCTATTCATATCTCCAAAGGCATCCCTGATATTGGATCCTATAAGTACCCACTTAGAATCATTCTGTGGCTGCCTGTTGCCCCAAATTAACATCCAACATCCTTGGTTAGCAGTCAAAGCTCTTCCCACTGTATTATGTAGACCTCCATGTCTATCTTATAAGACTCGGAGGTCTTTAACGGCTTGTCCTGGATCTCTCGATGTCTAACGTCCAGCAGAACATCTAGAAGATGGTTTGTGTTCACTAAATGTTTGTGTAAAGAATAAGTCAGAGTCACATGAATCGAGTGTAGAAAAATATTGTTTTGTGTATTTGAAAAATACAGGCTAAAAAGCTCTTGAACTTAGTTTTAAGAGAAATGCCCCAACAAGGAAACAGAGTTAAATTCAGCACAGCTGACTGCTTAACAATGCCATTCGAGGATACAAATGAAATTAACTTCTCCTGTCACGTTTACTAACAGGGGTGGCGAGCAGACACTCAGGGAGGCTGTCTTCCACAGTTATAGAGAAAGCTCCAGGCACGGAAACCACCCACAGCCAAACCCAAGGTATGCTGAACTCCTAAAGTTTATTCCTTGGTGACCAGCTGGAATTTTGTGACTTTCTTTGGGAGTATAACTTTTCTTTCCTTTATTTCTTTCTCCTGCACTATGGCCTACCCTTCAATTTTTTGGCAAAGACACGATCTTGACGAGTGACTTAGCTTTTCTGAAAATCATTTTCTCCTTTTGAAAATCATCACCTTCTTAGACTCTTCCTGTGACAAGTAATAGCACCACAGATATTAGAGGTAGTAGTAGTGACAATATGAGCAGCTAAGATTTGTCCATCACACACTCTCTGCCAAGCACTGTGCTGAGAACTTCTGCTGAGCACTTTTGTATAGATTCTCACTTAAAGAGAGAACTCCATGTCCCTTAATTCTTAGCATCGTGCTCAGTATAGAATAAATTCTCAATAAATGTTAGTTATCATTATAACTTTCTCATTTATTCCTAACAACCATTTTCTGAGATCAGTTTTTCTCTGTGTTTTAACAAATGAAGAGTCTGGGACTTTCAGAGGGTAATAATATTTAAGAGTGAACTTGGGATCCATACTTGAGAAGTCTGTCTCCCAAGGTGGTGCAACAGAACAGATATAAAAGCACTTTGTGAGACGTAAGGCTCTGCACATGTGTTAGCTGTTATCACTACATACAGGGAGGTAAGTAGGTAAGAGGTCAGAGTCTAGAAAGAGACAGGTGAAGCACTTTAATAAAATGGGGACATGATTATCAAATGAGAAAATTTTTCTTAGGTCAGAGGAATTTGGCGTGTGTGTGTGTGTGTATCTAGAAGTATGTTTTTTGGAAGGTTTTTTTTAAGGACCATAAAGGCTAAAATCTTTAGGATAGAAGGTAGCCCAGGGGTATTCTGAGATGATTGACATCCCAGGTTTCCAGGCTTTCTTTTGGGTTCATGAGGATCCTCCAGAGCAAAGATGTGGGAGGAGACAAGCAAGGAAGGGTTTCCTCTCTACAGCCTCTGTCCAATCCTTCAGGGTCCTGTGAGGCACAGGAAGCAGGGATTCTCTCCATTTTATAGATGCATCTAACCGATGACCAAGAGACAAGAGAGCCGCCTGAACCCTTCCTGTGTGCTGCTTTGGGGTTTCCAGCCACAAGTTTCCTGACTTCAAGTACTATACTCTTTCTTGACTAAAGCCCTTAAAAATTCCAGCTCTCAATAAACCAAAGGTCAAATTGATGACATCAGCTCCTCTCTCCAATATTTTCTGGGGCCATAAGAGCACTGAATATGTACTCAGGAAATCCAGGGCAGTGCCGGCTCGGCCATAACTTTCTCCAGCACCTCAGTCAAGTGTCTCTTTGGCTCTGTTTCCTCATCATGGAGGGAAGGTTGGGCCAGATGGTTTTGAATTCCACCTTGAAAAGAACAGGATTCTACCGAGACCAAAACAGACTTTTAGACACGTGTCGTTAGACGTTAACACGTAGATTTTAACGTATAAAGTTCAAATAGATTTCTTTTAGCTCAGTGCTGCTAATGCTGCTTCTCCTCCTTCTCTTTCCCCTCCTCCTCCTTTGTAAATGAGCCATGTTCCCCTGCAGTCATCTCTCTTCCAAAAGGTGTTAAGATGCTGATCCATCCAGCAATCTGACTTGGGAGGGCTCCTGACTGCTCGCCTCCCGGTTAACTGCTGGCCTCCTTGATAAGCAGCAGGCCCTTGCTCTGTCCTGGAGATAGGTGTGACCGAGCTGTGGGAGGGAGACAGACAGGCAGTGGTGTGACAGAGGGCATCAGCGCTGTCCAGCCCTTCCATACTGGAGGAGGGCTAAATGTGCTCGGTGACCTTCTGTCTTAGTCCAGTCACTCAGTGGATTACTCAACTTGATAATCGCTCTTGTAGAGCCTGGCACATGCTTTCCCACCAAACTGAAGTGATACAAAAAAGCTGGGGCAACAGTCCAAAGCAGGGTTTATCATTTGCTCTATCAAGCCCAGTGGAATCCACGCCCCCTGCGAAGACAGACTGTGGTTTCCACATGTTGGTCGGGTGCTTCCTCTAGGCTGGGGTGCACCATCTTTCCTACCTTCCTCTGCCTGCCTGGGGTAGAGGCAAAACTGGTCCTGAAGCTGGGCTCGAAATTTCTGAGTGTTGCCTCTATGTTTCTCTGAATCAGCTGAAGGACTCTCAGTTGCATCAGTAGAAGTAAAAAGGCCTGGAGGAGAGAGGCCTGCTTCTGCCGCCCTGACCAGACCACACTAGGAATATAGTGCATAGGCCTTGGCAGCCAATTGTACACACAATGAGACCCATAATCTTCATTTTTTAGAAATCATTCATTCCAGGGAATCGATTTTATATTTATAGGCATATTTAAAAAGACATACATGTCTGGCTGATATTCAGTTGTACCCGTGGTTTGCTGTATCAGTTGTTCAGTTCAGTGCTTCGAGATGCCCTGATGTCAGTGTGGCTACTCCGATTCCTCCCCTGGGACCCCCAGACCAATTAAAGTCTTAGTGCCTGGACCATCAAGGTGACCCTGCTTTAACCCTAGACCAGTGCCTGTTCTAGTTGGTCAGGCTTGGGTCATCTGATTTGCTATTATTTTTAATAATGCCACTCTTCTAATGAATTAGGTCCGTTATAAACAAACATAAAAATAGTAATTCAGAAAAGATTAGACAAAAGGAACAAATAGAAGCTCTCATATTTTCTTTTGGCCCTGCAAAAGATCAGATCACCCCTGTTTTGGAGACAGCTGATTGAGACCACTTTGTTGTCTTTTAAATCCAACCTCTCCCCTTTACTCCTCTCATAACCTTTGTTCAATCATCATCATTTCTCACATGTAACAACCTTCTAGTTGATTCTGCTGCTTCCAGTCTTTCTACCCTTAAACCTAATCTCCACACAAGAGCAAGAGACATTTCTATGAATGCACCCTGACCTGAGACTTCTCTGCTTGAAGCCCTTGGATGGTGCCCCAGCACTGACTGAGGGGCTTCCTAGGGGAGTGTCTAGCAAGATACTGTTCCAAGGGAGGTCAGAGATGTGCAGGGAGTGAGGTTCTCCTTGCTCAAGTGACTTGGGGAACACTAGGTTATACGGATTTGATTTTTTTAATTTTTGTTTTTTATTGCAGGACTCCTACAAGCATTGAATGTGCTATGGAAATTGTGAATCTTATGAGAGGACACAGTGTACACCATTTCCCAAACTTTTTGGTAATAAAACTTCTTTTCCAGCTCATTACTAATATCACTTAGAACAACATTTCATTGAGCACCTGTTTGGGAAACGCTGGTCTTCAAAATAAGGGCCTAACACCTCGGCAGGGCTGTCCATGCCCTTCATCATCTGCTCTCTAAATACCAGTCCAGCAGCATTTCCTTGGTATTCTCTCCCCTTATGGACCCACACTCCCACCCCTGGCTTTAGCCCCGTGGTTCTCAAAGGGATCCAGGGATACCTGTAGGTCGCCAAGACCCTTTCCAGAGGTCCATGAGGTCAAATCTATTCTTTTCTCAATAACATTAGGATGTTACTTGCCTGTTTTGCTCTCATTGTCCCATGGATATACAGAAGAGTTTTCCAGAGGCTGTGTGAGGTGTTATTTTTGCACCAGACTTGTTGCAGTAGCAGTATGATAATCCAGCTACTTTATATTAAACCACATTAAAGAGATTTGAAAAAATGTAAAACAATTTTCCTTTTGTTTTGGAACCTATAGTTACTTTTCACAAAATATGTTATGTTAACATAGTCTGGGTTTATTGTTATTTTAAATGACTAATAAATATTTTTAACTTCATATGCAGCAAATATTGCTGGATGTAACCCATATAAACAAAAGCTCTTTGGGGTTCTTAATAATTTTTAAGAGAATAGAGTCTTTTTTTTAGCTTTATTGAGGAATAATTGACAAATATCATTGTATATATTTAAAGTGTACACATGATGATTGGTATACATATACATTGTAGAATGATGATCAAGATAATTAACTCATCCATCACCTTACATAGTGTGTGGGGTGAGAATGCTTTAGATCTACTCTCAGCAGCTCTCCAGTGTACACTGCTGTATTAACTATAGTCACCCTGCTGTACATCAGATCCTCAGAACTTATTCTTCTTACGACTGAAAATTTGTACCCTTTGACCTTCATCACCCCCCCCTACACCCTACCCCCAGCCCCTGGCAACTACTGTTCTATTCTTTTTTTATGAAATTGGCTTCTTTTTAATTTTGATTTCACATGTAAGTGTCTTTCTCTTTCTGTCTCATTTCACTTAGCATAATGCCCTCCAGATTCATCCATGTTGTTGCAATGGCAGAGTTTCCTTCTTTTTTTATGACTGAATAATATTCTTTGGTATATATACCACATTTTCTTTAACTATTCATCCATCAAAAGACAGTTCGATTGTTTCCATATCTTGGCTATTGTGACTAGTGCTGAATAGTGCTGCAATGTACATGGGTGGGCAGATATCTCTTTGAGATCCTGGTTTCAATTCCTTTGGGTATTTACCCAGGAGTAGAATTGCTAGATCATATAGTAGTTCAATTTTTAATTTTTTGAGGAACCATCTTACACTTTTTCATAATGGCTGTACTGTTTTACATTCCCACCAACCGTGTATAAGTGTTCCCTTTTCTCCACATCCTCACCAACATTTATCTTTGTCTTTTTGATAATAGCCATCCTAACAGGTGTGAGGGGATATCTCATTGTGGTTTTGATTTGCATTTCCCTGATGGATTGATTATGTTGAGCACCTTTTCATATACCTACTGGCCACTTGTATGTCTTTTTTGGAAAAATGTCTTTTAATTGCCCATTTTTAAATTGAATTGTTTGCCCATATTTTAACTGAATCAATCTCCCCAGCCCACTACTTTATTCCTCACTTCACAGACTTTCTCAAGCAGATGTGTATCCCTCGTTTTAGAAGCCCTGGGCTGAGAAGCAAGAGACTGATTTTGAGACCCATTCTTGCCATTTCCTAGCTGTATCGTCTTGATAACAATGATGTTGATAAGAACTACTTCCTTTTATTAGGCGCTATGTGCAAGGAATTTTACATACATTATTTGTAATATTTACAATAGCCCAATAGTTTTCAACCAGGGAAAATTTTGTCATACAAGGGATTTTTGGCAATTTCTGGAGACATTTTTGATTTTCACAACTTGGGATGTGGTGGTGCTACGTGCATGTATTGTATAGAAGCCAGGGATGCTGCTAAACATTCTATAATGCATAGGACAGCTGCCACAACAAAGAGTTATCTGGCCCCAAATATCTATGGTGCCAAGGTTGAGAAACACTGCAATAATTCTGTGAGGTGGGTGCTACTCTCATTTTCCAGAGGAGAACCTAGAGGCTCAAAAAGGTTTAGTGACCTGCCCCAGGTGCACAGCTAGTAAGTAGTAGGCCAAGAACTAAACATAGGTTAGTCTTGGTTCCAAAGTCCATGCTTTGTAGATGTGTAGTAGACATTTGTAGACTACTACATCCTACATGACCACGTATCTGAATTCCTTTCCTAGACATGCAGAACCCAGGCTGGGAGCCTGAGGGTCGAAGCTCAGCACAGGGGTGAGGTGGATGTCTTGGCAGGACAGAAAGACAGAGTCTAAGCTCAGGGTCAAATCAGACTCAGTAGACAGCTCTGCTGGAAGGTCAATCCAAGTAGGAGGTCACCGGGCATAAACTGGATTCTCTGGGTAGAGCACAAGGATTTGGGGTGGAGCATAAGAGACCCCACAGGAAGAATCTATGTGGCCCTACAAGTAGGGCCCTACAAGTAGAAACACAAGGATTTTTGATAGTGTGTGTGAGGCCTTGTACTATAAGGGAAAGGAATTGTGTGTAACAGTACAAGACAGATGAGACCTAGAGCAAGTCACTTACTATCTTGAAAATTCAATTTCTTTTTCTGTGCAACTAGGAAAGCTTCCCTATGTATGTTGTAAGGCCCTACAGAGGGAATGGATTTGAAAGAGATCTGTAAATGCTTGCTGTGATTTAGATCACATGTATTCTAATTGTGATATTCAAAGGCTATTTGTCTCCTCATCCCCAAATTATACCACATTCTTGGCTCCCTATTCTTAGGTTGGTGCTAGCTCTGTGGGTATGTAGTGAAAACAACCTGAATTTGGTCCTGTTTTCTCATACACTGTCCCCAGTGATCTGCAGTTTGGCTGTTACACTCCATCACCATCTCTGTTCCAGACTATCTTTGTGTTATTAACACTATTTGTCAATAAATCATTGCTTTTTCATGTGTTTGAGTGCCCAAAGACCATTGTATTTGGGTTCATCTTGAAAATCCAAATAATGTAAGTAGAAAGCATAAATAATAGATCAGCTTCTTATTCCCCCAGGGTCCCAGCAGGCCTGTTCACAAATGTAGTTTCTCTTAGTCTCTGTCCAATTCAATTTTAAGGCCTATGGGAGCAGTGTTTAGCCCTGAATAAGAAAACATTAATGGGGTAGATTCTGTTTCCTATCAATGATCTTAAGTACCACATGTGCAGAAGGGTAAGTGTGAGGATACATGTGATCAGAAATGGATAGAATTTGCAAACATCAGAATTCTGGCTTTTTTCCCTCTAGTTTTCAAGATGGGAGGAGGGAGAGGTGATGATAACCCTTGTAAAATTGCCATTTATACTTCAAAATAATAATAATAAAAAGGAACAATTATCCTGCTGTGAATTTAAAAATATCTTAGCCTCAGGCCTATTTCTTTGTATTAATTTGCTCTTATTTATTTATTTTTTTCCTCTCATACTCTTTCGTGCAAAAGCAAGGCAATCAGTGAGGCACTTATAATTCTTTCCTCCCCACTAAAAGTGAAAGCTAACATGGGTGAGTTCTCATTCCCTAGATTTGCACAGAAAGTTTAGAAGCTACCACATATAACCACTGTGCCCACAGCCTCTCTCCCTCTCAAACTATCTTCCCCATAATTATCAAGGTTATTTTCTTAAAATACATATCTTATACTCGCCAGCTGAAAAGACTTTAAATGCCCTCCATTGCCTGCATTAAAAGATAAAGTGAAAACTACTCATCTGGCATTCAAGACTATCAAATTCAAATCTGTGGATTCTGGCCAAAGTAGGTTAACTGGGACCAGATATAACCTCCTGTGGAAAATAACTAAAATAACCCAGAAGAAATATATGAAACAACAGTTTTCAGACGTTGGACATCAGGCAGTGCAAGAGTGATCCCTGATAGAGGAGAAACAAATGAGGTAAGCCCTACAATTGCCTCAATGTACTGTCTGGAGGGAGTTTTGGGCCATGGCACAGGGAGGGGGCCTAAGACACCAGACATTTACCGAGGGTCCTCAAGTCTTTATCTGAATACTGATCAGAACACACATGTGAGGAAACTATCCAAGGACAGGGGAAGCACCACCCCCCAAATTATAGGAAAAAATCACCAGAGCTCACACAGGTCTGGAAAGAGTTCTTGTTCCCACCAGCTAGAGTAAAACTTTCTCACCATCAGTAGAGTAGCAGGTAGAGTATTTGGAAGAATTTTGTCTTGGTAGTGAGATAAAATTAGCACTAGACTAAAGCCCCCTCTGGTCCTGCTTCTTAGGCAAACTTATAAAGGATTAGATTATCCCCAAGTAATTTAAATGCATCCTAGAATATAGTTCCAGAATATTTATAGGAATACAAAACATCTAGCACATAACCAGATAAAATTCAAAATAACTTGTAGCATCCAATAAAAAATTAATAGCCAAGTAAAGAACAGAAAATTGCACTGATAACAAGAGAAAAATCAATCAATTAAAATTAACACATGGATCCTGAGTCAAGATGGCGGAGTAGGCAGACTCTGAACTCACCTCCTCCCGTGGACACAGCCAATTTACAACTACTCGTGGAAAAATTACCCCTGAGACAGAACTGAAAACTGGATAAGAGGAACTCCTGCAACAACGGACAATCCTAACTGGGGTAGAAGAGGCAGAGACTCCCTTCTGGAGAGGAAAAACGCCGCCTTCACAAGCCGCCAGCGTCACGGCCGGCCGGCCGCCGGGAGCAGCTCACAGGTACGCAGCCTCCCTGGAGGCGCGGGGCCCTGAGCCGGGAGCGCCCCCGCTGGGGGCATTTTGTGGACCCAGCACAATCGACACCAGTGGCATAATATCTGACCTTGCCTGCTACTAAAGCATTGGGGAGCACCCCCAGAAAACCCGGTTCACAAAGAAACTAAAACTGGCTCTTAAAGGGCCCGCACACAAACTCACCCATTCCAGAAAGCATCCTAAAATCACCAGAAAGAAAGGTGCACACTGCTTTGGTGACAAGAGACTCACCTAATAGGCCCTGAGTGCATCTCGGTGAGGGGTGAGACCTCTCCAGGGACTGGGACATTGGCGGCGGCCATTGTTGTGGCCTGGTGTGAGCGTGCTGACACAGACGCCATTGGAGTTTTCCCTGAGACCTGCTAGCCCAGGGTCTGCTCCACCCACTAGAGCACCGATTTAATCCAGCTCAGCCAAGGCAGGCAGCCCACCCTAGAGACTGGCCCCACCTAACAACAAGCCCTCAGGCAACATGTGGGCCTGCATAGATTGGTGACTGGATTTTCTGCAGCCTGGCAACTGAGCTGACTTGAGCGGGGCAGGGTGTGCACAAGGAGCGGGTGGAGAGTGTGGGGTGGTGGCGGAGTGTGTGGGGCTCCCGCTGTGGAGAGACTGGGTCCGCTTGGGGAGGTCGGGGCGCTCACACGGGGCAGGACTGTGTTGACTGTGTGTGTGGACCTCTGGGCGGCAGGGCTTGTCAGCTGCAGAAGACTTGTGCTTCTCAAAGACCCACATAGGAGGTTTGCCCCACCTTCCAAAGCCTGAAACAATTGGGTGCTCCTGTGCCTGAGGCCAGCCCCACCCAGCTGCAATCCTCAGAGAGCTGACAAGAGACCTAATAGGCTAGAGGTTTCCAGCAATTCTAAGGCCCTGAGCCTAACAACCTGCCACACTGGGGGCCTACTCACTTAAAAGAAATACTGCAACACAAATGTGGTATTAGAACTTACAGCCAACTGTGCTGGGGCTCCCCACACCTGATAAAGAGACTGAAGGGCCCACAACAACTACAAGCAGCTGAGCATTACAACAGCTGGCCAGGAGCATAACTCAGCCTCCCTGGGCGCCTATAGGGAGAGCTAACAGGCCACAATAGAAGGACACACGTAGCCCACATAGGGGCCATCCCTGGAACATTGAGAACTGAGGGAAGCACACTGGAAGCCTCCTAAGCCATCACTTACA
This sequence comes from Ceratotherium simum simum, assembly GCF_057802395.1. Taxonomy (NCBI): domain Eukaryota; kingdom Metazoa; phylum Chordata; class Mammalia; order Perissodactyla; family Rhinocerotidae; genus Ceratotherium; species Ceratotherium simum. The sequence goes on from NC_141906.1 coordinate 35,701,481, forward strand.
TAAGGTCACCTATCCAAGAGCAGGAGACGTAGCTGACCTACCTAATACGTAGACACAAGCACAGGGAAAGAGGCAAAATGAGGAGGCAAAAGAATACATTCCAAGTAAGGGAACAGGACAAAACCCCAGAAAAGGAACTAAGTGAAACAGAAATGAGCAACCTACCTGACAGAGAGTTCAAACTAAGAGTGTTAAGGATGCTCACTGATCTGGGGAGAAGAATAGATGAACTCAGTGAGAATGTCAACAAAGAAATGGAAGATATAAAAAAGAACCAATCAGAAATGAAGAATACAATACTGGAAATGAAAAACTCATTAGAGGGACTCAAAAGCAGAGTAGAGGATACAGAAGAACGGATCAGTGAGCTGGAAGAAAGACTAGAAGAAATTACCCAAGGTGAACAGGTAAAAGAGAAAAGAGTTAAAAAGAGTGAGGACAGTCTAAGGGACCTCTGGGACAACATCAAGCGCACTAACATCCGTGTTATAGGTGTCCCGGAAGGAGAAGAGCGAGACAAGGGGGCAGAGAATCTATTTCAAGAAATAATAGATGAAAACTTCCCTAACCTAAGGAAGGAAACAGACATCCAGGTACAGGAGGCACAGAGAGCCCCAAACAAGATAAACCCAAAGAGGCCCACACCAAGACACATCATAATCAAAATGTCCAGAATTAAAGATAAAGAGAGAATCCTAAAAGCCGCAAGAGAATGTCAAGTTACATACAAAGGAAACCCCATAAGGCTATCAGCTGACTTCTCAGCAGAAACCTTACAGGCTAGAAGAGAATGGCACGATATATTTAAAGTGCTAAAAGGAAAAAACTTACAGCCAAGAATACTCTACCCGGCAAGGTTATCATTCAAAATGGAAGGAGAGATCAAAATTTTCCCAGATAAGCAAAAATTAAAGGAGTTTGTCACCAAGAAACCAGTGTTACAAGAAATGTTAAAGGGACTGATTTAAGGGGAAAAGAGAAGACCACAAATAGGAAAAATTATCTATTTCCACGATTAGAACGTAATGGATACAAATGCACAAAAAGAGGTACGATATGATATCAAAAACATAAAAGGAGGGAGGAGGGTAGTTAAAGACTACAGCTTTCAGACAGAGGTCAAACTAAAGTGACCATCAATTCTGTATAGAAGAAGTAAGGAACAGAGAAGGACTACTTAAACACTGAGAAAAAAAAATAAAAAGTTAAAAATGGCAGTAAGTACATACTTATCAATAGCTACTTTAAACGTCAATGGACTAAATGCCCCAATTAAAAGGCATAGGGGGGCTGACTGGAGTAAAAAACAAGACCCATATATATGCTGCATCCAAGAGACACACTTCAGACCTAAAGACACTCACAAACTGAAAGTGAAGGGATGGAAAAAGATACTCCACGCAAATGGCAATGAAAAGAAAGCTGGGGTAGCAGTACTCATATCAGACAAAATAGACTTTAAAACAAAAACTGTAAAAAGAGACAAAGAAGGGCATTACATAATGATCAAGGGAACAATCCAACAAGAGGATATAACACTTGTAAATATCTACGCACCCAATGTAGGTGCACCTAAATATATAAAGCAATTATTAACAGACATAAAAACAGAAATAGACAGTAACACAATAATAGTAGGGGACTTGAACACTCCACTTACACCAACAGATAGATCATCCAAACAGAAGATCAATAAGGAAACATTGGCCTTAAACGACACCTTAGAACAGATGGACCTAGTAGATATATACAGAGCATTCCATCCAAAAACCGAAGAATACACGTTCTTTTCAAATGCACATGGAACATTCTCCAAGATTGATCACATATTAGGCCACAAAACAAGTCTCCATAAATTTAAGAAGATTGAAATAATACCAAGCATCTTTTCTGACCACAACGGTATGAAACTAGAAATCAACTATAGGAAGAAAATCAGAAAAGCCACAAATACATGGAGATTAAACAAAATGCTACTGAACAACGACTGGGTTAACGAAGAAATCAAAGAAGAAATCAAAAATACCTGGAGACAAATGAAAATGAAAATACGACATGCCAGAATTTATGGGATACAGCAAAAGCGGTTCTAAGAGGGAAGTTTATAGCAATACAGGCCTATCTCAACAAACAAGAAAAATCTCAAATAAACAATCTAAAAATGCACCTAAAGGAACTGGAAAAAGAAGAACAAACAAAGCCCAAAATCAGTAGAAGAAGGGAAATAATAAAAATCAGAGCAGAAATAAATGAAATAGAGACCAAAAACAGTAGAAAAATTAATAAAACCAAGAGCTGGTTCTTTGAAAAGATCAACAAAATAGACAAACCTTTAGCTAGACTCACCAAGAAAAAAAGAGAGAAGGCACAAATAAGTAAAATCAGAAATGAAAGAGGAGAGGTTACAACAGACACCTCAGAAATACAAAAGATTATAAGAGAATACTATGAAAAACTATATGCCAACCAATTCGACAATCTGGAAGAAATGGATAAATTCTTAGAATCATACAACCTTCCAAAACTGGATCAAGAAGAAGTGGAGAATTTGAATAGACCAATTACCAGTAAGGAGATCGAAACAGTAATCAAAAACCTCCCCAAAAATAAAAGTCCAGGACCAGACGGCTTCCCTGGTGAATTCTACCAAACATTCAAAGAAGACTTAATACCTATCCTTCTCAAACTCTTCCAAAAATTGAGGAGGGGGAAGCTCCTAACTCATTCTACGAAGCTGACATTACCCTGATACCAAAACCAGACAAGGACAACACAAAAAAGAAAATTACAGGCCAATATCACTGATGAACATCGATGCGAAAATCCTCAACAAAATACTAGCAAATCGCATACAACAATACGTTAAAAGATTATACACCATGATCAAGTGGGATTTATTCCAGGGATGCAGGGATGGTTTAACATTCGCAAATCAATCAACGTAATACACCACATTAATAAAATGAAGAACAAAAATCACATGATCATCTCAATAGATGCAGAGAAAGCATTTGACAAGATACAGCATCCATTTATGATAAAAACTCTGAATAAAATGGGTATAGAAGGAAAGTACCTCAACATAATAAAGACCATATATGAGAAACCCACAGCTAATATCATCCTCAATGGTGAAAAACTGAAAGCTATCCCTCTAAGAACAGGAACCAGACAAGGATGCCCACTCTCACCACTCCTATTTAACATAGTACTGGAAGTCCTAGCCAGAGCAATCAGGCAAGAGAAAGAAATAAAAGGGATCCAAATTGGAAAGGAAGAAGTGAAACTGTCACTATTTGCAGATGATATGATTTTATATATAGAAAACCCTAAAGAATCCACCAGAAAACTTTTAGAAGTAATAAACGAATATGGTAAAGTTGCAGGATACAAAATCAAGATACAAAAATCAGTTGCATTTCTGTACACTAACAACGAAGTAGCAGAAAGAGAAATTAAGAATACCATCCCATTTACAATTGCAACAAAAAGAATAAAATACCTAGGAATAAATTTAACCAAAGAGGTGAAAGATCTGTACACCGAAAACTATAAAACATTTCTGAAAGAAATTGAAGAAGACACAAAGAAATGGAAAGATATTCCGTGCTCTTGGATTGGAAGAATTAACATAGTTAAGATGTCCATACTTCCTAAAGCCATCTATAGATTCAATGCAATCCCTATCAAAGTTCCAACAACATTTTTCACAGAAATAGAACAAAGAATCCTAAAATTCATATGGAACAACAAAAGACCCCGAATAGCTAAAGGAATCCTGAGAAAAAAGAACAAAGCTGGAGGTATCACACTCCCTGATATCAAAATATACTACAAAGCTATAGTAACCAAAACAGCATGGTACTGGCACAAAAACAGACACACAGATCAATGGAATAGAATTGAAAGCCCAGAAATAAACCCACACATCTATGGACAGCTAATCTTTGACAAAGGAGCCAAGAACATACAATGGGGAAAAGAAAGTCTCTTCAACAAATGGTGTTGGGAAAACTGGATAGCCATATGCAAAAAAATGAAAGTAGATCCTTACCTTACACCATACACAAAAATTAACTCCAAATGGATTAAAGACTTGAATGTAAGACCTGAAACTGTGAAAGTTCTAGAAGAAAACATAGGCAGTACGCTCTTCGACATCGGTCTTAGCAACATCTTTTCAAACACCACATCTGACCGGGCAAGAGAAACAATAGAATAAATAAACAAATGGGACTACATCAAACTAAAAAGCTTCTGCACAGCAAAGGAAACCATCAACAAAACGAAAAGACAACCTAACAATTGGGAGAAGATATTTGCAAACCATACATCTGATAAGGGCTTAATCTCCAAAATATATAAAGAACTCATGCATCTCAACAACAAAACTACCAACCCAATTAAAAATGGGCAAAAGACCTGAACAGACATTTCTCCAAAGAAGATATACAGATGGCCAACAGACACATGAAAAGATGTTCAAAATCACTAACTATCAGGGAAATGCAAATCAAAACTACAATGAGATATCACCTCACGCCCGTCAGAATGGCTATAATTAACAAGACAGGAAACAACATGTGTTGGAGAGGATGTGGAGAGAAGGGAACTCTCATACACTGCTGGTGGGAGTGCAAACTGGTGCAGCCACTATGGAAAACAGTATGGAGATTCCTCAAAAATCAACGATAGAACTACCATATGATCCAGCTATTCCACTGTTGGGTATTTATCCAAAGAACTTGAAAACACCAATTTGCAAAGGTACATGCACCCCTGTGTTCATTGCAGCCTTATTCACAATAGTCAAGACTTGGAAGCAACCTAAGTGCCCATCAAGGGACGAATGGATAAAGAAGCTGTGGTATATATACACAATGGAATACTACTCAGCCATAAGAAACGATGAAATCCAGCCATTTGTGACAACATGGATGGACATTGAGGGTATAATGCAAAGTGAAATAAGTCAGAGGGAGAAGGCCAAATACCGTATGATTTCCTTCATTAAGTAGTAGATAATAACAACAATAAACAAACACATAGAAAAAAAAGTAAAATAAAATTAACACATGATAGAAATGACAGAAATAGCACACGTGATAGAATTAGTAGATAAGATGTTAAAATAGTTATTGTAACTATATTCTGTATGTTCAAAAAGGTAGAAGAAAGCATAAGATTGTCAAGGAGAGGCATGGAGGATATAAAAAACTCAAATTTTTAGAGATGAATAAGACAATATCTGAGATTTAAATACACACACACACACACACATGCACACACTGGATAGAATAACAGAAAAATGGGCAGTGCAAAAGAAAAAAATTAGTGAACTTGAAAACAGCAATAGAAACTATCTAAAATTAAACACAAAGAGAAACAGATACTGGAAATAACCTGAACAAAGCATCAGTGAGCTGTGGAACAATTTCAAGTGGCCTAATATATGTGTACCTGGAGTCCCTGAAAGGGAGTGGGGCAGAAAAAATATTTGAAAAAATAACAGCCAAAAGTTTTCCAACTTTAATGAAAACTATAGACCATAGATCCAAGAAGCTCAGTGACCCTCAAACCAATCAACTTGAAGAAAACTACACCAAGACATATCCTAATCAATTTGCTGAAAACCAAAGATAAAGAGATAATCTTAAAAGGAGTCAGGGTAGGGACCATTACATGCACATGAACACTGACATGAATGATCTCAGAGAAGAGTGGAATATCTTTAAAGTGCTGAAAGAAAAAACTTTCAATCTGGAATTCTATACCCAGTGAAAATATCTTTCTAAAATGAAGGCAAAATAAATATTTTTGTTCAGATATAAGAAAGGTGAAAGAATTTGTCATCAACAGACCTGCACTACAAGAAATATTAAAGGAAGTCTTGCAGACAAAAGGAAAACTATACCAGAAAGAATTTTGCATCTATACAAAGCAGTGAAGAGCACTGGAAAAGGTGCTCTGCTCTTTTTTTTCACTTTAAAATCCTTTAAAAAACAATTTGAAGAATAAAAATAAAGAAATAAATAAATCATGTATAATGTAATATATATTATACTAGGCAAAATGATATATTACTTAAAGAAAAATTGTAATAACTCAAAGATGTATACTATAAACTCCAAAGCAATCACTAAAGTAACAAAAACAGAGTTGTACCTAAGTCAACAAAAGAAATACAATGGAATCACAAAATATTTAATTAATCCAAAAGAAGGTAAATAAAGAAGAAAAAGGAAATAAAAACAAATTAGACAGATAGAATACAAATAGCAAGTTACTAGATTTAAACCTATCCGGATAAATAATCACATTAAAATGTTAAATGTCAATTAAATGGCAGAGATTATCAAGCTGGGTATAAAAGGGAGACCCAACTATTTGCTGCTTATAAGAAATTCACTTTAAATTTAGAAATACAAATAGCTTACAATTTAATGTTTAGAGAAAAAAAGCCACATTAATAATAATCATAAGGATGCTGTAGTGAAGGTGTAGTACATATTAATAAAAGAAAAAGTAGATTATCAGAGGTAAAGTGAGACTTTTTGTAATGATAAAGGGGTCATTTCATCAAAAGGAGATGAGAATCCTAAATATTTATGCACCTAAGAAGTGGAGCTTCAAAATACATGAAGGAAAAAAACTGATGGAACTGCAAGGAGAAATAAACAAATCTACAACTATAGTCAGCTCTTTCAACGCTCTTCATAATTTACAGAAAAAGTAGAAAGAAAATAAAGGTCTAGTAGATCAACCAACCATCAACGAATTTGACCTAATTGACATTTGTAGACATATTACCTAACAACAACAGGTACACTTTTTTCAAGTGTACATAGAACTTTTCCCAGAACTAACCATATTATGAACCATATTACAAGTCTCAATAAATTTAAGAGGATTCATCATACCATGTATATTCTATGACTACAACAGAATTCAATTAGAAATCAATAACAAAGAGTTCTGGAAAATCCCCAAATATTTGGAAACTAAGTAATACACATATAAATATCCCATGGGTTAAAAAATAAATCAAAAGGGACATTGCAAATAGTTTTAAATGAATAAAAATAAATACAACATTAAAAATTTATGGGATGCAGCTAAAGCAGTACTTACCGGGAAATTTATAGCAGTAAACACCTATATTAGAAAAGTCCCAAACCTATGACTTTAGTTTCCACCATAGCATATAATGCCATTCATAATTTGACTCTGCCTACTTTTATAGTGACATCTCTCTCTACTAACTACTGACCAATACTAGTACCAGTACCAGTAATAGTTGCGACATCAATAGTAGTAACAGCTGCTGCCAATTTATTGAGCATTTACTACGTGCCAGACATTTTTCCATACATTACCTCATTTAATATTACAGTAAGTATCACATGTATGGTCTCATTTATTCCTTACTACAGTTCTCTGAGGCAATATTATTATTATTATCTCCATTTTAATAAGGAGAATACTAAGTTTTAGGGAGATAATAGAACTTGTCCAAGGTCACATAATCACCCAATAAATTAAAAATTTATTGAACATCTGCTATGTGCAAGGCTCTCTCCTAAGTGCAGAGCTAGTGAGTTGCAGATTCAAGACTCAGATCTGCATGGCTTCAAAACCTATTCTTGTAGCCATCTTGCTTTGTTGCCATTTGTATACTCCTTGATTCTCCATAAACGTTCCCTTCCAACTTTAGGGGCTCAGTACAATGTTCGGAACATAGTAGGGATACAGGAATTGGAAAGGAACATTCATAATTCATTGAATGATTATTCTATCATCAGATCTTATGATTGACTGTCACATATATTTATTTCACCTTTATTATTCACTAGGACAAGGCAAACATAATATTATTGTCTGCATTCTAACTTCCAAATATATTTGATTCTTTCCTCTTTTCTACATTTTCTCTACCAACACCATGGCCTAGGACTCCAACATTTCCTCTCCAGGATACTGCTACAGTTTCCTCGTTGGTTTCTTAACTTCCATTCTTGCCTCCTCAAAATCTGTTTTCCACAAAGCAGCAGTAATAATCTTTTAAATAATATTTTAAAAACTATACACCAGACTGTGCATCGTCTATGCTTAAAAATCATCAAGTGCACTTAGATTAAAAGACAAACTAACTCCTTAATGTGGCAAACAAGGATCAGTATGATCTGGTCCCTGTCCACCTTGTCAACCTCATCTCTTTCCACTTTGCTCCTGGCTACAACTAGTCTGGTGATACCGGGCTTTTAGTTCTTGGAATATACCAATCACTTTCTCATCTGTAGCTTTCACACATGCCGTTCCTTTTACCTGGAGTACATTCCTCCACTCTCACTTGGAAAATTCTATTCATGCTTCATATTCTACCTCCTATATTATTTCCTGTAATATTTTTTGTCCCTCTTCTGATATCAGTTTGCCTCCTTAACCCTCTCATAGCTTCCTGTTCTTTTACTTTGTTGCTCTTATCACAATTTAGAATCATATATTTATTTGTGGTACTGAGATTCAGCAGAGATCTAGATCTTACAGAAGTCAGTAGTCAATTCTCTATCTTACGCTATTTCACAGCGGAATTTTACCCCCATGGTTGTCCACTTTTCCATTTTTGAAACAATTTCTTCTGTTGGCTTCCATGACACCACACTCTTATGTTTTTTATCCTCCTCCACAGACACTGCTTCTCATTTCCCGTTGCTAAAGCCCCCTTCTATTCCAGAATTCTAAATGTTGGCAGACCTTGTGCTCAGCCCTAGATGATGTTCTTTTCTCTACCTTTCATATTTCATCTTTATACAGGGCTTTAAATCCCAATCATGCATTGATTACCACCTGCCTACTCAGTATCTCTACTTGGATGTCAAACAGGCATCTCAGACAACATGACAGAAGCAGATTCTTCACACACCCAAACACATAAAACAGATCCTCTCAAGCCTTTCCCATCTGAGTAAATTGCTCCACCATGCATTCAATTGCTCAGACAAAAATATTTAGAACTCAGTCTTGATTCCTCTCTTTTTTCAGACCTAATTATTAACTATCAGTAAATCCTATTAACTCAGATTCCAAAAAACATCTGAAATGTGATCTTTCTCAACATCTCCACAGGAAAGGTGATGACCTACAGAGATTCAGAGTTGGGCTTCCTAAGTTTAAAGATAGGGTGGTGGTTCCTTCATTCTTTTTGTCACCCTAAAAATGTTTAGGTAGATGTAACGAAATAATGTTTAGGCCCATTGCCAAGGTAGGATTGGGAAAATTCTGAAGTAGAAAAGGCTAGTACTTTTACAGAGTGTTAGGAGGAGGAGGAGAAGGAGTCTTTGAACAACTACTCTGTGTATATACATAGGCACACACATGCACAAACTCAAATACACACACATATGGTCATTTTCTTTTTATGTGAATTTTCATAGCAACTTTGTTTGAAATAGCCTCAAACTGGAAGCAACCCAAATGTCCACCAATGCATGAATGGACAAACAAAACCTGGCACAAATCTACAATGGAATGCTTCTCACAAATAAAAAAAAATTAATAGCTGATATATGTAAGAATAAGAATAAATCTTAAAATAGCCAGGCTGAGAGAAAGAAGCAAGATTTAAAAAGGGCACATACTATATGATTCCATCTATATAAAATTCAAAAAATGCAAACTATTCCATAGTGAAAGAAAGTATACCTGTAGCTATCTGGGGTGTGGCCCTATTTTTAACTTTACAAAAACTGCAAGAAAGAAGGTCCTATTATTATTCTCATTTCATAGAAAAAAAGATGGAGTCTGCTTATGGTCCACTGATTTTCTGGGAGTCTTTCTCTGACACCAAACCTTAATGTTTTTAACGTAAATATGATGTTAGTATTTAAAAAACATATAATTACAATTTTTACTATCACTATTTAAAACAATAATAGCAAGATTTCTGTTGATTTTCTGCTATGTCTATAAATGCCCTAATCTGGTAGCATATAAAAATCACCTGGAGAATTTATAAAAATAGAGATTCTTATTTCTTATCCTAGACAAGTAGTTCTCAGATGTTAAAGGTATTAGAAACATTTGGGAAACTTGGTAACTGTACACAGGTAGAGTCTCTGTATTCTTTTTTTATTATCACTCCAAATGATTCTGATAAGCACTGAAATTTGATAATCACTGTCTAAATATATGAGGATGTCTTGGGTTGCGGCTTGATATTTGTATTTTTAAAAGGCCTATTAGATGGTTCTGCAACCAATCCATGGAAGAAATATTGGTTGCAGGAAAAAATCTAAATTTGTCATTGTCTTGTATAGAATCTTTCAAAGTCTGGCCCCAAATTACCTTTCTGGTCTTATCTGTCACTCTCTTCCGACCAGCATGCATTCCTGCCAGCCTGAACTTCTCACAGTTCCTCATGATGCCATCCAATGGAACATCCACAATGCATACAGCATTGTTCTTTCACAACTTCAGTCCTTGTCACAATTTTTCTCAAAATGCTCACCCCCTTTCTCTTTCTAGAGACCCATATTTATCTGGTAGAAGTCTGCTCAAATATCCTCCCTTCATCAAAGGCTTCTCTGATATCCTGGGCCCCTTCCTCTATGTTCTCTTGGTGTTTTAAGATCATCATTTAGCACTCCGAATTATACTTTCTCTATTTACATAATTGGATCTCTTCCATAGAGTTTTTATGAAGATTGAAGAGACAACAAATGGAAAGCATCTCCTATAGTGACTGGCATATAGTAAGCACTCAATATATGCGTAGCCATTATTACTGTTACACTGTAGTTATAGGATAATATATTGGTCTTCTTCACCTTCATATTTCTAGTATGTGGGAGGTACCAACAGGTCTGCTTAATGAATTTACCTTCCATATAACCTGAGTACATGCAAAGCTTTCTATCTAGGGAATTCCATTGGAGACAAAGTTTGCTGGACTACAAACCATGCTCCTGGCACGAGAAAGGTCTTGATGCAATGCAGCATCTGCACCACACACTTCAAATACATAAACACTGGGCCTTGTTCAAGGCTTGCCACACACACCAAATTGCAGCACTTCATGCTTACAAAGCTTGTAACTCAAGCATGACTATCAGACCCCATGCACACACACCACCTTCTCCAGAAACGTCCTGGAACAAGCCATTCTTGGCTTTGGAAGTTTGTGGCCATGAAAACAACCCTCACACTCCTACACTCTGCTCCAAAGAAACAGGGCAGGAAGGACTTCCACAAACAAACACACACAGAAGTTGAGTTGAAGGAGACAGCATGCAATCTGGTGGGGTGTTTTAACAATGAAGCCAAGACTAATTACCAGGAATCTCCAGCAGTCTTTACAGTAAAGAGAGCAAGCATTTTAGGCAAAGGGGAGCAGGAAATGGGCAAAGGTGCTACTTACTGATTTCTGGGGTCTGGATTCTATTTATCTTTGGGGCCTGCCAAAGTAGCAGTGAGAAAAAGCAATAAAATGCAATAATTCTCTCTCCAGGCATTTCGATTCCTTTTGGAGTTTTATTGCCAAATGGCTGACACTCTGAATTTCGCATGAATGATTCAGATATATTAAGTATTAGGAGTGGGATGGAGCTAAGGTAACATAGTCCTAATCGAGGTTCTCTGGTGATTAATTTTGCCCCTGCTTCAATCCATCCCTCACAAAGTCACTGGTAAAATATTCCTAAAATTCTAATCAGATGAGTTCACTCCTGACTGAAGGCCTTCAATAGCAACCCACTGCTTAAAGGATAAAATCCAAATCCCCTGAATGAGAATATGAGTCCTTTCACGTCTGGCCCCACAAGCTTCTGTTGCCCGATGTTCTCCTACATTTTAGTCTTATGAAAATATTGGCTTTTCTCAGAATGGAGAATGTTGTTTCCTGAAGCTCCATACCTTTGCAAATGTTCTCTTCTTTTTTAAGAATGTCCTTCCTCACTTGACCTACTTAGCCAACTCCTATTCATTTCTTAAAACCCCGGGTTCTGCTTTCTTTGATCACTCCCACCTTCCCCATACTTCCCTCCTCCAAGAGTTGACTATGTTTCTTCTTATGTCACTCTCCCCAACACATATCTCCATCCTAATACTGTAATGCAATTAGATATTGACATCTTGTCTCCCTCATTGGACTGGGAACTCCTTGAGGGCAGAACCTAGTGTTGGAGGGAGTACTTTCCACAATTCTGCCTACTTCTACCTCAGGCCACCCTCACCCTGGAGTAGCGTGGTGTATTCTGGTCGTGTATGTAGGCTGTTAGAGAAAGAGAGAAGGCCACTAACATTTTGAGTTGGGTGATGGAGAGGGTATTGCAGAAAGTAATAGTTTCTGTGTACCAGACATCAATGTGGGAACATGAAGCTGAATTAATGGAGTACTTCCTCTTGAATTTTCACTTCTGGAACATCTATCATATTTAATGAATTGTGAAACTTCTTTAGTATGTTATCTCAATTAATTGAACAAAACAACCTTGGAAGGTGGGTCCAATTGTTATGCAATTTTAGAAATGAGAATAAGAGAGTCAAATGGTTTTTCCAAGATTTTAGACCTTGTAAGAGATCCAGAATTGGAACCAAGTTACAAGGAACATTCTTTAAATAGTTAAATCTACTATTTACTAAGCATCTGCTATTTTCCAGCAACTGTGTTAAGTTCTATATGCATATTATCACTAATATATAATAAGCCATTGTGATAATCAGGATTACCTCCATTTTGTGGATAAAGAATCTGAGGCTCAGAGAGACAAACTAATTTTTCTAAGAACAGACAACAGGCAAGAAGAAGAATCAGTATTTGAACCTGGATCCACTTGAGACCAAAACACCAATCTTTCTATACCCATGCTTATTGAAGTTTTTACTTCACAGTGACCCAACTCTCTTGTAATATGCAAGAGCTCATAGACATCCACACAGAAAGCCCCTTAGGAGAATGAAGGTTCAAGCAGTCTCTGCAAGATCATAATAAGGTGGAGGAAAGAGCTCATCCCACTGAAGAGGTAAATAAAGGGGTCTCAGAAATCTCTGTGCATGAATAGAAAGCATCTATTCTTAAAGGCTGTTTTAGGAAACAAGAATTTGCTTCTCTCCTTTCCTGTTTTCTGGTTCTTGCATATCCATCAAGGAACCCGTCTAATGGGCCCTTTGACAACAGCTGAGATTATGCAGACAACTTGGATGCCTTCAGGATAGTGAGCGACAAATATGGTGAAGACTCAAAACCAGACTTTTTGAGGGGAATTTGAAGGAGCACGTTTTAGGCAGGAGAATGAACTATTCAGCACATGTAAGAGAGGACTCATTGAGTATTTGGAGGGTTTGCATAAAGAAGAAGGAGCAAAACCAGGATGGAAACCCTGAGGAAGCTTAGATTTCCTCCTAGGGCACGTAGGTAGAAACAACCAAGAAACTCATTTTTTCTCAGCTGATATAAGAGAAGAACTTCCCAAATTACATAGGGAAAGGTGGTGGGCTGCCCATTGTGGGAGATGGTCCAATAAAGGTGGTATGACCACTTGGTGGGGATCTTGTAGAGAAAATTCAAGAATTGTTAAGGCTTTTAAAATTCCTACCATTTCAGGCCCCTCTGATTATGAAAGCTGTATTGAATTTAAATGAATAACACCAAAACCATATTTACCACAGACGTTATCATGTCCCTAGACATCTGAGGGGATGGATGTTGTCTTTGCTGTTTAGATGGGAACATCTAGTCGGGAATAGAATCCAATCACACTAGGCTCCAAATGGACGAGCCACTGGGGTATAGCAAATCAGATCCCCTTAAGGAAGAAGATGAGTCACAGATTACATTGATAGCTCGTGTCGTTACAGTCTCCTGGGTCCTGTGCTACACAGCATTGAAATAGGCTGAAAATATTATCTCCTTGGGGTGATAAAATATTCCTTGGTAAGCACACAGATTCATTTTCCTAAAACAAATAAATCACTTGTGCTTTTCTTCTCCTAGATTTTCTGTCAACAGGGTAAGAACCCTGCCTGCCAATAATCTGTCTAAAAAATAAGTGCATTTTTTGATAGAGACTGTACAAAGAGTAAACACATGGAAGCTTCCATACCAGAGGTCAAACTATGTTCAAAACATTTGCCTATTTTGATGGGATTTGTAGAATCACGGCTTGCAAAATGTATACATTTTGTGAAGAGCTTAGGGGTCTAAATTCCCAGCAACTTCCAATTTTTACTAAAGTCTATAGTCAAGAACACAAATGGCTTTAGGTATTAAAGAGAAAACTGTTGCCAAAAGTATAAATTTCATCTAATAACTCAAACCTCTCTTGTTTTCCTCTTGAGTTTTAGGATGCTTAGACTGATATTTGAATGCTAAATCTAGGCCAAACAGAACTTTGCTCAAAGAATTCCCAGTCCTGGGGACTTGGAGGTTGCCTTGAAAACACTTCTAATGGGAGCATTTTGCAGAGGTAACACATATAGATTTATTCTTTGGAAAATTATTTTTGAGTACTAACTCTGTGCCAAGTATTCTGCTGGGCATAGGAGTAGAGAGAATGAACGAGACATAGCTCCTTTCCTGAACAAACTCATAATTTAATGGTAGGGGAGACAGACTTACAAGTATGTAATGCAGTGTTCTGAGTGCTACAAGAGAGTTTTTATAAAGAATAATAGTGATGTAAAGGAAGGAATAATTGAATAATTGACTATGCATTCTGTGTAAGGGGTGGTGAGGGGTGGTAAAGCTTGTAGGAGAAAGTTTCTCAAAAGAATGAATATGTAACCTGAAACCTGGATGTTAGAGTTTTTCTTTTCCTATATAGGTAAAAGATGAGAGGGCATTCCAGAGAGAGGGAAGAGAATATGCAAAGGTGCCAAGGTATGAAAAAGTGTGGCATATTTAGGAAAACTTGAATATGGCTAGTAGGGGACAGGTAGAGTTGTACAAAAGAGGGGGCTGGGAGGTAGCAGAGAGTAGAGTAAGTGTTACTCTGGGCAAATGCCATCATCCTGTGACTGTGGGGAGGCAAAAAGTTTTTAAAGAGGGAAGTGATATGATCAGATTTTATGATTTATAAATGCATGTGTCCATAATGTGAAGATTGGATTGAAGGGGAAAGAGAATGGAATCTGGAAGCACAATTAAAAGTTGATTACAAAACTTACACGTTTGATAAAATCTAGAGGTGGTAAGCCTATGGAGAAACATGCATTCTTGTACACTATGAGTGGAAATGTAAGTTGGTAAAATTTTTTAGAAGAAAATTTCACAATATCTAGTGATTATATTTCTAGAACTTATCTATATTCACACAATGGATAACAATATTTGCTATGAACAATTGTGAACAACCTCAATGTCCATTAATAGGGAATTGGCTAAATAAAGCACCATGTACTTATACAATGTAATAGGCTGAAATCATAAAAAAGAATAAGGCAGATACATACATACTGATATAAAAAAATTGTCAAGGTGTATTATTAAGGGAAAAAAGTGAGTGGTACTACAGGTTATAGCTAGCTAACTAGAGAAGATATAGTAACTGGTAACCATCCTATTATGAATAACTAGAAAAGCTAAACCAAAATGAACAATACAGTTTGAAGGAAGTGGAGACCTACGAAGTCACTGAAGAATTATAGGTCCAAGCTTCAGGAAAAAAAGAAAATCTGGAGAAATGAGCCCAGTATCTAGGGTAGCTTTTCCACCAGAAGTGTCTTCCGGTTCTGGATCAGGCATCTAAGAAGCTGAGAAGTTGTATATATAGAGCTTCAACAGATTCCTAAAGCTAAGATGGCAAAAAATGAGTTTGGGATCCCCAAGCTATGATGTATGAATCTGATAAACACTTTTATTTCCAGCTGAGAAGTTAAAAGTCTACATATCAGAGTAATGGTGAACCAGAAATACATTTCTCTCCAAGAGGATGAAGTCTAGCTTCAAAACATCTTAATATCAAATTGGATTGATCCAGGATAGCTACTGATGCTAATAAACCCGCCCAAAGCCAATATATACATTTTCTGGGGGAAAATACATTTTCCTAAGTTTAAATTAAATCCACAGTTTTTTATATAAAATGACCAGCATTCAGTAAAAAATAACAAGGCATAAGAGGAGACAAGAGACAGGACTGGAAATCAGTAGAAACAATACACAAAAGAAACAGGCCAATGGGGGATCCAGACAGTGAAGTTGTAAGATAGAAATATTTAAAATAGATATGCTTAATACATTCAAGAAAATAAAAAATAACACTAAGAATTTCAGCAGAAAATTGAAAATTCTATAAAATAACCAGAGCCAGCCCTGATGGCCTAGTGGTTAAAGTTTGACATGCTGGGCCGGCCCCGTGGCTTGGTGGTTAAGTGCACGCTCCGCTACTGGTGGCCGGGTTCGGATCCCGGGCGCACACCGATGCACTGCTTCTCCGGCCATGCTGAGGCCACGTCCCACATACAGCAACTAGAAGGATGTGCAACTATGACATACAACTATCTACTGGGGCTTTGGGGGAAAAAGAGGAGGAGGATTGGCAATAGATGTTAGCTCAGAGCCGGTCTTCCTCAGCAAAAAGAGGAGGATTAGCATGGATGTTAGCTCAGGGCTGATCTTCCTCACAAAAAAAAAAAAAATAGTTTGATATGCTCTGCTTTGGCAGCCTGGGTTTGGTTCCTGGGCATAGAACCACACCACTCATCTGTCAGTAGCCGTGCTGTGGTGGTGGCTCAAATAGAAGAACTAGAAAGACTTACAACTAGACTATACAACTATGTACTGGGGCTTTGGAGAGAAAAAAACAAAAATAGGAAGATTGGTAACAGATGTTAGCTCAGGATGAATCTTTCCCAGCAAAAGAAACAAAAACAAAAACAAAAAACAGTAAGAAATTCCAAATAAGAGCCTGAATAAAAAGAAAATTCTATAAAATAACCAAATGGAAATTCTAGCACTTTAAAGTATGGAAACTAAAATTCAGAACAACATGGATGGATTTACTTACAGGTTAGAACAATTGAAGAGAATTAATGAACTGGAAAATTGACAGAAAAATATAATACAAAATGACATGGAGATATGAGTTATGAAAAATACAGAAAAGAGGGAAGAGACCTTAAAGGTCATCTAGATCACATTTACTGTAATAGAGATTGGTGAGATGTTAACCAAAACTCCTTCCATTTCTTCCTGGGCACAAAGAGCAAGAGTACATTGTCCAGACTCCCTTAAAGTTGAATATAGTCATGTGATTGAGTTCTGGCCAGTGGGATATAGGAGGAAGTGATGTATTTCACTTCCAGGTGTGGCTTATACAAGACATTTTTTGTAATCCTCTGCTCTTCTCCTGTCTGAGATGTTGATGCTCAAGTGACTTGGCCGCAACGTGTAGAAAATAGTTGAGCCTCTATCATCCTAGGTTCCTAAGTAACTGCATAGAGCAGAGCATTTCAATCCCTGCCTCTGAATGTACTTTACATGAATGAGAAATAAATTACTATTGTGCTAAGATACTGAGATGTCAGAGTTTCTCTCTTACAGTAGCTAGCATTAGCTTAACTAATATTCTCAGCCATTCCAAGAGTCATCTTTGCCATACCTCTACTAAATCTACTTTCAGATTGGACACCTATGGTGAAGAGGAATGCCCAACTTCCCTAGACAACTCATTCCTTCTGTAGAAAGATCTATCACATGAAACAATTTCTTCTTAATTTTATCTCTTTGTGAACTTACTCATTTGACTAATTTATTTATCTGAGGCCTCTTTCAGAGGCAATCCTTTAGATATTGAATCAAGCCTTCAAAAAGAATTTCCATTTTGAAATGTGTTTTTGAAAGAAGAATGGAAGGCTAATATTGTCCAACTGAACGACCTTAAGTAAATCTCTTTTCCTTGATCTTGGCCTCAGTCTGTGAAATGATTGCATTAGATTAAATTGATCTCTATTGTCTCTTTTTGTTCAGAAAAGGTGAGATTGATTTTCACCAATTAGCTCAGAAAAAAGAATACAAAACAGGATACAAAAAGGTATAAAGTAAGTGTTCTAGTACATATAATATAATGCAAATCTATATCCACATCCATATGTAGTTGAGATGAGAAGATTGAAGATTAGATCTATATCTATATGATGAAGAGAGATGATATTTCATACACTTATACATTCACAAAATTCAAAATCCTCTTTAAGGGTCATTTAATCCAGTTCTTCCCTTACACCTCACCCCTTTTCAGCCTCTGAAACTTAAATTCTTTCTACCACAGCTCCATCAAGCGGATGTTCAGTTGCTGCTTGAATTCTTCTAGTGACAGGGAAGTCATTACGTCCCAGGGAAGCAACATAGTTTATTGCTGAACAGTAGAATTTTGACAGTTAAATATTAAGAACTGAATTTAATAATGTCTGAAAATATTTTGACTATATGATTACGTGTTCTTATACACACATATATTAGCACAGTAGACACAATAGATATGTGAAGGGATAGGTAAACACAAATAGTGTATACTCACAAGTAGTGTAAAACATGCATACATGAAATTATTCATAGACTTGTTGACTTTTATACATATCGCATAGCATCACCTGCTAATAATTTTGACTATGTCAGGATATGAGAACAGCTTGCTCACTCTTTTCAATGAGGATAAGGCCATTTCCTATGCCTTTAAGAAATGTAGAATCAGCCCTGATCTAATGGATCTTAAGAGATAAAGATAGTTTTCCATAGTACTGCTGCTTATGGTATTGGCTGGTCCACCCTGACCCTCTTAACACAAGATTTTCTTCTCAGTAGGCCACAGGAAGACTCATGGTATGAGGAGAGAGTTCAGGTAGAATCTGGCATCTTGCGACAACCTGCTTTTTCTCACACTGTGCAACAAGTTAAATCCATCCCCAGCCCTTTTTCCAGAACACCATCATATCATATCTGCATCACTCAGCATGTTTTGGCATCCAGGGCTATACCCTTACTACCTGAAATGGCTAAATAACGAACCATTTATGGATCACTCTGGAGCTGACAAAGTACCTTATGATGCTCGGGTTGTTTAATTTTCACAACCACTCTTGAGTTCGACAGGGCAGGGATCCTTATCTCAAATTATAGTTAGGAAATCTGAGGGCCAGCGGAGTTAGCAGTGATCCCGAGCTCACTGGAGAGTTTGTACCCAATATCCATTCACCGTCTTCTTGCTTACTAACAACCGTGTTGTTTTGTTTAGGGTAGCGATATGTCTAGTCTAAATTTTGTGGTCTCCTACACGTTTTCCAGATAGGGGGGCACATGTGGCTCAGTTCTGGCCAATAAGGTGCCAGTGGGAGTTCTCAAAGATGGTGTTCATTTTCTGAATAAAAAGACAAAAAGTCTGGCAATAAAAAGGACACTTCTCCCTTCTTTCTGTCTGGAAAGCAGATGCAATGTCTTTCGATACTGCCGCTATCTTGTAACAACAGAAACCACAACCAGAACAATAAAGGCTGACATCAATTAGCCCTTACTTTAAGCTAGATAGTTCTAATCACTTTCTATAGATAAACTTATTTAAATCTCCTAACAATTATTACTCAAATGTATAGACTGAGGCATGGAAAGACGAAGTAACTTGTCCAAGCTTCCAGAGTTAACAAGTGATAAAGCAGGATTTGAACGCAGGCAGTTGGGCTCCAGGGGCCATGCTCAGGGTGGCAGAGTGGAAAGTGAGAAGAGTCTGGGTCCCTGATAGCATTCCTGGGCGCCCACACCAGCCCCAGACACCTACACTTGGTCTTGTTACATCCCCAAACCAAATCTCTCACTTGGTGAAGCCGCTGTCTCAGGGCTTTTCTTGTAGCTGACTGTAATCCTGGCTTCCATCAGGTTGTGGTGGTATACAGGAGAGAGCCCTGGGCTGAGTGCCAGATGAGCTGGTTCAAGTTCAGGCTCTACCAGGTCACTAGCTGTGCAGCGCTGAGAAAGTCACTGCAGTTCCCTGGGCTCAGTTTCCTCGTCTTTCATAAAAGAGAACTAAATGAGATTCTTTCCTAAGCCTCTCAAAATCTGCTCTCTGACATTCTTCATGTTTCTCATGGCTGCCATTTCATATTTCTGATGCCTTAATTGCTACATCAAAGGATAGACAAGAAGCAGCACTTTCGATGTGCAAGGCCTCTGCATTCAGAGGGTAAATGGCAGAGCTGCATGTAAGCCTGGCCCCGGTTCTTCACCACTCTTCTGGTTATTAGTTCATGAAAGTCACTTGAGAAACCAACATGTGCTGAACTTAATACCATTAGAGACCGGCTTAGCTTATAGTCTTAATATTTCACCATTTCCCTCTATAACTATCCAGCAGGCATGTGAATTTCTACTGAATTCTGTTAAAAAGCCTTGCAAAGTCTCGGAATCAGCCATAGCAGGAGTGAGCGAGAATTAAGCTAAGAGAAGACAATTTTGTCAGGCCAACTACACATAGTAACTTAATTTTGCTCTTTCTCAGTCATTTCTCAGAGTTGTTGGAGTCACTATAAATCACCATTTTAGTTTCAGTGTGAGAAATTACCTGTTTTAACAAAATGAAAACAAAATAAGACAAAACAAAAAATCTCAAACACACACACAAGCAAGTTTTGGTGGCAACAGCAGTAGGATAGACACTAACGCTGTCTTATTCATCAGCTCTCGGGCCTTCTATTGCCTGATCATTAAGAGAACATGACATGACTGCAGTTTTCTGATGGCCTTTAAGGACATACAGAACCAGGGGCTGATTGAATATATTGAGCAGGACCAAAGTGTAGACATCATCTTTTCCAGATGTTCTCAATTTTTGCTACACATTAGAATCTGTTGATTCCCATGGGCTTTGCTGCCTACCGTGTCAGAGCCACCTCATGCCCTGGGAATTCTGGTCCCAGACAACCTCCACCACACTGCCCATTCAAAAACTAGTGTGGAATTGCATTTACAAAGGCATGAAAAAGAGTTTTGGCTCAGATGTTTTGAGAATCAACCTAAACCTTCCATGCCTATAAAAATCCATCGTGAAGAGAGACAGGCTGTGTAGCCTTGGGTCTGAGGAATGAGCCTGTTGTAGAGGATGGAGGGACATGGCGTGCTGGGAGATGGACAGTCAGAGGAAGGGAGAGGGAAGAAGCAAAGTACCTCTGCTGGGTGCCTACTTCTCTGAGTGGGGCCAAATGCTAAACACTTTACATAGATAAGCTTATTTAATATTCAAACCCAGGCTGTTTAGTTGGTATCTACAGAAATAGCAGTATTGGTTGTTAAAATATTCATATATTTCTGTTGAGATTAGTAAATAGTAGTTGCTCCAAGACAGTTGATTGCCACCCCCTCTCACTGTTATTTCCCCCTCTTGGCCAACCACTTCTTCTTTAGGACTCCCTTGATCTCTCTTTGGTTCAGCACCCAAAGGGTTAACACATGGCATGGCAGAGGCCTTTGGACTCTGCTCTGGGTGCTAAGATCCCAATGCCTTCTTATTACTCAGTACTTGTGTTGTTAAATCTTTTGATATCACCTCTGTTCACATCCTCCCTGCTCCCACAGCAAGACAGATCCATAACTTTACAGATGAAAAAGCAGATGCTCAGAGAGGTTGAAAGACTTGTCCAAGGTCACATAGCAAATAAATGGCAGTCTTTCCAACTACTGCATGTGAATCTTCAGTTGGTGGCTTTGTTTGAAGAATGGTAGGTGCTCAACTATGCATTTTAGTTTTTCAACTCCTTCTCTTTAAAGCCTTAGCATGAAAAGAAGGAAACTATAATGGCTTTGCTATCTCTCTCATTTACAAAATGTACTAGTGTGACTGCAGTGACAATCCGATATTGCCTGTGGTTTGTTTTTAAAACAAACAAAAAAATGATTTGAGGGGAAAAGAATGATGATTTTAGGCCCATGCTGGAAATTTGTCTCCAGGACTTGAGTTTGGAGTAAATCAGGTAACCGTATTGCCTATATCCACTAACTACTCCCCTTCCTAATTCCAGAATCCCCAGCCCGAGACTTCAAAACAGTGATTCACACTCTCAGATCCTGCCTGGGCCTGTGTGGGCATTACTCTGTAATGTGTGAGAGGCACTTAAACATAAAGAGTGCTAAATAAGTACCATTTATTGCCCCTTTCCCACCACTTTTCCACAACACAAATAAATCTGGAGATAACTTTTTAATATTGTAGAGTTGGGCTATTTATTCTGCATTGAATTCCACTTTCTTGTCCTCCGAAGACTTATAAAGAATGCTAATCAATTCTATAAATTGTAGAGTTTCATCAGCGAGAGAGAGAAAATGATCAAGAGTTCGTGCTCATGATCTGAGCAAACACTTGGATGCAAGACTACGGGGTTCAGGGCTCATCTGTGGTGGGCACTGCACTTGGCACAGAGAAAGTGCTCCAGGAAAGGTTGAAGTCAATGTTTAGATTTTTCAAAGAAGAGTAAAGGGAGAAGCATGATTGAACATCTAATTTCTAGGCATGGATGCAATGGCAATTTCAATCAGTATTAAGTCATGTTTTTTCAGTAAGCTTCTTATATTCTAGGGGATTCACTCCTCTTTGTTATTTTAGAACAAATTAACTTTAAAGCAGGGTATGATAAGGTAAAATCTAGTATTTATGAAAGAAAAATCTAAATTTTTTTATTCATAGACTTTCTATCATTGCTACCCCTCTATGATTTACTGATACAAAATAACTCTTTTGTAAAGAAAGATGAGGGTTTCACAGAGAACCTCTAAGTAGTGATGCAGTAAGACGTTAGAGCCTGGTTTTTCCAGGCAGACAGATCTAGATCCCGATTCCTGCCTGCCCATCTACTGGGCATGTGACCTTGGACAGGTCTCTTAACTTTAGGATTGTGGTTTCATGATCTTTCCCAGGGATCCTACCTCTCCATGCTTTCCTTCCCTGGGCAGCTGTGAGGACTAAAGTTGATGACTGGTGTAGCATTTATGGACTGAGACCCAGGACATATTAGGTTTTAGAGAAACATTGGTCTTCTTTCCCCTCATGGTTCAAGGTCTTGGGATACACCAAGAGATGCTGACAAACAAAAATCTTACGATTTTGCAGCTTATGTGTGTTATGTCACCAAAAAGAGAGTTTGAAATTGTTAAAATAAGCTCTTCCATAAGTAAATTAAAGGGTTTACAACTAAACTGAACTATTAATGATTGTTTAGTTAATTTTATAACTATAATTACCCTCTCCTCCTTTTCCCCAGCTAATTTACAATTATAAAATCATCCATAGTTAAACTTTTCTTGGAATATTGGGGCTTAATAATACTTTTATTTTTCTAAAAAGTATTATAAATTTGAGGAAAAATAAATAATTTAAATACAATCTAAGAAAAACGGCTGATGAATATCCATTTTTCTAGATGACATGGATGAATGAATAACTAAATAACATAGCAAAGGAAAAGGGTAAAGTTATCAATCCTATTGATTCACTATGAGTTAAAAGTGATTATTTTTGCTTCACAGATAAAGAAGCTGACCTTGTTTCACAGGGTCAAGTCCCTTATCTAAAACTACACAGTCATAGTGGAAAAGTTGGTATGACCAGAACTGGTAGGACCATAGCTGGACATCTGATCCTATGAACTGGGCCAATCAGATTCTCTCTTTTCAGAACTTGGAGTTGGAAGATGTTGAGCACTGAAACAGTATTGTTGAGTAAAGACGGGGCCCAAGTTGGGTCGTCATCAACCCAAAGGCTCGTGAAGGCTGATATTCTAGGGACCAGGGGTTAAGAGTCTTATCTGAGGAGAGGAAGAATGAAGGAGAGGAGAGAAGAGATTTTCTACACCTCGGTCCCATGAAGTTCCTCTCTATCCATCCAAAACAAATAAAGGACTTTTGAAACAAGATTGAATGTGTTTCGGTCTTTATAGCCAAAGTTCTCTAAGATGATAACATTTACAATAGAAAAAATATTGTGTTGAGATTGAATTAGAAAAAATATATGTATATATATTCTTGGTTCAAACGTTAGAGAAAAATAACCTTTACATACACACCCATATCCCCCACATATGTAGATGTATATATATAGATAATCTACTCTCGTGATGCGTTTTTAAGGTAACATATAAAGGCTGGGGTGGAAGTGGGGACTGAGCAGAGCATTTGACATTTCATACTCCGGCACGGCACTCATGCTGTAGCAAATAGTCTTAGCTAGAGCTACGTTAGTGCAATTGATGAAGGCTCTGTATTCACAGTGAAAACTTGAGCAATTGAAAACAGAAAAGAGAATTAGCTATAACTGGTGTAAAACCTTAATGCCAGAATGTGACCAGTGCACAGAGGTAGGAAGGACAGGTTCATAGGCAGGGACTAGAAAAGAGGACTGACACATAAAAAAGGATCAAAATAATACAAGGCTAATGAAAAG
The DNA here is from genome assembly GCF_057802395.1 of Ceratotherium simum simum. Lineage (NCBI taxonomy): Eukaryota > Metazoa > Chordata > Mammalia > Perissodactyla > Rhinocerotidae > Ceratotherium > Ceratotherium simum. Next base: position 35,725,894 of record NC_141906.1, read on the forward strand.
GAGAAAAGGGACTAATGCCTTGGTTATTCCTGGGTAAGGACTTTTCTAGGTGTAGACAGAAGGTATTGAAGTAAGGCCAGAGCCATGTGATATATTATTTGTGCTTTGTTGTATATACTATGGTTTACGTAGCTTTTAAATAAACTCTATGTTGTTCATTCCATGTATGATGGTAGTAATAATAGCTATTATTTATTGATGTCTTGCTATATACCTGATGTTGCGCTAGGCATTATATATATCCTCATTTCCTTGCTCGCATAACCCCAAACTTGCATAGGCCTCTTTCCCACATCCATCCTTCCAAGAGTGGAGGGTGTGCACCTGCTGGTGTATGTTACCTAGGCTCGAGGAGTGGCCATGGAGTCTCTTCCTCTGGGCTTGGACATGTGGGTGGAGATGTCCATCTGCATATGAACTGAACCCCTTGCAGCATGAAGAGGAAGAGACAGACTGGGCTGGGGGCTGGTTCTACACTGCCATGTTCCAGCACGGAATTTTGAAGCATTTAAGATTTCTAAAGTAGAACCTAGCTGTGGGTTTTTGTGAAGTTAGATTTGTCAAGGGTGAAGGATAGAACATATTTAATGGTTAGCTTGATTTTTATAACTTTTAAGTCTTTAGCCCCGGGACAGAAAATTCAGGGTCAGGTTTGGTGCTCAGTACAGTGCCTGGCACATAATAGGCCCTCCAAAAACATATTTCTATTGGTGATTATTATTGGTGACTATTTTTGAGGCTTACGCCTGTGTAGGAGGGCTTCAAGTTATATACAACACAGTGATTTAAAGTGTGTTGGATGGAGTTTTGAAATACCCAGCAATTAGATTCTAGAATTAATCATCCAAACACAACAAATCTGAGTCCTTGTACAAGAAGAGCCTGGAATAATAACAGCTGGATAGAAGCTATTGAAGGGGACAAGGCCTACCGTATTCAGAGCTACTCTACTAGTTGGTAGCAATTAGCTGGGGGGAAGGGGAAGAGGGTAGCTCTGAGGGGAGAGCAGCTGTTCCTGCAGCTGTTGACAAGAACACTGAGGCTGCATGTGAATTAAAGTTCATCTTCATGTGCTGCATTATTTCAGCAGGAGAGAGGGTCAGCCATTTGGAAGTTCCACGGAAAGGATGATAAATTACATGCGCCCTTGACTGCTGAGCCCCCACGGCACGTCCTGCTCTGACAACTTAGTCACTGGAAGAACTTGGTCTCTGTAATACTGGAGAACTGGAATTCAAGAATGAAGAGGGAGGTGCAAGAAAGAACAGGGAGGTGTGGTGGAAAGCACTCAGCTAGAACTAGAAGACATGTCCCCAGTTTACTGAATGTCTACAGGTAAGTCACTTCACGTCTCTGAGCTTCATTATCTCATTAAAAATACTAAAGCACTTGACACCATATTCAACATTCAACCATCAGTGAGCATTCAATTAAAGTCAGCAGCTGCTACTACCACTCTTGTTCATTATTTCTCTCCAATGTGCGGTGGAAATAACAATATCTCTCCTGCCTGCTTCAGTTGTAAGGACAAATGGAGTAAGGGATGTGAAAGTGGTTTGAAAGCTGCAGATGCTGCCCAAATGTGAGGGATTGTTAATATCACATATTCCAAAGGAATGATTGACATAGCTGCCAAATTCCTCCCTGACTCCTAGTATCTGGTGTTTAGAATTCCTTATATAAACTTATTTCTTTGGTGTCTGGAATTTCTGTATTCTTGCTGTTCAGTAGAACTTTCTGTGATGATGGAAATCTATATCTGCACTCTCTGTGCATCTAACACATGTGGCCAGCAGCTACTATATTAAATACCACGGCCTTATGTCAACTTGTTCCTAAAGCAGAAATATATGCTTTTAACACATTTCATTCACAATTGCTTGCTCTGGGTAACACAGCTTTGAGTTGAAACAGTGTCAAGAATTATAATGATAGTCATAGGAACACCTTCATAATCATGCTACACAGGATAGAGGTCGACATCATGCAGAGCATAGTCACAGCCCTCTTTTATTTCATTTTATGGAAGAGGCATTAGAAGCTCAGAAAGGTTAAGATTGAGATGAGGTAGTAATATAAAGAATAACAATGACAAGATTTATTGAGTGCTTACTGTTTAGGCCAGTAATTCTCTAATCCTTTTATAATCATTTTTTTCATTTGATTCTTACACTAAACCTAAGTATTATTATTATTCCCATTTTGAGGAAACTGAGTCTAAGTAACTTGCTTAAGACCACATGGCTAGGAAGTTGTGGACACACGATTTTTACCTATGATGTCTAATTGCTAATAGAAACTGCCCTACCTGAGTAGATATCTTCTCCTCATTGCTCTCAACATGCTCCCTATTGGTTTCCTTCATTGATCTTACCACAGTTTAAAAGTATGAATTTATTTGTTTGTTTATTGCCTTTCACTCCTCTTATAAACTCCACAAAAGGGCATAAACCACGTTTGTTTTATCCACCAAAATTGTTTAGCCCCATAGTACGTGCTCAATAAATATCTGTTATTGAATATCAGTGCATTTTGGCCATCATCATAATCATCACCATCAATAATCTTTGCTGATATTGATACTTTGCCTACTGTGTTGTAATTTATTGGTTTATATATGTCTGTCCTCTCTGAGAAAAGGAAATCTCTGAGATCAGCAATTCTGTCTTTTTTTATCTTGGTATACCTAACCTGGCACATAGTATACTTTCACAAATATTAGCTACACTGAATGGAATGGAATTAAACTCTTTCTGAGCAGAAGTAAGAATCTGAAAAATTGAGACATGGAGTTAGTATGACTTCACAGAGGGAAGAGCATGAAGGAAATAGAGAATGGACTCAAACAGCAGGTGCTGTTAGGAATGTGAGGGTAGGTTTGGATGAGACCCCAGAGAAGCTGGAGAGACAGGCAAGCAAGAAGGCAAGCTACTTAATTACAGTTATAGGGGCACCCTGGGCATGCTGGGCGCAGATGGATCAGGCAAATGCCCCAGAATTTGGGGGTGGATGAACCAGGCAAATGCCCCAGGAGTTAAGGGTGGGTGGATCAAGCAAATGGTGCTCTAAAATTCCCCTCTGGGATCCAGAAGGTAGGCTAAGAGAACTGTTGTTTGGTCCTTTTCTGGGTGGGAAAATGTTGAAGTCAATGATGAAGTAAATGAACATTCTTCTCAGTATCTTCTCTTAGGTGCTACCAGAACACAGCTTTTCCTCTCCCAGTTATAATAAGTGATGTCATTTGTTTGACGTCATTTCCTAATGGAAACCTTCCCTGACCTTCTCTGGACCTGGTCTGTATACCTGGTCTGTGTTCTCAAAGCACTCTGTGCTTTGTCTTGTAGCATTGTTATAATTTTAATTGATTAATTGTGGAGCTATTGGTTTATATCTGGCTTCCCAACGTACTGTTAGCTCATGGTTACACTATTCACTCCTATCCCCAGCATGTAGCATGGTACCCAGAAATAATAGCAGGTCCTTTTTAGTTATTAATTATTTATTGAATTAAAAATGACCATAAGAGAGGAAGTGCTATGGTTAAATGCATGGTTTTCATTCTCTGGGGAAGTCCATCATCCCACCATCACTGAGGCCCTCTGCATACCAGGCACTGTCTTGGACACATCAATGAAGGTTTAACAGTGGGAATATATATAAATCACCCAGTGCAATCCCTGGCAGATCGTAGATACCATGTGCATGTTAGTGGCTTTGCCTCCCTACCTCTATCTCTCTGAACTCTTTCATATAATTTCTCAAGTACAAAGTATAAATAATGAATCATTATAAAACAAGGCAAAATATAATACATAAAATCAATTGAATAGACATTTGCATCTACATGTGCTAGGCACTTTAGAGAAGTTCCTACCTCATCGCCAAGAAGCTGGCACTCTGGACCATGATTTTCAGTAAGAATCACTTGAGGAGTCTAAGCATGCAAATTCCTTAGCCCCACCTCTAGGAATTCTGATTCTATGCACCTTTGATGCATTTAAGAATGCTGCTCCTCAAAACTTTGTGCAGTCAGATTATTTCCCTCTTGTAATATTTCCTAAAAGGAAAAATAACTGGAAGATTCACCGGCAGAAGTGGAAGCAAGCTTGTTGACTTCCCGCCAACCCACCAGATATTAGGTAATAAGGTCAAGTTTTCCATTAGGGCAGGGATCTCAAAGCTGGCTGATCAGAAGCATCACCCGAGAGGAACATTTTAAAGACTAAGACTCCAGGTCCCCCCACCAGGAACGGGGTGTGGTGATTCTGATCAACTAGATCCGGGAATTGCTGAATGACTAAATTTGAGGGTTTCAAGTTCACACCAGTCATTGCCTTCTCCAGGCCCTCTCTGACATCCCCCCATTCTGATACATCTACATGCAAGTTCAGCCCTGCATACAGTTCATGAGCAGGAACCTTGGCCCCATCAGATCCTATGCTTGAATAAAACCTGGGCTATGGCTCAGGCAGCACAGGACTTTCCCTCTCCTCTCTAGCACTTCCTGTTCCTCCTTGAACTACCTCTACTCTGAGACCCAACTCATTTATTTCCTAGGTCCTTGCAACTCTTCTTAGGTCTTTCCTAGGTCCTTCCAACCAGGCCGGGAACCTGCTAGATCATATGCTGATTAGAAACAGAGATCTTAGCTAACATCTGGAGATCTGCCTAAGATCTGCTGTCATCCAGCTGGCTTCAACTACTACCTGCTGTTTAGACTGCTGCTCAATCTATGGCTCCCTCCTCCTTTTGCTGCTGCTGTCCCTCTCCTCTGATTAATCCTCCTTGTACATAGACAATTTTCTCAGTCACATCCTTCAGTGGGCACTGAGCATTCATCTGCCCAGCTGTGAAGACCTGGTTCTGTGCTCACCCAGCATGCCTTGCACAGCTGCCAATACTGATTTTGCTAAATATAATACTATTCATTCTGTGTTCATGTAAATCATTTTGCATTTTTTAGGAAATTATTTTGTTTTCTCGTGTATGTGTGTGTGTATGTGTGTGTGTGTGTGTATGTGTGTGTTTGGCAGGGAGGGGTCAAATTAATTATGAATCTTCCATCCCAACAATTATTCATAAAGCCAGAATCATTTGCATCTTAAATAGTCTCCAGGAATTCAAAGAAAGAGTGTACCATAGTCACAATGATAAACTCAATAATAATTAGATTTATTCACAGGCTGTTAAGTAATGCAGACATATTAAAACACTTTTAGTTGAGCCTATTATGTCCTAACAGAATGAAAGCACAGCTAAAGGGCAAGATTGGGTAGCAACTGGTCCATTACCAACACCACATTCTCTTTGGCTGTTTACATACTCTCTAGGTGTTTATATAGGCTCGCGAAAATTATTAAAAAAAAAAAACACCCCCAGCTCAAGCTTATGGACTCTAAAAACAAAAACACAATAGAACAAATAAAAACCAAACCAAAAAACTCCTTTTTTTAATGTATAGTCATACTTCGCTTAATGACGGGGCTACGTTCTGAGACGTGCATCGTCAGGTGATTTTGTTGTTGTGTGAACATCATAATGCACTTACACAAATCTAGTTGGTGTAGTCTACTACACACCTAGGCTCTATGGTACTAATCTTATGGGACCACCATTGTATATGCAGTCAGTCGTCGACTGAAACGTCGTTTTCCGGCGGATGACTGTAGTTGATTTTTCAATGAGAATTTTTTACAACTCCTGACATAATAAGTAATCCACTAAAAGAGTTTTCAAAGCTTTTTAATGCAAACTTTATTTTTCAATATCAATATGCGCTACTTTACAGATATCTGTCAGCTCTGAGTTTTATTCAGTTCTACCCTACCCTATCCTACTTTATCCTATCCTATCCTGTCCCGCCCTATCCTGTTTTATTTTTCCTGTACTACCCTATTCTAGCATAGCCTATTTGATTCTCTGCAGTTTAATATAGAAACCACTGATTGGTCACCTGCTATGTGTCAGAAACTTCAGGAGATGAAGAGATGAACACGTTAGAGATTTTGCTTTCAAACTTTGGGCTTCAGGTTGGGGAGGAACTATGAGAAGCACAGAAGCTACTATAAAATAGGGCAGACCTGTGATGTGAGGGGCCAGGGTGTCTTGGCAAAGACACATGGGGCAAGAGAAAGAGATTGGTGCAGGGTCTGATGAGTGACGTGCTGTCAAATATGTCCATGGAATGCTCTGACACTCCATGTCACATCACAATGCCTCAGACAAGGAAAGAGCCAGTGATGGAAAGATCACCAGATTGTTAAAAGGATACGAGATCAAAGACAAAACTCCAAAACAAAAGCCATAGGCCTATTTGTTCAGTAACTCTTACACAAATGGTAAAAATTTCCTTCAAATGGAAAATCAACACAACAAAGCAAAAACTCGGACCACCACCAGATGAAGAACTCGACCTCCAGCAGGTCCCAGCTGCCTGGGGCGCCTGCCTCTCCCTCCCTCAATTTCCCTGCCTCTCCACCAAATCTGTCCCCCCTTCACATTACTGCTCATCTAGCTAAATAATTTACTTACTTTGCTATCTCTCATCCATCTGTAGGAGGGATCACCTCTAAAACCTATATAAACACATGAGACCTATATGCTCCTCTTTAGGAACAGAAAAAATAATAATGATGACACTAATAACAGCTACCCTTTCAAGAGCACCTCCCATGTGCCAGTCATCACACTTAGCCTTTCGCATGGATTATTTCTAGTCCTTACAATAACAAGGTGAGATGGGGACTATCATTACCTCTAGATGAAAATGAGGTTAAGAGAGAGTAAGTGACTGGCACAGAGTAAGATTGCATAAACAGTTGCTAAACGAATTAATATATGACTAAACAAGTGAATGAACAGAGGGACTGTCCAGGGTCACTCTGCAGTAAGTAGTGGAACGTAATCCTGAACTTGGCTGGACTCCATTTCTCTTGGGTTTCTCTAAAAGCGCATGTGTATTGTGATTCCAATTGCTGTTGATACTTCTTAGCCAGAGAGATTTGAAGCAAAAGTTTGAAAAAGTTTTACTTTTGTATTTATTTTTATTTTAAGTTTAAGGAAGAAAAGAATCTGCAGACCTATTTCAGGACATTATTCCAACTGGCAAAAATTCACCTCCAAACTAACACCCTGCTAAAGGTTACCAGCAAAGAAGATGCCCACCCTGTGAAAGGTGTGAAGGTTTGCACTGGCCGGAGAGCTGTAGGAAGGGAACAAGGAAGGTTCCAAACTCAGTGAGGGTTCACCAGCAAAGAAAAGGCAATAGTCCTTCTAAGTAGAAAAATTGATAAGAGAATCTGAATTTTTATTCACCTCCCTGACATCAAGCAGAAACCCACACACAAGTCATCTTTATTCCCCACGATAGTCGTCAGAACACCTTTCACTATATCTATATATTTTTTTCCTCCATCACAAACTCATTTGCATGTGTCAGCTCTAATTTTCAAATGTGCCTCGAAGCAGTGAAAAATGAGACTTCAGATTGGTAGCAGCTTTCAAATAGCATTCAGCCACGGCTGGCTCTCAACTTTTACTTGTTATTAAAAAGGGGGAAGAGGCAAAATTGGTATTTTTTTTATTGCTCTAATTAAGCCTTTAAAAGCTGCAACTGCACAGAAAAGAAAGAGGGAGGAGGAGGGGAAAACAACAACAAAACAAAGCTCCTACTTTAGAAATAAAAGAGCCAACTTAATAAAATTCACAATGACAAACTCCGCTGAAATCGCTGCCTTCTCAAACCTGTGGTCCCTGATCTGTTTCCCTGGAAGAGCTGGGCGTGACTGCAGAAGAGAACTGTTTACTTTTTTGGAGGAAATAGGGTCCTGAGGTGGAGATTAGTGTAGACTGGGAGGAAGGACACAAAGAAAACACCCTCTACAGAGGGCCAACCCTATTCCAGAACTCTTCTAGGAATTTTGTTTACACTGCCTCGTTTGATCCTCATACTTTCTTCCTGGAGCACTTTTGAGGTGCACACCAAAGGAATAAATATAATAACAACTAAAATAAATTGTGTTCTGACTCTGTACCTGTTATACACCTAAGCCCCTGTTTTAGGAGGTTTATGTGAGAAATATCATTTAATTCTCACGACCTTATGGGTGCATTATTTTTATACTTTTTTAACAAACGGGGTTTGTTAAAATTTGTATTTGTAAAAATAAAGGGGTTAAAAAAGGACTCCACATCACATGGCTTGGCAGAGCAAAGCTTTGGACCTAAGCAATTTGACTCCAGGGCCCACAGCCTGAACCACTTGTACTAAGCTGTTAGTAGGACGAGTCTCCTATTGAGAGAAGTACTTTTCAAAGGAGACAGTACTGGGAAAGGTACTAGCTCTCCATTGAGGCTGAAATCAGACTGGGTAGTGAGAACTACAGTGTGATTCTGGGCTTCATTCTAAGGAGAAGCCATTAAAAGAGTTTTAAGCAGGGAAGTGACAAGGTCAAGTTTTATTTTCCGAAAGATTATTGACTTTGGAGGATGGCAGATTGGAGTGAGACAGGTAAGAAGTAGGGAGACTAGCAAGAAGCCTGTCACACAATCCAGGTAGGAGACTATGGCAGCTTGAATAAGGGATGTGGCAAGAGAATGGAGGGAAGCAGAGGAATCTGAGAGAGATATAGTAAGTAAAATACTAGGACCTGGTGGCAATCGATTGGATATGTGTGTTTTTGAGGGGGTGGGGCTAGTGAGGAAGAGGCTGGGGAAAGTGTTGAGGATGTGATAAGAATATGAAGAGACAAAAAAGAGCATAAGGTTTAATCTTTGAAACTGGGATTTTGTAACTCTAGGGTATAGTTTCAACATTCTTATCCCTCTCACACAAGATAGAGCCACAGTAAATATCTGTACTTTTCAGGTAATATCTTGTGTACCTTAAGAATTTAGTGCCATCAAAAGGAAAAGAATATGCTTTACCTGTTGGAATCACTTAGAGAACGCTAAAGTGGAACAGATAGGAGATGTGGAGTAAGGGAACTTCCTCAAACTGACAAAGGGCATCTAAATAAAACCTAAGTTAACCTTATACTTAATGGTGAAGACTAAATGCTTTTCTCGTATAACCAGGAACAAGGCAAAGATGTCTACTCTCACCACTTCCATTCAGCTTTGTAACAGAGGTTCTAGCTTCTGCAATAAGGTAAGAAAAATAAATAAAAGGCCTCCAGATTGAAAAGTACAAAGTTGCACTGTCTTATTTGTAGAAGACTTGATCATCTACATAGAATGTCTGTTGGAATCTACAAAAAAGGCATTAAAACTAATAAATGAATTTAGTAAAAGTTGAAAGATAAAAGATAATATAAAAATCAATTGTATTTCTGTATATTAACAAGTAACAATAAGAAATACAAATTTAAAGTATTCCATTTAAAATAGCTTCAAAAATATGAATGGCTTAAGGATAAGTCCAAGAAAAATTTGCAAGACCTATATACTGAAAACTATAAAACATTGCAGAAATTGAAGAACACCTAAATAAATGAAGAGCAACACCATGTTCATCGATTGGATGAGTTAATTATTAAGATGTCAATTCTTGCCAAATTGATCTACAGATGAAACATAATCTCAATAAAATCTTAGTAGGATTTTTTGTAGAAATTGACAAGATAATTATAAAATCCATATAGAAATACATAATACCAATAATAGTCAAAACAACTTTGAAAAAGAACATGGAGAGGTTACACTACTCGATTTCAAGACTTATTATAAAGCAACAGAAATCAGTACAATGAAGTACAGTGTGATTCTGCATGGAGAAATGCAAATAGAGCAATGAAAAAGAATAGAGTCCAGAAATTGACTCACACTCATATGCTCAATTGATTTTTTGACAAATATGCAAAGGCAATTAAGTGGAGAAAGGATAATCTTTTCAACAAATGATGCTGGAACTATTGCATAACTGAATGCAAAAAAATGAACTTTTTGTTCCATTCCTCACATCACAAAATAATTAACTCAAAATGGATCATGGATCTAAAAGTAAGAGGTAAAATATAAAAATTCAAAAAATTTATTAGGAATAAATATGTGTAGTTTACTATACTTATATTATGCTTCAAAAAAGGAAAAAAAATCTTTATGACTTTGCTTTAAGTAGAGAGTTCCTAAATTATAAAAAAGAACAATTCATAGAACAAAAAATGATAATTGGACTTTATTAGTGTTAAGAATTTCTGCTCTTCAATAGACACTTGTAAGAGAATAAAAAGAGAAGACAAAACTGGAAGAAAATATTTAGAATTGTATGTTTGGTAAAAAACGATACCCAGAATATATTTTTTAAAAACTCTCAAAAGTCACTAATAAGTAAACAAATAAACCAAATTAAAAAAGAGCAAAAGGTTTGAACACACTTTTCACCAAACAGGAGATATGGATGACAAATTAACACAGGAATAAACGTTCAACATCATTATTCATTAGGTAAATGAAAATTAAAATCACAAGAAGATATTGTATTGAAATGTCTAAAATTTAAAAGACTGACCCTACCAAATGTTGATGATAATGTGAATCAACTAGGACTAGTGGTAATATAAAATGGTACAAACACTTTAGAAAACAGTTTGGCAGTTCCAAAAAATATTAAATATACACCTACCATATGAGGCAGCCATTCTACTCCAGGATACTTACACAAGAGAAGAGCATAAATCCATATAAAGAGTTGTACATGAAAGTTCATAGCATATTTATTTGTAATAGCCCAAAACTAAAAGCAACCCAATTATCCATCAACAAGTGAAAGCATAAACAAATTGTGATATATCCATACAAAACAATACTTCTCATCATTGAAAGAAAATGAACTATTGCTACCTGGATCAAAATGGGTAAATTTCAAAATAATCATGCTAGGTGAAAGAAAACAGACAAAAAGTGTACAAACTGAATGACTTCTTTTACTAACCTATAGAGATTAAAAACAGATCAATGATTTCCTGGGGTGGAGAAAGGGGAGAGAGGGGCAGGAGGGAGGAATTAGAAAGGGGCACAAGGAAACTTTTGGAGTGACAGATATGTACATTATCTTAATTGTAGTGTTAGTTTCGTGAGTGTTCACATAAGTCAAAATTGATCAAATTGTATACTTTAAATGTCATTTATTATATTTTGATTATTCTTCAATAAAACTTTTTTTAAAGCTCATCTATGCACAATTAGATTTTATTTCATATTTTGAGAGTCTAAATTTCTAAGAATGTCCTCTCCAACTGCTTATATAACCCAGAGCGCTTCCAGAATTGGTGAAGGTCACCATCTCAGATGCCCAGTGTATTTGCCCTGAGAGGGAAAGGTTCTATTGCATGAGAAAATGGAAAGTAGATTTATTCTAAGATCCATTTCTGACTCCAAGGGCCTAGGAAAATGTGTAGCTATGGCTGATAGATGGAGAGCCAATTAGTGCAGTAGCAATGTTTGACCAGCTGAATTTCTTGTCTGTTGACATGTCCCCCAGTGAAAGTGGTAACTGAACTAATATTTGTCATCATTTCTGTTTTTAGGACCTCCCAGAATCACATTCTTCTGCCTCATTTGCAAAGTAGGAGAGCTTCTTGCCCTAGTCCTAACTATTGTTCAGAAGAAGAATATAAAACCTTTTTGTCTGAACCTCTTCTTGGGATATAGCCCTTGGCATGTAACTCTATTACGACTTTTTAATGCAATTTTTTTTGTTTAAAGTTTATATTTGTGAGTTTATAATTATGATAGTAATTATACATCTAGTTCCTATTGAGTTAAATCTTTTACACATATTATCTCATTTAACCCTCAAAATAATTCTATGAGTGGTATTATTACTCCATATTGCAGATAAAAAAACTGAGGATTAAAAAACTGTTTACCCAAGGTAATATCATGTCATTTTTAGAACAGGGATTTAAACCCAGATCCAGCTGACTATGAAGCCGGTGATTCAAACCACTTTTCTACTGTCTCATTTATTAATTTATTAATTTTATCTTTTTATACAAAAAAATTGAGACATCTTATCATGAGCACAATATAAACTAGTAAATCTTTCAGTTGAAATTATATCCTAGGGGAAGTATCTATTTGTTTCTTTCCATGGACTGTGAGGGCTGGGAATAACTGTTTTTAATCTTCTTTTTTTTAAAATCATGTACGATTTATTTTTTTACCATTTTGTCAAATTACCAATCTATTGCATCCATATTTTGAATCATTTTTATAAAACTTTCCCTACAACAAGGTTATAAGTTATAGATTATTTACTCATGTTTTCTTCTAATACATGTGTTATATTATTTCACTGTTTTATATTTTGATACGTAACTCATTTGGAATCTTTTCTTGCGTGTGGTGTGTGGTGAGAACTGGATCTATTGTCATCTTTACTCAAATGGCTCTCCAGTTGCCTCGATACCATTTATCCCAAGGTCCATTCAGTGACCAGCCCTAACCGATGATAAAACATATGTAAAGTCTCTGCAGTTAAAATATGTTATTGGTACATGAATAAATGAATATAAAAACCGGATAGAATAGAAAGTCTAGAAATAGACAAAACTGCATGTAAAACTCAAAGGTGGTATCTCAAATATTTTCAATCTTTTATCACTCTTTCCTAGTTTATAGTAGTCATACACCAAAGTTTGGTGAAACGTAATTTTAAGACAGTCGGGCTTAGAGAACTTTGCTTACTGTGAAAAAGAAAAGAAATTTTCTCATTTGCAAACTTCCTAAGAAGAAGGGAGACTTTAAAAGTTAAAAGCAAGAGGGGCCGGCCTGATGCCTGTTAAGTTCACACGCTCAGCTTCGGCGGCCCCGTGTTCGTGAGTTTGGATCCAGGCTGCGGACCTACGCACAGCTCATCAAGCCATGCTGTGGAGGCCTCCCCTATACAAAATGGAGGAAGATGGGCACAGATGTTAGCTCATGGCCAGGCTTCCTCACAAAAAAAAAAAAAGAAAAAGAAAAAGTTAAAATCAAGAAAGGTCAGCCTTAGACAGGTATTAGGCCATCCCTACTGTGTTTGTCAGGAAATCTTGGAGGCACTAACTTGCCTACTGCATCAGGAACTCTAGAATATCAAGACAGGTCCGCAGGGCTGAAAAAAATTTAGGATCTAATTGTCATGCACCAGAGTGCACAGAATTAAGTCTTGCAAATAAAAAAGGGGAGGCAATCGTGCTCCCAAGGCTGTCTGAGGAAAGGCGAGAACCACCCTCTGAGCCAGGTTAGTCTCTCAGCACCGAGTCAGCATTGGTGGTAACGGCTGAGAGTATGACCCCAGATAAAAACAACCATAATAGCTACACTTCCTGAAATCTTACTATGTTCCAGGCAGTGGTGCTAAGAGCTTTATATGTATTGCCTCATCAGTTCCTCTCAACAGCTCAGCAGTGAACCTGTAGGTTCTATTATACCTGCATTTTACAGATGATAAAACTGAGATACAAAAAGTTTAAGTGACTTGCTCAAGGTTAAACAGATAGAGGAGACAGAGCTGAGATTCCAGGCTGCAGCCTTAACTTCTGTGGCATAATAAGGCCCCTGAGGAGCTCCCTGGTCATCCCTGGGAGACTTGACGGATGTCTCCAGGCAGAGCTGTGAAGCCCAATGACCAAGCAGTCAGGGAGCAATTCAAGATTGTCATCCTGATGTTGACCAGCTAAGGTTGGCTGTTGGGGAGTTGGGTTGTACTGGCACCACCAGCACGTATGAGCCCCTTTGGACCCACAGGGCTGGGAAGAGACTAGCAGTGGATGGTCCTTCCTCCTAATGATTCACATCACCTTGTGTTGAGGGAAGTCAGAATCAGACCTTGCGACAAGGGAGGAAAGTAGGAGGCAGGGATGTTCAGAGTTAGAATTTTAGAAGGAAAAGTAAGGGGATTGCAACAAATCACACCTTCATCCGGCCTCCCGTAAGACCAAGTTTTCATTTGTTTTTCACCTATTTGTAATTCAGCATGTATTTGTTGAGTACCTACTATTTACCAGGCATTGTGATACTGGTGCTTATTGTATAGTAATGATCTGCTTTCTTCTCTGGTCCCCCAGCTGCCTGGAAGTTCTTATTGAGCAGGGATTGACATTTTTATCTTTTTATACTCAGCAGAGAACAAAGAGCCAGGAACATATTAGGTGAAGGAAAAATGACCTAGATTTAAATCCTAGATCTGTCACTTAATAGCTGTGAAATCTTGGCTAAGTATTTAACTTCTTTGAATCTTAGTTTTCCTGACTGTAAAACGAAAATTTTCCATCTTGTAAGCACATCAAGATCAAGAGAAATAATGCCTGTAAAAGCACTATATAAAATGCAAAGTGCCATATAATGTTACTCCTTGCCTCTTTAGTTTCCTCTTCCTTCTTCCCTCCCTCTCTCCCTAGTTCTTCTTACCTACCCTCCTCTTCTTCCTCATTGAGTCTCATACCCTATTTTTGTTATGCAGTTAAATAGCACTTGTTTACATTGCTCCCTTCTGAAGAAGTAGACCAGAAGCAAAACAAAAAGAGGAGATAAACGTACATTTCAAGGACAAAATTTGCTTTGAATGTATAGCAAGTGAATTCTTCCTCATAATTTTCACATTGCTCTTTCACCATCCCACTGCTTCTCCATGAGACAGCTGGAGAACATTCTGTTCTTTGTGACTGTGCTCTGAGGACCACGTTAAAACAATGCGGCAGATTCCGAAGGTTCATCTGCAGAAGCTCTTAGAGCCTCTTCGCCTCTCACTCTGCAGCACTGTCCTTCAGAGACTGGCCAATCTCAGCACTGGGGCACATGTGGACAGGGCACTTCTTCCCTCCAGGGACACACAAGGCTCTTTCAGCCCAGCTCATGTGGAGAGCCTCAGGAAAGGGTTGTGACCTCACTGCTTCTAAGGGAGATGGCCTTGCAGAGCCATCCATGAGGAACTGGGCTCTCCGAATTTGACCATCTGGTGCAACATCCTTTTTAGAACCCCCAGGCATTTTGCCCAGCAACCCCAGAAGGAGGGCTGAGGGAGGAGGAAGCTGCTTACCTAAAGAGACCTTCAGTCTGAAAGACAAAAGCAAGCATTTGACTCTACTATTTATGAAAGTCATCCATGGGTTTCTTCTAAAAACACACACTGGATTGATTTTTCTAAACCATCCATGAGTGAGTCATAATCCTTCAATGGCTCGCCAACGCCTACGGGCTCCAATCCACCCCAAATCCTTTGTGATCTAGATCCTGTTCTAGCTTCTGTCACATACATCCTCTGCTAGAAATTTTCCATTATTCCTTTCATTCTTCTGGGCCTATCATGTGCCACCTGCCCGGTATCCGCACCTTGAAGAGTTCCAACAGATCCTTCAGGATCCAACTCAAACATCAAAGCTACTCTGGCCCATCTCAGACGAATGCATCGTTGAATGTTCCCACAACATTTTATCTGTGATTCTGATATAAAACTCTTAGGGGCCTCTTCCCCCATCAGGCCGACCTTGTTGAGGGCAGAGAACCTTATCCCTCATTATTCCCTAATGTTTCACATATAAGAAACATTGGTCTCTGAGGTGTACTTTAAAGCTTCTCTGGTCTCTCTCTCCCCTCCCCCCACACCTCTTTCTCTACCCTGTGCAGGGAGGAAATCCTACCTTCAACTCCATTTGCCAAATTCCACTAGCACCCAGAACATTGGACTTGGTCACAGTCTTGTGGGTAGATCTTTCAAAGGGTTAGTGGTAATGGTCATCACACACCTGTGACTATACTCCTTTCTATTAATCTCTTTCCCCACCGTCCTCGTCCCTTCTAGGTATACGACTAAAAGCTGAGTCTTCCATATGACTGTATGTGATAAAAAGAACTCTGGGCTCTATCAAGCATCTTTCATTCTCCTTTGCTCGCTCTTTTTTCTCAAGCACTGATAGATGTGGCCTTTCAGTCTCTCACTTTGGTTAGTGAAGATAATTGGGTCTGCACTTGCGTGAAAATATAATAGGTTTAGAGTATGATTAGTTTCAAGGCTATTTAACTTGAACCAATAATACGGGAACAAAAAGCCCTCTGTGTGGTCTGGCTTGGCTTACTAAATTCTGCATCTGTTTATTCTAGGAACCTTGATATAGTGAAGGGTGGCAGGATTTAAATTTCGTGGCTAAACCGTATTCTTGCTATCATACAAATACTATTCCTAAAAAGCACCCTAAATACACTGCCTGAGAAGAGAAGGAAATGGGGAATCAAATTATCCCATCTTCTGGGCTCGAAGCCCTGATGTCATTTTTCAACTCATCTTTTTCTTTTGCCTTCCATCCAGTCAGCCCCTTAAGTCCTGTAAATTCTATCTTAGTAATCCCTTCTATATCCCACCTCCCTTTTCTCATCCCATCTCTACCGTCATTGGCATGTTTTGGATGCTCATCATCCTGCATGTGGATTACTAAAACAATCTCCTAACTGGACATTCTCAATACATCCTCATAGGGCACGAAAATGAGCTTCCTAAAGCACAGTTCAAATCTTGTCTTCTTCCTACTTAAAAACTTTAGGGACCTTGCATTATTCATATCAGAATCCTTAGGCTAGTGACCCACAGACCAAATCCAGCTTGCAGAAATGTATTTTTTTAGCTTAACAATTAAAAAAAGAAACAAATGAGCAAACAAACCTGGAATCAACCTTCAAATTTGCTTATAAAGATCCATATTTTCAGATTTATGTGACAAATTAGAAGATTTGAACATACCATCCTAGCATTCCCAAATGACAATCATTAGCTGCAGGTAAGTTTGGGCTTTTTAAGTAATCAGTGTGCTCTTGAAGTCATTGCAGTCTCCTCCTCACACAATGGATGTGTTGTACATTCACTGGCAAACTTTCTATCTACATGGCTGATTCCTATCAGTGAGATTGAAACCTCTCTCGTAAGGATGAAATCCACACTTCTCAGTCTGGTGTTTGAGGACTTTGACAACTGTAGTAGGCTGAATAACGTCCCCCAAATATGTCCATGCCCTAATCCCCAGAACTTGTGAGTGTATTACCTTATATGGTAAAAGGGACTTTGTAGCTGTGATTAAGTTAAGAATTTTGAGATAGGGAGATTATTCTGTATTCTGGGTGGGCCCAGTGTAATCACAAGGATCATTATAAGAGGGAGGCAGGAGGAACAGAGATCAGACAGGAGATGTGACAATGGAAGCAGAGATTGGATGGATGAGGCTACAACCCAAGGAATATAGGCAGCCTCTAGAAGCTGAAAGAGGCAAGGAATAATCTCTTTCCTGTAGCCTCTGGGAGGAACCTATGTCTATACTTTGGTTTTAGCCCTGTAAGTCTCACTTCAGACTTCTGGCCTCCAGAACTGTAGGAAAATAAATTTGTGTCATTTTAAGTCACTAAGTTTGTGTTAATTTGTTATAGCAGCAATGGGAAACTAGTACCTTACCCCAACTTGCTCTTCCAAATTTATCTTCTAGGGCATCCCCCAGACAGATTTCTTACTCATCTTCCAATACTGTATCATTTCCTGATTCTAGAACTTTGCTCAAACATCTGCTTGGATTGCTCATTTTCCCATCTCCATGAGTCCAAATTCTTCACAGCTCTCAAATGCCACCTCCTCTTGCAACTTGCTCCTTCCCACTCTGTTGGATTTGACTTGCTGTGAGTTGAGCACTCCAATTTACTATCTTCTTCCATTTTATCAAATGCTTACAAGGTGCCGGGCTCTGCATGTATGCTTCACATTCATTATCTTACATAATCCTTTCAAGTAGAGGCCCCTGCATGTACATGCTCATGTGTAGACACTTCAGCCTATGTGCCCAAGCCTTATCACATCCTTTGAAAATCCCTGTCCCTTGACTGTCTTTCATATTGAGAGGGTCCACACACCTGACATGCAGTCTTGACTCGGAAAATATACCAGAAGAGGCCCGCACAGGTCCTGGAAGAAGGCTTGGGTCTGTGTGGGCAAGAAAGTTTGCGGTTCTGCATACACAGAGCACGGACTAGAAGTTGGGCATGGGTTCTGGGTATGCATGTCCCCTTGGCCTCAGAATCTTCACCCTTTGAGGAAGAGCACAGCCAGAGGAGGGCCAGATTGGGACCTTCCAACGCGCATAGCCTGGGGCAAAGTCCTCTGTTCTGTGGGTCTTTGGGTAATACTGATTTAAAAGTCTCGTGTCTACCACTTATCTCCTCAACTGGTGGCTAAGCTCCATGAAGGTAAAGACTGTTGTGTGTATTTTCTTGTGTCTCTCCATGAGCCTGCCAAAGTTTGGCATGTGTATTGATTTTGGTTCTGACTAAATCAAAATCAGAAGTGTGGGTAGAAGGGAGCCTGAATTTACTGCCTGCCTATTGTATGCTTGTCACTAAGTTGAGTGTTGTATACATGTTCCCTTACTTGATCCTTAGGACCTTTGAGAAAAATATTGAATCAAGATGCAAAAAGTACATTCTGGGTAGTAATTTGGTCAAAGTTACATGGCTAGTAAGTAGTAGAGTGGGGATTTGAACTCACATCTGTCCAACTGTACCTGCCATGCTCATTCACAAATGTGCTAATTCATTTAACAATGTGTTATTGAGGGCCCATGATGTGGCAGGTATTTCACTGTTTGCTGGAGATATGATGGTGAGAAAATCAGATACTACCCATGACATCATGGAGCTTACATTCTACTGAGACAGTCACGGAAACAAATAATCACATTTCTGTGTGATGTTTATTAATGGAAGAAGTAAATTGTACTCAGTCCTTCTATGATGTTGCCTCAGATTGCTAAAGGTAGAGCTTTGCCACAGACAGGCTGTGGGAAAGAGTGCTCTCCAGAGTAGGTGGGTCCGAGGACATCTCAAACCATGTTGCACTAGTCCATTTAGCCCCATTTACAGGACTATCCAAGTTATAGAAATATACCAGTAACATACTTTCCTGAGTAACCATAACCATGCATTATAGAGTTTGCTTCTTGTATTTCTCAGAGTCAAGTGGTCCCTATTAGAAAACTTGCAAGTGTTTGGTAATGTGATAAAATTAAACTTATTAACCTACTATGGCATTGAATTTGCTCTATTATTAGTACAAATATGAAAATTATATTCAGCATGATATTTTGGAAGTGTTCAAGAATAGTATTAACTACTCTAAGCCCAATCTCAGTCAGGCAGGTTGACATCAGTTTTTGCACTGGTGGTTTTTTTCTCTTTTTAATTACACACAGAAGTGCAAAAATGTCAGGTAAGTTGTTCAAAGTCAACACGGCAAATCAAGGGCCAAGGTGGACGTGGAGGTGGAAATCAAGGTTATAAACTCCTGGCTACTGAATGTGAGGGGTGTGTGTGTATGTGTGTGTGTGTCTCATACATCCTCTCCACTCTGTCTTTCATTTAACATTTTACAAAGACAGAAGAAAAGGCTTTCGGGACCTGCATATAGTGTGAGGAGTAAGTTCAGTGCCGCTTTTAATTGAAAGCTCTGAGGGCAAAGCTTGCAGAGCAGGGTAACAGCTGTAGCGCATGCTGCTGTCCCGTCACGCTTGTGTCGCCGTAATAGACAGGCTTATTATTTTTTAATTAGGAGCTTCAGTGTTTTGTTAAGCTGTGAATGTGTCAGGACCTGGGGATTTGGTTATACACTAAACTGTCTTGCGTTTAATCTTTATGGAAGGTTTTGGGAGACACAGGGTCAGTCTGCAAAGGGCATTTTGTTATTGTGGAAAAACATAGTTAACATTTACTAAGCATTTACCATTTTCCAGGCATCAGGCTGAATACTATTTGGCTTCATTTATTCAACCAACCAACTGGTACATATGCGTTGAACTCCAACTATGGTCCAGGGACTGTTAGGCATTTTGGTGGATGGATAAGTGATGAATAAAACCCATTCAGACTCAGTCCTCTAGGACATTATAAAAACACAAAATACATGTTTATATAAGTGAAATGGAAAATATTCTCTGGTTAGTACCATAAGGGAGGAACAGTTAGGTGTCTTCCTCCACACACAGTCTCGCTTCTCCCCAAATGTCCCCCATCTGGGTGCAATTAACCTCCATCCATCCATCCACTTGCTCAGGGCACAAACATGGTCATTCTTGATTTCTTCCTCTCCTTCCTCTTGTAGCAAATCCATCACCAAGTGCTGCCTATTTGACCTCCGAAATATGCCTCAAAGTCATCTATTCTCCTCCTTCTATCCCCCAGCCACCCCAACTTAAGCTTCTTGCTTATACTTCCTTCAATAACCCTTCAACTGGTATTCCCAACACCATTCTTACTCCTTCTAATACATTCTCCACACCTTAGCCAGTGTGATTTTGTTAAAACACAGATTAGATTATGTCTCCCTCCTGCTTAAGAATCTTTAGGGACACCCCATTGCACCCCTTAATGCTCTCTATGAACCTCTGGCTTACCTGCCACTCTTAATCATTATTCCCCACCCTCACCAGCCTACTTTTGGTTCCTTCCACGTGCCTGAGGGCTTTCACAGTGCTATTCTCTCTGCCTTGAATGCTTTTGCCACTGCTTGCTACTTGGATAGTTGCTGCATGTCCTTCAGATCTCAGCTATAATGCTCTTTCTCCAAAGAGAGCTCCCTGGTTCCCAGGTTAGAAGTGAATGTCTATTACTCTCCTTCCTAGCATGTTGCTTTTCTCTTTCATAGCATGTACTATGTACTGTAATCATGTATGTTGCTATGTAATTTATTGTATGTTATATTTAATGTCCATGTTTTATACCAGAATGCCTAGTACAGACAGCCTCAGTGCCTAGAACAGAGCTTGAGTCATACTTGGCATTCTATAAATATTTCCTGCAGGAATGAAAGAGTTAATACATAAATAGAGGGACTGGGAGTTCTGTACATTCAGAGGAAAGAAAGACTCCTTGTGCTAAAGAGATTAGGTGGGGAACGGAGGAGAAAGTAGAATTTTAAGTTTGATCCTAAAGGATCTAGTCAGATTAGAAATAGAGTGAGTCAGTAGATGACTGGGGAGGGCATTCAAAATAGCACATACTGATGTGTCTGAGGTACAGACTTGGTTCTGTCACCAACTATGTGGTCTTGGCTGAATTACATAACCTCTCTGATTTCTTTTATGTCAAGTATTAATACAGAATATTTCTCCCTTCCTGGACCTTTGTGAGAGTCCAGTGAGGTACGGATTATGAAAATCTTTGAAGATAACCAAGCCATAAAGGAACTTGAGAAGTATTTTTAATATTTGCATTTTAAGATTTAGAGTGTGTACATTTTATTGGCAACTTTGTCCAACCATAGGTGCCCTTAAATTTCATAGATTCCTTTGTCTCATTGTTTTTCCTGCCCTCCCCTGAGAAGCTGTTTATTGGTGAATGCCGTGGAAATATGTGGCCTGCCTCAGATGAGTTCTATATTTTCTTCTCTGATGTGGTGTTGCTGGCCTGGCTCTTTGCACCTGGTTCTAGTCAGATCTTCCTTGTTCAATGATTATGTTTTACAAAACCAAAATAAACAGGCATACATAGAAATGATTTTGAGTCTTGACCTAGCCACTAAGAGCTGGTAGCCTTGTGGGGCTGAAGAACAAGTAAGAAAAGGCACTTAGAGAAGGAATTCTAGCTTTTCATTGGTCTCCGGGCATCTGTGTTGGGGCAATAGAGGGATGAGGTGGGGTTTGGGGCTTAGGGAGGTGAGCTAACATTTAGCATGATGTACTGGGAGCTCCAACAGCCCTATGAGCCGTGCATTGAATATCTCCATTATTCCAGTCTATTCCAACCACTACTAAAAACTACCATATTTTGAGCATCTCTTATGGGGCCAGACACTTTGCATGTACTTCATTTGCAGTATCTTATTTAATCCTCAAAGAAACTCAGTGATGAAAGTTATTTGGTAGATATGGAATCTTTTAGGGTGGTGATTCTCATGCTTTAGTGTTTATGAGAAACACCTGGAGGGCTTGTTAAACTACAGATTGCTGGGCTCTATACCCAGAAGATTCTGGGATCTGGAGTGGGACCCATGTATTTGTATTTCTAATAAGTTCCCAGGGGATGCTGATGCTGCTGGGTCAGGGATCACACTTTCAGAATCACTGTTTTAAACGATCAGAGACTAATGTCCATAGCTAGTGCTCAGCCAAACTGGGAGTCAAACCTGGACTCATCTGAATCTAAAACTCATGGTCTTGCCTGCAATATTATACTTGTTCATTTTAACAAATGGTGGAACATGAATTCCATCAAAGGAATGAAGGGAGGGAGGGAAGAAGAAGGAAAGAAAGAAGAAGAAATAGAAGAGGGAATGAGGCAAGCAGGCAGGGAAAAAGCCCCAGCATGTTCAGTCACAAGGCAGTTCAGGAATTACCTTGATGTACCTGGCTTGTCCCACCTTGTGACCCAGAAGCTGTTGAGCTCATGATGGAAAGGCTGTTATACTTTTGAAATAATATATCATCAAAGTGATGAATGATTAGAAGGCGGCAAGAGAGCCTTTCTCATGAGGATAGTTTCTGAATGAGACTCTATTTTTCTTTGTACCTAGAGGTTGGTGGCTTCCCCAAGTATCATGACCTTGCATGTCACTTCACTTTGCTGTCAATTTTTTTTCTGGTAAAATATTGATAATGATAATGCCCACCTAACAAAGAGGCGGCAAAGATCACAAACGTAAGCTATGGTGAATTAAAAAGTGCTTGGCTGATGTGAATTAAAGGGATCCTCTGTTAAATTCTGATGGGCTGAAAATAGTGACATTGTCAATGGCATTCATGGCTTGGATTCCTATGCTGCTTCAGTGCACTCAGAGGAGGATAAAGAGGCGAGTGTTGGTTGGGGAGGAAGGACTAGGGCAAAAAGGTGAGTATAGACCCTGAGGTCTCCTGAGAGAAGGGGAGAGGCGAGGGATTCTCCCACCATTAGGACCTTAGTAATGCACGCACAACCTTGGACCAGTGACATTTATCTTTTATAAATGCCTCTGGGCATAAATGGAAGCTGGCAAGTAGAGTGCTTCAGACTGGGAGCTTCTCTGTCAGCCTGTGAATGTTCAAATTGCTTTCTTCCCACTTAATAGCTGTGTGACTTTGGGCAGATCATTCAACTTCTCTAAATCTCAATTTCCTCTTTGTCAAATTGGAATAATAAGAGTATATACAACATAAGATTTCTGTCAAAATTAATTATGTTAATGCACATAAAAGGCTTGGCACAGTACCAGAACTATCTTGCCTTGACACACAGTAGATGTTCAATAAAAATACTGAGGAATAAATGAAAGAAGAGAAAAATACACATACACACACAAGTTCTTAATCAGATTCACAATCTTTCTGGGAGATGACCCAGCCTAATAGTTCCCTGCAATATGTCTCCTTCTTTCACTGAACTTAAAAGGGGGTTGTTCCCTGTCTCCTCTTTGCCTCCACATGAAGCTCCCACCCTACTCCAGTGGCACAGGTCACCTGAGAACATGCATGCTACCCCAGTGTGTTCGCCTTGTGGTTGCAGAAAAATGGCTGGCCCCAGTAAACTGGATGGGGATGGCAGGCAAAGGTGACATTCAAGTATAGCTGGAAAAAGCACTTGTGCTCTCATTTAAGGAAGTCAAAGAAGGAACCACCTGTTCTGCATTGAAATTGTACAAGAAGGCATGGTGACCTCTGTTCTACATTGGGGAAAGAAAATAAGCAATTTGCTTGCACATGGTTCATGGGAAAATAGCCTTGGGTGGAAATTACCTATGTAGCGAATTTATGTAGGGTTGTAAGACAAATTATACTATCAGCAAATGAGGTCAGGGGAGCAGGGAGGACTTATGGTAAAAGGAGCAGCTTGCATGGGACAGGGTGCCTTAACTGTATGTGAACCTTGAAATAGCTGATGACATTTTTTAAAGCGCTAGGTTAAAAACGTGTCACTTTTCTTGAAATCCCCGGAGCTAAACCTGGCATTTTATTTTGCATGTGTTTTATATTCATATATATCAACTTTTGAAGTGTAACAGTAAAAATAGCATAACTAGACATTTTATTAAGAAGCAGGAACTCCTGGAGAATTTTTAGCATTGCTGTGTATTATTGGTCTATTCTGTGGGTCTCAGATTCAAATACCTAAGAGGGCCGGGCAGGGAGTGTTAGTATCAGGGAAATAAGAGGGAATGGTGGGGGCTGTAGTGAAATGGAGCATAAGATCCTGTTAGAATGGGGCAGCTGCTTCTCAGCTATAGTCAATGGAAGACTTAGTGTTGACAGATCTTTACGTTTTTTCAAGAGACAACAGAAATTTAAAATTTTGTGTGATATTGCGTGATTGTTTAAAATTGAACAAATTTAAAAACCTGAGTTGAGTAAAACTTACTTTTGGGTCAAATCTGGCCATCAGTAAGTGACCCCTGGTTTATTCAGACATTGCACTGCCTATGGTAGGATTCTCAGACCTACAGTCTCTGTTAATTCTGATGGGCAGCCAGTACTTTCTCCATTAGAGGGTGCTACAGCCAGCCTAGCTTTTTTTAGGAAAAGCCTTAAGTGCACTGGTTTTAAAGTCTGATCTGGAATTGAGGCCTGGCTCTGACACTTACTAGAGCTGTCTGGCACTGGATAAGCCTCAGTCTCCTTATCTAGACCAGATGTTAACAATAGTAACTACTTCATAAGGTTATTACAAGGATTAGATGAAATTATGTGTACATTGTGCTTAGCAGAATTCTAAGGACATAGTAAGCACTCGATAAATATTAACTATTATTATTATTTCTACTGAAAAAAAATCCTGGCTCTCTAACTTTATTCTTTCTTTTGACCCTTGCCTCCTCCTCTGTTTCTGCAATTACCCAACTCTTGACCACTCAAATTTGTCCTGTGTACATATCCTTTGGCTCAAAGGCAGTTTGGCTTCTGGGGTCCCCACCCTCCACACTCTCAGTTAGGCATGAATTGCATCCTCTATTCTGATTATTCTTAATGAATGACCCTAAGCTCTAGTTAAATTAAGAAGTGTAGAATCATAGAATTTTCCTTTCTGTGTTGTTAAGGGCTTTAATATATATCTGGTTCAAACTTCTTGCCTAGAATTCCTTTACCTAAGGTCCTTTAGAGAGTCATGCTTGTCTTGTTTGAATCCTCCCAGAGAAGGGCCACTCACTACCTAACAAGGAACCTGTTTATTGGTTAGACAGCTTTGATTAAGACAACATGCTGTGTGATGCACAACAAAAATCGGCCTTCTTATAGATTGTAACCATTGGCCCCAATTTTCTTTCTCCTTGGAGTAAAATAGAATATGGATAAAAGAAAGAGTATAGTGGGATATAGACGTTGATGTCTGAAGTTCACTCTTTGAAATAGGTCACAATGAAAATCACCATAAACTTTTGTCTGAGTTACTGAGGTGTTTTATTTCTGACTACGCAGGGTAATGCAAATTATATTTGTATAAGAAATGCATATGTGAATTTGAAGCTAATATGCATTAAAAAAACCCCTGCTTTGTACAATACAGAGAATGACGTCTACCAAGAGTGTTCTTTCTAAACTCCATCATTAATTATGTCTTTATGCAGAATAGCAATATAAATTGTTAACACCGGGTAGTTTCTTATTTAATAAAAGAATGAAGTAGAAATCACATGTCTGTATTTATATATCTCTTATTGTTTGCCATCAAGTGTAACAGTATGGCTGAGCCCTCTTTTCAATAATATAGAAGCCAGTGCTTACTGTATCCATGGAGGATCATTTGATTGGTTCTTATCCCATGCTAAGCTTGTGGGCCACTTGCAAATATAAAGTTTTGATGAAAATATAAATCATTATGAATGTGTACATATTTGGAGGATAGTACCTGAGCATATAAATTAAGCTTAATCAACATTTATTAAGCACCTTCTACACACCAAGTAGGGAGTAAAATGTGAATAAAATATCGTCCCTTTTCCGCAGAGTTTATGGTGTAAAGACACCTAAACTGATAATTTCAAGACAATATGGGAAGTGACATGATTGAAAGGGATGCATCGAGCACATGAGAGCAGAGAGACAAAAGTTCCGTGAAAACTCTGAATGAGAGGATGCCTCATATGAGTCTTGTAGGTTGAGGAAGAACTAATAATGACATTCAAAGTTCACTGTGCACTAACTGTGTGCCAGGCAGTAATCTAAGTGTTTTTACGTATCTTGGCTCATGAAATCTCCATTTAATGTTATGAAGTGGGTGCCACTATCTCTTCACTCTACAGATAACAGAATCGCGGTACAGAAAGGTTGCATGGCTTAGCCAGAGTCAAACCACTAGTAAGTAGTAGAACTAGAATCTGAACTCCAGCAACTTGACACCAGAACTTATGGGCGCCATGGTGCACAGCCTTTATTTTAGGCAAATGAAGACATATGGGAAGGTCCTGCCTAGCAAAGGGAACAGCATGAGCAAAGGCATGGAAAGTGTGAGGCACAAGCAGGTTCTAGTGACCTAGAACATAAAGTGCAAGGCAGGAAGAGGCAAGAGACAATCTGGGGAGGTAAGGAGTGGAAGAATGTCAAGAAGGGGCTCTTCTTCTGGCTTCAGTTTGGAAGATGGATCTAACAATGGCAAGACTCCAGCAAGGAGGCTACTGGAAGGCATCTGTAATGGTCCGGAGGACAGATGGTGGAGAGAAGATGAGAGGAGAGGAAACTCGCAAAATGACTGCACTGACTTTTCTGCCATTGTGGTGAGATGACATCAAAGTGACATTTAATCCAATGTTAGAGAAATAATGTGACATTGCTGGCAAATCCAAGTTTGTGGAACAAAAATACCTGTTCTACTTCTGCCAATTTATACTAGTAAAAAGAGAAATTATTCATATAAACTTTTATAAATTCTTTTTTCTTCATATGAGAGAAGTTTCGTGCTTATAAACTCTCCCACCACAAATCTGCTAACCTGGGGGTTTCAGGGGCCTAACACCTGGATTAGAGAGGGAACAATGTGTTGATGGGTTTAGGCACCTGCAGAAAGAAAAGCAAAGTGTTAGGAGATGGCTTATGAAGCACTGGGCATATCTTCAAGAAAATATGATTGAACCTTGACTGGAGAAAGAGACCTGTAACAGATTCATCTAAGTTCAACATGCCTGAGGTAGTTCATGGTCACTGGAGCAGAGCCCTATATTCCTGAGCACACAGGCTAGACTACATTTCTCAGACTTCTTTGCAGTTAGATGTGGCCATGTAACTAAGTTCCAGCCAATGGTTTGTGGCTAGAGGGCTTGCAGCATAAAAATCCCCTCATTCATGTTCTTTCTTCCTCTTCTGGCTTCAGGCAAATGAGCATGGTGACCTTGGAAGCCACATGTTGAACAAAATGAAAGGAGCCTGAGTCCCTAAATCACCTCTTGGAGGAGAGCTGCTTACCAGTCAAGCACTCTTTGCATTTTACCTCTGTAAGAAATAAACTTGTATGTTAAGCACTTAAGATTTAGAGGTTTCTGTCAGAGCAGCTAGCACTAACTTAACCCATATAGTAGTTAATTTTTTTATGTGTGTGGAGGGATCTTGATAAGTCAAAAACCCTTCAGGAAAAAAATCACACCCTGAGTTAGGAAGAGAATCAAGACACTGAACTCAGAAAAGGTAGATATTAAGAGCAACTAGGATTATCCTATTGTCTTGAAAGCTTGAGTAAAACGTTCTTCAGTGGCCTTCAAATCCCTTGCTCCACTGCTGTGGTTATTAGGCATCCTTCTGACAATCATTTGGCTTTCATAGTAGAATAGAAAAACCATGGACTTTGGGGCATAAACTCCAACTTTGCTGTACATCTGCTGAGTGATCTTCAGTTCAGTTACTTCACCTCTTGGAACCTCAGTTCCCTCTTCTATAAAATGGGGATACTAAAAATACTAACTGCAAAGATAGAAGAAGTAGGAGGAGAAAAAAGACTTAAAGGTGTATACGAAAGGGGGCAAGAGACTGTTTCTAAAGAGAACTCTAAGAGGAAACCCCAATGGGCCCATTCACTGCTCTCTACTCTAGAGCCCAAGGTGCTTCCCGTGGGATGTGAACAGCCAGCAGTGGTACACTCTCTTGATGGAGAGGGGAAGCTGATTATGGAGGCAGCAGAGTGTAGTAGCTGTGAGTCCAAGTTTTTGAGTCTGTCTCTGACTAGCCAGGTAACTGGGATAGTTTTCTAAGCTTCATTTTTTTTCATCTGGAAAGCAGAGACAATAATAGAGTTGAGATCATTCAATGAAATACCCTATGGAATGTGTGTTAGCCAAGTACTTGGGAGACAATGGATGCTCAATAGATGTTAATTTTCCTTTCTCTTTTCTTCACTTCAGAAGGCCTTGCTCCCCGGTGGTGCACACACTCCGCTGCGGCAGCCCGGGGTTCGCCGGTTCGGATCCTGGGCACGCACCAACGCACCGCTTGGCAAGCCATGCTGTGGTGGCGTCCCATATAAAGTGGAGGAAGATGGGCATGGATGTTAGCCTAGGGCCAGTCTTCCTCAGCAAGAAAAGAGGATGATTGGCAGATGTTAGCACAGGGCTGATCTCACAAAAAAAATAAAAAATAAATAAAATGAAGGCCTTGCTCTGGGTAGCAGGAATAAGTGAGCATGGGCTGTGGGTCCAGAAAGTCCCATCTTTATTCGCTCATCCTAAGCAACATTTTAAATCCACTAACTTCAGGTTCCTCTTTTATGGAATGGAGAAAGAAGACTAGCTCTGCCTTTTTCCCAGGTCACTGTGAAGATGAAATGGGATTCTAGATTGGATAGCCCTTCCTTCAGAGGCAGCAAAGTCCTCCACTAAAAGTTAAGTATTAGCATGTTCTTAATTACTGGAGACATATATGTGACTTATGGATCTTTCTTCATTCTTTCTTCTTTCCTTTCTCAATCTCCCCCCAAATTGTTCTATGTTCCAACTGTCTAATGCTTTTTCCAGAAACTTGAAACATTTATCAGTGTTCCCTTTGTGAAAAGAAAGAGGCTGGGATGACTCAAGCAGGGCATTTCTAGCTCACGAAAGAGGCCATTGCTGTGGGTTTCTGGCAGGCAGGAATGGCTAGATTAGTCTTCAGCATCATTAGGGTGGTTTATAATAAGGGTTTGGAATCAGAAATATTTAGGAGTAAATCTTGGTGCTCCACATTTACCAACTATGTGACCAAGGTTAACCTGGGTCTCAGTTCCCTCATATATAAAACAGGGATAATAATATTATTCCAGGGGGTCATTGTAAGGTTGACTTAGTTAATGATGCTTGGCATGTACTGAGCACTCAGTGCATGGGGCCATTGTTGCCAGTTTTTCTGGCTCTGGGTGCTCCACCTCCTGAAAGCCTGGAGGAAGAGCTAGGGGAAAGCACCCTGTAATTGTGCTGGCCTTACTGGTACTTGTAATATTTAAACATTGACTCTAATTCTGTGTTGAAATGTAAACACTGAAAGCTGTTTGGGTTTTGTTGTTGTTGTTGTCTTGGTAAAATGATATATATCTTTGAGAAGCTTTTAAAGCCTCAAGCCTCTCTTTCAGCCAAAGCCTGCCTCAACTTGAGATCAAGAATTCATTTATTCATTCACCTTGGCTTAATTGATGATAATGGCCACACTATTTTATATTTGCTTTTTTCCCCTTCTCCATATGCCCTGCTAGGTACTGCAGACATAGAATATTTTTAATATGCATTTCTTCCTTTTCAGTTTTTATGCCTTGGTTCATTCTCTGCATGCTGTAGGGGCAAGGGTCTTGGAGCCAATGACTGGATGTGTGAGACCGTGCAATATCATCTTCTTATCTTTTCTAGACCTTATTTTATTATCTGAAAATGAAGAGGAGGAACTAAATAGTTGCTAAGGTCCTCATTCTGACACTTTAGAGCTGAATTTATCTTGTATTTGCTCATTCGTTTATTCAATGAATAAGTATTGATTTCATCCCATGCATAGGTCTCCATGGCAGTAATTAACTTGCTGGTGTGTAATTGTTTGTTTGCATCTCAGCACTGGGGACATTGATGTAAAATGACATGAACTCTGCCTCAAGGAGCTCACAGTCTTATAAGTAAGGTGCAACCAGACAATTACACTTTAGTAATCTAATCACTGCAATGGAGGCTTGTATAAGTTTCAGAAGAGAGTATCAGAGTGGCTGTGGCCAGGGATGGGTCAGGGAGGGCCGTGGCCATCGACAATCACTTAACTAAGTTTAATTATTAATTAATAGTGCTCTTGCCCTCCAAATGCTCACAGTCTAAGGCAGGAAACAGACACACAGCCAAATGATCACAATTCAGTATGTCAAGTTCTATAATAAAAGAATGAACAATGTCATCTACACACAGAGGAAGAAGCAACAAGTTTGGTTCAGACTACTATCTCTTTGAGCTGTGAAACTGATTCAAAATAAACCTGGGGAAACTAGCTACAGGAATATAGTTTAAAAATGATGACAAGAAATGTATCACTTTATGGTGTGAGTATTTATTGAGTGTTTGTTGTATGCTAGATGCTGTAAAAGGCATAACTCAATGGTACACAAGATATTCCTTCTAACTTATGGTGTTACGAGGGAAACCAACACAAAATGAAACCTAAACTTGTCAAGAATTTAGAGCAAGAGATCCAGACTTGTTGCCCTAGTTTCTCCACTTATTAGCTGTTTGACACAGAGAAAACCCCTTGACCACTCAACCTCTTTTCCCTGGTGTGCAAAATGGGATAATATGTACAAGGGAGAGTGGTGTAAGGGACAAGATTCAAATAAAATAAGGGTTGTGAAAGTGCTTTGTGGGCTGTTAAGGACTCTACATATGTTAGTGATTATCGTAAGTGAAAAAGAGGGAATTGGTTGTGCTGAACCTGAGATGAGAGAAGGCAATGATTTCCACACACAGTGACTCCTCTATCCTCGGGACTTTGAGGCCCTGTATAGACTGATGACTTTTCCTGATTAGTCTTCTTTTTTCAGCTGCCAATCAACAACAACTGCCTTTTAGACTTCTTCACTTGGCCAAAATTAAATTCCACTTCTTCCTCTCTCTCCCCTCACTTCAGACTTTCTCCTGCTCCCATATTTCCTATCACAGTGAACAATCCCCAAACCAGAATTCTCTCCATTCTCAGCCCCACATCCATTTCTCATCGAGTCCTGCACAGTTTTCAAGT
This sequence comes from Ceratotherium simum simum, assembly GCF_057802395.1. NCBI lineage: Eukaryota > Metazoa > Chordata > Mammalia > Perissodactyla > Rhinocerotidae > Ceratotherium > Ceratotherium simum. The sequence continues at coordinate 35,757,015 of NC_141906.1, forward strand.
TATCCCCATCCTTTATCCGCTGCCTACTTCAGGCTCATCATCTCACCTTGGGCTGTTGCAATAGATCCTTCAGTGATATCCCTGCCTTGAGACTCTATGCTTTTCTCCCTCCACCCATCCATCCTACAGTTGCCAGAGTGATCTTTTCACAATGACAACTGGACCAGTTGTCCAGTTAAAAGGCTACAGTGATTCCTCATGGGCTACTGGATAATTCAAGCCATTAAGTAGAACCACAACATTCTTTGTGAGTTGAACCCTGCCTCCCTTTCTAGCCTCAGTTTACCAATTACTTAGTTACCAAGCTACTTATCTTGGACTACTTATCTCTTTCTGTGCCTTTGCTCCCACTCTTCCACTGGGTTAAGACTCTCTTTCTCTTCTCTTTGCCTGCCAACCATTTATCTTTGATGAAGGTTCACCTCAAGTATTACTCCCAAGAAGGAATTCTTGGAACTCTTCTCTCATGTCCTTCCACTATATAAACAATATCGGAGTGTATGCTCCTAACATCATCCTTGTCCCACTACACTTCCGTGTATCTGAGCAGGGACTGGCTCTTACTCATCTCCATGCTGCAGCACGTAGCCCAGGGATAGACACACAATAACTTCTCAGCAATATTTGAACTGGCTCGGGGCTCTTCTGGATGCTAAGGGGCTCCCTTCTTGGAGTCTATAGCTATGTTTAGCCATCTCTAGAAATTCATTCTGGTAAGTATTTTCTACCAAAATAACTGCTTTTCTGAAACCTTCAAAATAATAGGGCCTTGGAATTTTGAAGGGGAATAGAAGAAGGGAAGGAAAAAGGAATGAGACAAGGAGGAAGGGAAAGCAAAAAAGGAAAGAAAGAAGAGAGAGAGGAGAAGGAAGGGCAGGAAGAAAGAGATAGACAAACAAATTGTCATGAAAACTAGTAAAAATAAAAATAGCTTAGCACCTAGAAAAGTGTCTGAAGAACTCCTTGTAAAGAAGGAAGGGTGCACTCTTCATTTGATCACAAAGCAAACCCTTTGGAAAGATGCACTTTCACCTAGATCTAGTGCTTCTGATTTCCCACTAATGCCATAATACCAATTTGTATTTATTCCAAAATTTCATACGTAATTCCTTAAGAGGCCCTCCCGATGATATCATCTTGCCCAGTTGTGTAGCTGTGGGCTGTCCTGTTCATCTGGCCGCTGGCAGTGGCATCACTTGGGTGAAGATGTGCAAAAAGAGGAGCCGAGGGGGCATATGCACTCATGTTTTGTAGCATTTAGAAAAGATAGATGTTTTTTAAGCCTAATTCAGATCTCATCTATCTAGGACCAAAATAAGGATGTGCTTCTTTATGCTGATTTTGTTGTTGTTATTTTTTATTTCTTTTGTTTGGTCTCAAATTGAGGTTTTACAAAATCTCATTAGTGTTATGACCTCCTCCCCAGTTGTCCCCCATGAATTCTGGAAGTTCCCAAGTACAAGTTCCCAAGACACATGCCTCCCATGTGTCTACAACCAGAGGCAGTCACAGCACTGGACCCTCTCCATTCATCTGTGCTCCTCTGGATCCCACTCATCTAGGCCCACTGTCTGTGGTTAGATTCTAGCTAAAGAAGAAACAGCCCACAGAAATTGCCTCTAACATCTACAGAGAACAATGAAGAAAATTAGTTGTTATGATTCTGCTTATATGTTTCTTGAGGAAGGTCATCTTTTGTTAGCTTTTATCTGGGCTGCTGGTGTCAGTATAGGAACATGGCTGAAGTTATAAAAACCAAGCCTACTCATAAGACTTCTAGCACATTATTAGGTACTGATGGCACTGACAACTTCAAAGAAGGCAGAAAATACTTGTGGAAACAAAGGATGATTGGCCCCGACAACAGAAATATAAAAGTAACCCAGATTACTCACACTAAACTAATTGTCATGCTATGGTGCAACATTAGTTTTAATTTTGTCACTTGTATAGACAGATACAATTATGCTGGTCAACTATTTACTTGTATTTCAAGGATAATGGATATATTTCTTGCTTTAGAATGAGTGCGATAAGTTGCCGTCGGAGAATTGCTGGTATTATTCTTAATTTGGTTCTTAGGCTTAACAATGACATTAGGGGAGATTGAAGTTGGACATTAAGAAACATGCTCACTGGCAGTACCAGAGAAATCTTTATCTCTGTTAATCTTAAAATGTTTCAGAAATTTTCACCCGTCTGAGATAGATTAGGGACTTTCCTGCCAAAGGCTGGACTGTGCTACTTCCAAACATCTCTGACATAGGGAGTTTATGCTATTCTGGAAGATATCTTTTTATCCATCCATCCATCCATCCATCCGTCCGTCCATCCATCATTTATCGAACTCCCAACCAAGTTTAAGGACTTGTGCTTTTCAATAGGGAATGAATATATGAATAAAGAAATCTCTGCCCTCTAGAAACTCACAGTCTAGTGGTGGGAAATAGACATATAAACAGAATTAGACATATAGAGGGAGGAGTTAGCTGGGTAACTAGGTGAAAGGTGGAAGGTAGTCCAAGCAGAGAGTTGTAGTGTATGCACAGAGATGTCAAAGCAAGAGAGTATGACCCATTCTAGCTTAATAGCCGGACCCAGATTCTACATCATGGAGCTATAAGAGATGAGTTTGGGGATATTCGCAAGGACCAGATGATGGAGACCCTTGTTTGAATTTGTGGCAGCCCCGAGAGTGTGCTGTCCAGTTCTCTCAATTAGAAACAACCTGATGCAAGAAATATTACCTCATTGACAGCTTCCAGCTGTCACACTGAGGCCTCACTCTCTCAGGGATGCTTCCAGCCAATGTCTGAGCATGGTGTGGGTACTAGAGCTGGCCATTCCTGTCCAACACAGGACTCCTCTGAAGGGCAGTCTTTGCACCGGGGCTCCCCAGTTGGCCTGGCCATGACTTTCTCAGAGCTGCACTGCAGCCTTCAGCACTTCCTACTCAATCCTTCTTCCTTCCCTTTCCCCGTCACAGGTGTCAGATCTGCACCACAATTTGACGCTCTTGCCAAGCACACTACTTTCTCCTCCCCTATCCCTCACAGACATTTCCTTCCACAAATCTCTTATACCTCTGTCTTGATATCTGCTTCCCGAGGAAGCTGAACCGACACAGACTCAGTAAGGTGTTTGGATTTTGAACTGAAGTCAATAAGCAGCCACTGAAGGGTTTTCACAAGGGCATCTAGTGATAAAACCTTTGTTATAGAAGGATTACTGTGGCTATAATGCAAAGGACCAATTTAGGAAAAGTGAGACTTGAAGCAGAGAGACGTATTAGGAGTGAGAAAAAACAAAATGAGTATTTTAAATGGAGCAACAGCAGAAGGCAGAGGGGAAAGGAGTTAGAAGAGAGAGATGAGGAGGTACAAACAATAGGCTTTGATGGCCATTGGTTGTCAACTGCAATAGAAAGGAAGAGTAAAAGATGACAGGGACATCTAAATTGTTAAGCACTGAGTCAAAATCGGCGCTCCCTCAATTCCTAGTTATGAGACTTCAGTAGGTTATCTAATCTCAGTGAGCCTTGGTTTTCTACCTAATAAATGGGAATAAAAATAGGCATCTTGTAGAATTGTTGAGAACATTACAGGAAATACACGCATTTAAGGCATCTGGGACACAGTAGGTACTCGTGCAACTGAATGTCAGAAATTTTGGCCTTTTTATGTGGACTTGGAGCACATTGACTTGGGGAGTAGGGAGCCAATTGACATCATTAGCAATTTCAGGTGCTGAGTCATGAGGGGGAGTTTGGATAAAGAAGGCAGCAAAGAAGTAAGTCTTTTTTGTGTGTCAGTTTTAATGCATAGGAATTTTTTCATTTGCATTACACTATATTTAGGTACAAGGTTGCCCAGAACAAAAGCTGCAATTTATTTTTAAATGTTCAGAATAATGAGATGACGGGTGTTCTATATGCCAGCATCACATTGCCAAACATGAACATCTTACACTCAGTTATCAGCTTTTCACGAATATCTCTTGTGATGTTGTAGTCTGACCCTGCTTTAAGTGACTTTGTAGCTTTGACTCTAAATGTTAAATATCATTCATTTGCATAGCATTCAATAACTTACAAAACTCTTTCCCAGGTATTACTTCATTTTTGATCTTCTCAACAACCCTGTGGAGTAACAATCCTTATCCTCAATTTGAAGATGAGGAAATCAGCTTTGAGTGGTTAAATGGCATGCCCAAGGTCACAACATTAGTGGATGCTGGTCTAACTTGCAAAGTTGGTAACAATGTGAGGCATTCATTGAGACATTGTGTGTGCCAGGTGTTATGCTAGGCTCACAACCTTCAACTTTTCTAATCGGACACACAAAATCCTTCTGTGGCAGACCAAGGGGGTGCCTCCTCAGTAGTCATTGTCTCACCTTCCTGCCTTGCTCATGGACCCCACATTTTTTTTCATCTGTAAGTTGAGATGTGCTTAAGGAAGGAGGACTCCAATCCTAGCCCTAATGGATGACCTATGAGGAGTCCAAACTGATCATGACAACCCCATTCTCCTTTGCCAGTGACTGGTGTAGAGATGGGCATGTGATCTAGTTTGGCCAAAGAAATTAAGGTGTTTTCTGGAGGCTTCTGGAAAAGACCCCTCTGCTCTACCCTGTTAAATGAGAGTGAAAGATGCAGCCAACCCTTTCTTTCCTGTTTTGGGTGTTGTTACGTGAGGATCTGATGTCCGGAGCCATGGCAGCCATTTCATCGTGAAAAGAAATCAAAGCAAAGCAAAAGAAAATAGAGAAGCTGACCCAGAACCCTGATATCCCTGAGTGGCTTCATTAATCAACCTGGAAAAGCATACTTTTGGGTTTGAGTTAATTAAAGGTTCTTATTGCTAAAGCCATGTTTAGTCACCTATTCTGTCACCTGCTCTTGAAAGCCCTCTGGATGATACCTCCTCACAAATAGGGATTGTGGTCACTGTTTCACAGTTGACAAAATTGAGGAACAGGGTTTAAGTAGTCCAAGGCCACGCATGTAGACATTTACAGAATTGGGCTTTGAACTTTTGTGTGTCTGATGTTGAAATCTCTGATCTCCTACAATATGCTACAGCGCTGCCTACCCTCCTCTCCCGGACTGTACCTCTTTCTTCCCATCAGTCTCTGCAATGGGGGAGCTGGAGGACAGAGAAGGGTCAGAGCGTGTGTCCCTGGAACATTAGAGGATGTTTCCTGGGGCGGAAGAGCAAATACCTTAAGAGGCAGGGGGCCAGGAAATAAAACTTGACAATGGCCTACTTCACACTCGACAATGGCCCTCTTTATCTCGTGCATCTCAATACTGGCGAAAGGAACCTGGAGAGGTGGAAAGAGCAGAGGAATAGGAGGCAAAAATTTTTATTTCAAACTCTGGCTTTACCATTCTGTAAAAGCGTCACTTTGCGCAAGTCCCTAGATCTCTCTGAGACTCAGTTTTTCCATTTATCAAATGAGAATCATAACCTCTGGCCTGTTTCCTTCTGGGGTTGCAATGAAGACGACAAGCGAAAAGGCATGTGGAAATCTCTCTCCACTACAGGGGACAGAAGATTCTTATTATTAGAGAAGATGTCCTCAGGGCAGACACAGTCTCACAATTTACTGTAGACACTAAGGATACTAATGGTCTTTAACATGAGCATTACAATAATGTTATTGCTTTTGATAAATTTATAATTCTTAGGTTGTAAATTCAAACATTCTCCCCTCTGAATGCCATCCTGAAGGTTAATAAATGAAATACATGCTTTTCGAATCCCAACAGTTGGTGTTAATTGGAAGCAAACACACACCTTCAGGTTTGATCTCTCATAACAAGACAGTCAGATAACTTAACCTCAAAGCAATTCATTACCGCACCACTCAGAGCTCTCAGAAGATGGTACACATTTCAAAGGCTTTGGATGTGTGTATATGCTTCTGTTTTTTGCTTTGCAAAAATAGTAAATGACAAGGAAGAAAGAGACCAAGGGAAATTTTGGAAAACTTGATGGAGAATTTTTAAACAACCTGAAAATATTAAATCCATAGGATTTAATTAGAATTAAATAATGCACACTCACATATAGCTGGAATGAACTATGCAATTTGGCTTCCTGACAGAGAGGCCTTCCAATTCAAAGTCAAGAGTCTAATGGTTGCTGGCACTTGCTACTTATCCATGACAGAATATTTTGCAACCTTTAAAAAGCATGACCTGGAAGGCTACTTAAAGGTACTACATACAGGGTCAGGTGAAGAGATAATGGTGAGTTAGACTGTATAACCCATATGATTCCAAAGTAATAAAATATGTCTCGTACACACGCATGCACACAAGCACACACATGCACACTCACATATAGCTGGAGTGAACTCTACAATTTGGCTTCCTGACAGAGAGAGGCCTTCCAATTCAGAGTCACACAGAGCTTTTTGTTCAACTAAAACATTGGATTTGCCTCCTTTTCCCCCAAAGTTATAGGACATGGACCTAGTTTTCAAATTATATTTTTATAATTGTCTCCATTTATTCCGTGCTTACCGTATGCAGGCTGTGTGCTAAGCACTTTATACGTATTTCTCCCCATTTAGTCCTGACAACAATCGTATGAGGAAAGTACTATTATCACTCCTGTGTTGCAGGTGGAGAAACTGAGGCTCACGAAGAGTAAGGGAGCTGTCTCAGGTCTCCCTGCTGGTAAATGGGGGAGCTGGGAGTAAGAACCTGGCTAATTCCGGATCCACTTCCCTAACCCATCAAAATTATGTCTTTTGGCTAAGTTGCCAATTTATATATATTTGTACCAAATTAATTAAACCACATGGGAGAAGGGGGAGAGCAAGAGGCTTTTCTTTTCGTTTTTTGTTTTTTCTTATACTTAAACAAAGGGCATTGAGCCCAGAGCCCTGACCTCCTGACTGTTCTCTCTTGCCTCTTCCTCACTTCCACGGTGCCACCTCCTTAGTCTGCAACTCCCCGTCTCCCGTCACGTGATTCCAGCGGCGTCCCTACTCGTGGGCTTTCTGCCCTCAGCCTCACCCCTCTTTCAATCTGTCCTTCAGAGCAACCTTTCAAGTACACAAAGCCGATCACGTCACGCTTCTGCGTGAAACGCTGCCAGAGCTCATCCTTCAGGACAGTGCCCACAGACCTGGCACGCGGTGCAGGACCTCCGTGCCCCTGCTCTGGGCGCTTCTCCACCCCTCTGCCTGTTTCTTTCTCTTATACCACGGGTTATCATATGGCAAGTCACTACTTTGATAAAATAATAAATTCAGTGGGTTGTAACCAGTGTAAAAAAGAAACACGATAAAAAACACCAGAGTGTATTACAAGTAGTAAGGGTAAGTATAGTTTCACTAAAAATTTGTCTTAATTTTATATATTTTTACATATAAATCCTGAGTTTTGCTGCAACATCTGTTTCTTACATAGGTTGTTTTCAAAAAGCTATCTATCACATTTCCCATAGTTCTCCAAACATTCTAGGTAGTGTCTTTCCTTGGTTCTGTGCCCTTCACTCTCCCACCTCCAACTTATCCATTAAGTGTGATAGGTCTGGTGTCTAGTGACCATGATACTTTTAGGGGCTAACAAAAATGTTTTAATTAGAGGAAAAAATTAAAATCAGAAGAGAAAAGTGCACATAATCCAGCCTGGACGATATTTGTCTTCCTCCCGATGCAGACATAAAATACAACATTTAATGTGTTTTTTTTTTTTTTTTTTTTTTTTACAGAGGAGAAGACCTGTGAAAGCCAAAATGCCCAGGGGCCGTGAAAGTTACAATGCTGCCCCTGCTCTCCTCTCTTCCTGCAGGGCCTGTGGTCCACGTGGAGAAGTTTCACTTGTTCTTAAAAAATCTTGCCCAAGTGTCATCTTCCCTGACAGCTCTTTTCCAGCATTTTAATTAATGAATATATTTATTCATTTACGTATCTACTTTTCTCTTTCAATGGCAATTTCAAACAGAGAGTAAAATAATCCCAGTCAAGGAATAAGAACATTTATTATGTGCCAAATACAGTGGTAAGTGCTTTACCACCCTCGTTCACTTTAGCCTCACACTATGGGGTAGACGCTATCATTAGCATCCTCATTTTACATTTGAGAATACTGAGGCTAAGAGAGGTGGTAGTGTTCTTATTTAGAAGTGGCAGAGTGAGGGCTTAAACCCAGGCCTGCTGTCTCTGGAGCCTGGGGTGGCTCTGATGGTGGTAGGGTAGAGGAGGGGAACCCCTTTCACTGGCTTCATGATTGCAGGTGGAGGGATGCCCATTAGTGTAACACCTTTGGATTTTTTGTATACCCTACCCATGCCCCTGGATAGTGGAGTGACCATGTGACCCCTGGCTCTGCCACTCTCCTCCTCCTCTTGCTTCTGAATCACTGTCTGCAGAAAGCGTGCTCTCTGGTCTGTTCCCTACCACGAGAGAAGCGTGGGAGGCCTGCAGCTCTTCAGCACCTCTTTTGTATGTCTATTCTGAGATTCGTGAGGCTAACACACTAAACCATGTCTTCAACGTCTCGCTCGCTTATAAAGCTGCCACTGCAGTTGATCTCTCATTTGGTTCTACATTTGGGCACAGTGGAGCGGTGATAGTTATTTGGGCCCCTTGAAATATGAACATGCTCCTAACCACAGGGCACAAAGACAACTCAGAGCAGGGTGAGGTGAACTGTCTTGAGATGGTTAGAAATGGCTTTTTGGAGAAGGAGGATTCTGAGTTTGGTTTTTTAAATATCAATCTCTATATGCAAAATATGAGCACTGGTTTGAGAACAAAAGATCTGAGTTCAACAGTGTATTGAGGGCATATTGAATTCTGAGCATACACTGACTAATTAAACAGACATCATTCTTAACGGTGGTAGTGAATCTACTTACTGAAAATGGTTACGCACTCTTATTCAGAGGGCTAACATTTTACATGGCTTATTTCATTTAACCTTCACAGTATCTCTTTGAGGTAGTAAATATCCTTACTTCCTTTTTACGCATGAATAAAGTAAGATTCAGAGATGTTAAGTAGCCTTCCCAAGTCATCAGAATTACTTGATGGTAAAAAATGTTCTTGGTAATTGAGGGTTCAACCAAATCTGTCTGTCTCCAGCACCAATAGCTTTACACTGTTCATACAGTCCTTCCCCCATCACTGTGCCTTGTACTTAGCTCCTGTGTAGCTCTTATCTCTAGATATTATGATTATCTGTTTTTCTCTATCTATCTACCCTATTAGAATGCAAGCTCCATGAAGGCAGGAACTGTGTGCTACTTTTTTTTTATCTTCAGTTCTTAGCATATGCCATGTATTCAGTTGAAATTTTCTTGTTTTGCTATTTGCTAGGCACACATTGCAGTGTAGGGCACGCTCTGGTGAGCAAGACAGATGTCATACCTATACTGTGGTGCTGATAGTTTATCAGAGAAAACAGAAAACTCACAAGTTGAAAAAATAATTAAAAATTAACATAAGCATTGTGAGATAAGGAACAGATATGGGATTACATCAGTAGAAGGAATATGGACAGGGAAGGCCTCACAGTGGATTCTAGGCAAGACTTTAAGAATGAGAGAAAGCCAAGTTCAGGGGATAAACTTTTCAAGAAGAAGGAAAAGAATTAGTGAAGGACCTTGGTACTGGAAAGATCCTGACATATTCAGAGTTAGGAGTTGAGCAGGGTGAGTGGCAGATGAGATTTATGTAGAGCCTTGGAGGACTTTGGATTTTAGTTAAAGGGCAGTTGGCAAGCGCTGAAAAATAAAAAACAAAGCAGTGACCACAGAGATGAAGAACTGAGGATGGTGTCAAAATTCTTTTGAAGGTAAAATTGACAAAGCTTGGTGATGGTTGGTTGATAGGTGAGAGAGGAGTCAAGGATGACCTGAAGGAGGATTTCTATCTTGAGCGACTGAGTAGGTAGTAGTACCATTTACTGGGATGGGGAAGCCTAGAAAGGCATAGGTTGGAGGAGAGTGTTGGGAAAGACAGTCAAATTAACTTATGTTTGAGATGACTATCAGAAATCCAAGTGGAGGTGTCAAAAACTGACAATGACCACAGCTTGTTTCTATTTGGCTACATTCTTGTCATTTGCTGGTGGGCATGTAATATACCCAGATACAGAATGAAATAAAAGGGCAATTCAAAGTAACAAACATACACACCTTGAATGATATTAAAAAACAGTCAAATACTCAGTGCAAAAATGTTCTTCTATAGGTACAATATCTTTTGGCATAAGGCTGCTCCAGGCTTTTATCACCAGTGTGAGAAATTGAATTTCACAAATTCCTAAATTCATACTTATGTACAGTGGTAATTAGCAATTAAACAGGTAGGTGAAGAAAGTATTTCTACCTTCTGCCTAATATATATATAATATGTATTTTATAGATAGATGGATAGATCCCAGGCAAGACAATTTTATTACCTGAATTAAGAATGGAATAATAGCTCTGACTTGCAAAGCTAAGCATTGTCACACCTGTCTGTCTTTATTACATCCTAAGATGTGAAGATGCATATAGAAATTTCCAGTTTTTTTTTTTTTTCAAGGTTTAGTAAAATAGATTTCTAGAGGCACTTAGGGGGATGTTACTGCCCTATTCTCCCAAGAGCCAGGATACACCTTTATTACATGTTGGCTTGAGGCTATTTTTGGAAGATTTTCCTATGTTAAAAAAATGCCATCATTAATTAAAATAAGAGCAAATGTCTCATCTCCCACCCCTTTCCTATAGTTATTTCAATGATAGTTCTAGAAATCTGGCTGGGAATGGATCTGAGAGGGAAAAATTAAGACGTAAGTTTTGCATCTTCAGGACACTGCCCTTTACTTCCTAACACAGACTCATTTGGACAGCAGTACCCAAGCAGCTTGCAAAAGGGCAAGGCCACCTTCTAGCTTCTAGCAGGGAACAAGACATATGCAAATGAACATTTACTCTCTTGCTAAGCAAATATGGTCAGTTATTACAATGAGCCAATGAGGGAATAGTAAAAAAATAACAATATGGAAAATAAACAGAATTGAAATGAGAAAAATATTAATCATACAGCTAAATCCTTGTTCTGGGAATATTATTTGAGATCATGGAGGGTGACAAATGCCATGATATATTTCCAAATAAATTATCAGTGTTTCCATTAGATGTCTGTGAAGGGCACTAAAGATGCTCCATTGAAAACATTTTATAAGGAAAATACCTTGCAATTGCTGTTGGTATGAATGGATATGTTTGGCCCTATAGGTAGATTTATAAGATATATAATGACTCAGAGAAAAACATACATCTTTAGACCTGAATTTTTTTCCAAGAAATCTCTATAGTATTCTGATAAAATATTGATAGGAATGAGATAATTATTATGAAAAATAGCTTAGAAATGCTCTAAAGAAAATAATTTTAAACACTGGCAGTTGGGAAACAAACTTCTTCTCACCTCTACTGAAATCTTGTAGCTAAAGCTCCTGTGTTTCCCAAATGCTCTGATGGAGCAGTCAGTAAGGGTTACTATTCCCGATGCTCTGATCCTTGTGAGGACTCAAGACCCCTTGTGGCCTTGTGTGAAGAAGTCACCATTACCTGAGTAATGCATTTAAACACAGTGATCTAACCCTGATACTCCCCTACTTCAATTCCTTTAATGGCTCTGCCATGTCCCCAGGATAGAGTTCAAACTCCTTAGCAGAGTTTACAGACCTCTTCACCACTAGCCCCATCTACAGGCTCGTCTTCTCCCTCCACATCTACCTTACAGTCTACCTTGAGCAGTTCCCCACATACATCCTGTTGCCTGTCATGGTTAGATGTTCCCTCAGTCTATAACATGATTTCCTCTTCAACACCCCATGCCCGGAAAGGTGTTCTTCACCCGGCTAGTTCCTGCTTGTAATTCCTTCTAGACTCAATCCAGGCATCACCTCTTCCAGCAAGCCTTTACCATTCCCCTCACTCTAGCATATGCCCATAATGCCCCACACTTACACCTGTCATTGCACTTTCATCATGCTATTAAAATTACTTGTTTTTCATGCCTGTCTTCATTACTAGACTGAGAGCTCCTTGAATAAACGGAAGGTGCCTTATCTTTTATTGCCATCACCCAGCATACTACCAGGCACAGAGGCATTCAATATGTTTTTGTCTTTTGATTGAACAAAATAACTCAATACTAATCTCACTCTATTTTTATCCCAAATCTCCTTGCTCATCACTTGCAGACACATCCCCAACACTTGAAAATAAGATTGTGTCATTTCAGGGGCAAAATCAATAGGCTTCTCTTAAGTAATGGAAAGTTGGGAATAAGAAAGGAGGATTGCTTTGATTAAGTGGAGGGGACCCTAGGGAGGAAGGAATGCCAGCCAAGGTCTGTCACAATGTGAGAAAACATGTTCATTTCACATAGGGGGCCTCCCAGAGTTTCTGGAGAGGGAGTGGGCAGGGTCAGCTGGGAAACATAAACATCTTGTAATCCTCCTAAAGTTTCTGTTTAGATTTTGGCAGAATTGTAATTGACCACCCACACAGAAGAGATAATGTAAAATCTTTTGAGTGCAAATTCCTGGAAAGCCTAATTCAAATGCAGTGAGTATGGGAGGGACAAGCTTTGATTGTGCCTATATGTGTGTGCACTCTAGTTTTTGAAACAGCCTTCTAAAATCTGGCTAATAATGAAAATAATAATAAGTGCTAGTTTGTAGGTAAACACATTAAAGATTTCTGCAGGCAAATTCACCAAAAAGGCAGACAGTCCTTGCTTTTAGATCAAACACATTCCTGAAGCCTGCGACTTTAAAGCTGACCTGGCAAAGTTATTCTTCCTGTATATGAGCCACTGCCTTTGTCTTATTTGTTAAAGGAGGGTGGGGAAATGAAGGTTCTTGGAAAAGAGAAGAGCAGGGCACTTTGAGTGTCCTGAGCTAGCGTCCTTGTTTCTAGTGCCTTTCTTTTCAGTTGGCTTCATGAAACATTCATTGTGCACCTACCGTGTGCCAAGGCGAGGTCCTGGAATCACAAAGGTGAGCACGACATTGCCTCCAAGACATTTACCATTCAGAGGGCCCATATTCTGTCTAAATTTCTACTATATTAAAAAGTATCCTTTAAATGCCATTTCCTCAATGAAAGCTTATAAGTCTCTTCTGCGTCCCCTCAGCACCCTGTGAATCACCATATTCTGCTCCTAAATGTTACTGATTGTTATTATAGCTTTTCTCACACTATTTTCATCTGGTTGGTTTTTGTGCTTTCCTCCAGACTAGACTAGGAAATTCTTGGAAAAGGAGAGGTTAGGCTACAAGTGGTTAGGAATATGGACTGTGCCTCAGGACTACATGGGTTCAAATCCAAAGTCTGCATGTATGAGCTGAGTGATTTTAGGCAAGGTACTTAGAATCTCTGTGCCCCAGTTTCGTCACTTTTAAAATGGGATAATAACATTATCTCCCTCAAATGGTTGTGATGAGGATAAACAAGTTGATATACATAAATGCTTAGAACAGTGCTTGGCAAGGAGTAAGCATTCAATAATATTAACTCTTAAAATTTTTATGCATACACAGAACCAAAATCCCCAGGCCTTGTGTGGTAACTACCAGTCTAAACTGCCAGTACTTGCTTTTAGTTTAAGGTCTGATCTATGTTGATGTGTTCACATCAGTAGATGGTGTTTCCATCCACTTAATTTTCCAAGAGAGAAACCTGGCACCCATCCTTGAAAACATTGTCTCCCTTACCTCCCACATCCAATCCAGCATCCATCTTCTCCATTCTAAGTCCATAATATATCGTTAATCACATCCCTTCATCCCTACCACTCCCGGCTCTAGTTTAAGTCATCATGATTCCATCCCTGAACACTACAGTCATCTCCAAATTGTTCTCCCTCTTTTTACTTTTTTGATACTGTCCAGTATATTTTCAGTGCACCAGTCTGAGAGGTCTTTAAAAACAAAAAACAGGTCAAATAACTCTCCCGCATAAAACTTTTATTGGGTTCTTAAGCGTGAAAACCCAAATCCTTAAGGTGGTTAAGAACCAGAGTGTGATCTTATCTCTCCGTAGCAACCCAGCCTCATCTTGGGTCACCCCCTGGGCCTGTCTCCAGTTCCTTGAAAGTTCTGATCTTGCCTCTCAGGATTTTCCATCTGCTGTCCATTTGCCTAGGACACTATTCCTCCCACCCTTCCCATCTTGTAGGGCTCAGCTTACAAGTCACTTCCTCAGAGGAGCCTTCCCTGACCCTCTTTCCCACTCTAAATGCTATCCTCTGCCATTGCCCAATCCTTCCCCCCATGTCAGCTAGTGCAATTTGTACAGATATATTTATTTGAGTGATTATTTGTTCACTCTTCATCTCTCCACCGGTTTATAAGTTCTGTGAGAACAGGTGCCCTGTCTGTTTTATCCATCACTTTATCCTCAATGCTTAGCAAAATTCCTGGTGCTCAGTAAAAAATTAGCAAACAAATGAACGCCCAATAAGTATCTATTTAATAATTATATGAATTGCAGCAGTGCACAAACTAGAAAAATCTGATTAACTTGCACTATAAAGAACACTAGGGCTCTGATATGCTGTACTTATTTTCTTTTTTTTGCCTAATATGATTTGATTGCTGAAAGAGCGATATTATAAACCATCTAAATACAGAGGGAGGGCCATTTTCATTCTGAGGAAATTAAATGTATCTTTGATCTCACTCCCTCAAAGTCCATATAAAAAATAGAAAACAAAACCCAAATCCTTTCCTGTAAAGGAGCTCTTGGCAGTGGGCACTGTACATCATGTCTGGTCTTGTTGTGATATGAGTGTGTGAATATGTGTAGAATCATTTCCAGCCCTCCAGAAACGATATTTCAAGAAGCCTGTGTTAAAACACTCATACACTACTAATTCAGCCAATAATTATACATGGCAGTGACCTGGGGTGAGGAGGACGAGAAGAGAATTAGATTTGCAGAGATGAGAACATTGAGACCCTGAATAAGACAGGGTGAGAAATGAAAGTTACACATACACATGGAATTGAAGACGTATTAGACACTCAGAGAAGGTTAGAAATGACAGGAATCTTCATGATTCTCTTGTAGAGAATAAGAGGGACAGTAACATAGGGCTTAGGAGACATGCTTTAGAAACAAACAGATGTGTTCAAATCATGGCTTTGCCACTTGCAGCTTTGAGCTCTTGGCTAAATTATGCGATCCTCCTTATTTGCAATTTATTATCTAAAAGACAGAGACAACAATACTTTTCTTAAAGGATTTTTGTTTGAATATATAACATAAGGTAGATAATATAATGCATATAACACAGTGCCAGGCATATCTTGAGTCCTCAAAAAGGGACACAGTAAGGGTTATTATGATCTTTTATTGTCTAAACTCATTATTTTATGGATGGAAAATGCAGGACTCAAAGAGAAAACAATTTGCCAAAGGCCACTTGGAAAAACAGAGATAAAGCCAGGACGATTAACGTGCGACTAATAATTCCCTGTTTGGTATTCTTCCATAGCCCCTGCCCCTTCCTTCCCTTCCTCTCCTTCCCCACATGCACGTCATAGGAGATATAGCAACAGGTGGAGGACAATGAAAAAGTCATTCAAAGGACTTGCTGATTCTGGCAATATGTACTGCAGAATATACAATTTGAGGAACCTCCTTTTGTTAGCACTCCCTGTTATGGCACCTATATTCTGCAAAGCATAAGCTGAGTTTGAAACAGAGATAATTCCTCAGTTTCAAGAAGTAAAGTGGGAACTGAAAACATAGTCTGAGAGAGCTGATGATGTAGCTGCCGGTAGTCAGAGCAGGGGTGAAAATGGAGAGTCAGTTTCTGTAATATTTTATTACAACTTGGAGACATGAGTTGATATCTCCGTCCTGAATGAGACAGGCAGGTTTAGGCAAGCCTTTTGTACAAATCCAGGATCATCAACGGATGGGACAGAAAGAGAACAATCTTCCTCCATCAGGGGGAGATGGCAAAGACATTGTGTGCAAGTTCATGTTGTGGCTTGCATCGAAGCTTTAGATGATGGGGGAACAAAAGGTAAATATTTTAATTTTGGATCTGTGCTTCATGTGGATTTGAGGTTCAAATTTAAACTAGGGAGTCAACCTTATTTCAGGAAACTCCAAGCTGAGAAATTAAGATGAGATTGGTTGTAGTTTAGTGATACTCCTTAAGTGTCTGGTAGAAACAAATGCAAAAGCACTTTTGGAGACAGAATCTCTCAATAACTGAGAACTTTGATAATAGAAGAATCTGATAAGAATGGTAAATTAAGTATGTTTAAATAATTACAAATATAAAGGGAAAAGTTGAAACTGTAAGTCAATAATAAACGAAACAGGCAGGTTTGATTAAGAACCAAGGAGAACTTCTAAATATAAAGAAAATTTTGAAATAAAAGACTAGTGAAATAATGGGTTAAATAAAAGATTAGACACAGATAAAGAGGGAATTAGTGAACCAAAATATATTTAAGGATATCTAGAATACAGCACAGAGAGAAAATAGATGGCCAATACAAAACAGGTTAAGAGACATGGAAAATAGAATAAGAAGATCCAAAATATGTTTAATAGTAGTTTGGAAAGAGAAAATAGAAGGAATGTGAGAATGTGGGTGATGCAATATTAAAAGAAATTGTTACCAAGAACTTTTAAAAATAGACAAAAAGCTTAGTCCCCCAGATTTAAAATCACAATTAATTTCATGCAGAATAAAGTAAACCTAGACCTAGAACCATCATAGTAAGATTACAGAACACTAAAACAGAGAGACGATCATTCAAATAGCAGGACGAAAAGACAGATTATCTCGAAAGAAATTACCACTATTCTGACATCAGATTTCTCATTAGCAGCAAAGTGACCAGGAAACAATGGAATAGTATCTTTAAAGGCTTGAGACAATATAACTATTATCCTAGAATTCTATATTCAGCTAAAGTATCATTCCAGAGTGAAGACAAATAAAGATTGTTAGATACATAACAACTGAAGGAATTTACCACTTAAGAGATCTAGCTGAAAATACAATAGGATCTATTTCAAGAAGAGGAAAACTGAACCCACAATGAAGGCATGGGATGAATGAAGAAATGGTGAGTAAAGAATCTGGTGAATACATGGATAAATTTAAAACAAACCTTGATTATATACACTGTGATAATAATATTTAATTTAGAGAGACTGAAAACAGGATGAAACTGAAACACTAGACAACAATGATAGGTAATATGGAAGTGGGTGACTTGGGTAAAATGTTCTAAGACCCCGTATTGTTAGAAAGGATGGTGAAGATATTGATTAACTTTAAAAATGTAAAAGTGGCCAACAAAATAGTAGAAAGTAGGATGGATGACTTGATAGAAAATTGAAGAATCAAAAAGAGTATAATAACAGAAATTTGATCAATTTAACAGGAGATAAGTAAAAAGTTAAAAAAATAGAAAGAAAGCATTTTAAATACAAAACAGTAATAAGATGATAGAAATAAATCTAAATAAATAATTAATAATCACAATAAATAGTCTAAACTTGCCTTTCAGCTAGAGATGTATGAAAACACAAGGACAAAAAAACCCAAGATAAAGGGATGGAAAAAAGATACATTTGGAAAAGAGATAGGCTAATCAAATAAAGTTGGTGCAGACATAATAACATCAAATAAAGTAGACTTCAAGACAGAAAGCATTATTAGGAATAAAAAGGGTCATCATATACAGTATAAAAGAATAATTTCTCAAGGAGCTGTATCAATTTTAAATTTGTATGATTTATTAAAGTAGCCTTAAAATATGTAAAGCAAAAATTGAGAGAATTAGCAAAAGAAATGGGCAAGTCCACTGTCATAACTGATAGATTTTAACACAATTGTCTTTGTAATTGCTACATAAAAGATAAAAAAAAAAATTAAACTATAGTAGTGATGAACATTAACTTTGATATAACGAACATACGAGAGAACTTATATTCTTTTTGAGCATACATGCAGTATTTCAAAAAGTTGATCGTGTATTTAGGAAACAAAGGCAAATCTCAATATCTACCAATGGATCAATACCATTGAGTATATTCTCTTACTACAATGCGAAAAAAAGGTGAGGGGGTTCACAGCAAAGGACAATTAGAAATTCCCTCTCGGGCTTCCAATTTAAAAACACACTTCTAATTAAATCATGAGTCAGAGAAAAAATAGAGTAGAAATCAGAATATATTTACAAATGGATGATAATGAAAATAATGCTTTTCAAAACTTATGGTACATAGCTAATGCAGTTTCAGAGGGAATTTGTGGCCTTTACATGCTTATATTAGAAAAGAAAAAGGCTGAAAATTAGCTGAACATCCAATCTCAGAGATTAGGAAAAAACCAAAAACAAGAGAATAAACACATACACTAGAAAGAAAGAATAATAAAATGCATCAACAAAAATGTATGAAGTAGGAAAAAATGTAGAGAGGATTAAAATGCTCTAAGTGGGTGATTTGGAAAGAGCAACAAAATAAATAAATATTTTGTGAGATTGATCAAGAAAACAAGAGAAGATACAAAGAAACAGATTAGGAATAAAAAGGAAGATAGAATTACAGATGTATCAGAGATTTTAAATCATAAGATAATACTATTTTGAAATACATTTTTGTATTTCAAAATAAATTTGAAAAATTAGACAAAACAGACAATTTCCTAGAAGGTTATAACTTACGAAAACTGACTTAAGAAGGAATAGAAACCTGAATTAACTATTAATCACTAAATAAATAGACTAAGTAGTTTAAAATATGCAGTTTCTTTCTTCAACCTGAATAACCGCAACTCAGCATATGTTCTTCCTATGCAGAATTTCAGAAATGCTACCAATCTGATTGCTTTGTCTTCGCACACTACTCTTGTCTTTTTTGGGGGTGGGGGGGCCCAATTATATAAGCAGCACTCATTCTGTGCTAGACTCTCTTCCAGGTATTTGTGATAAAAAAATGAATCAGACGTGGTCTCTGCTCTGGAAAGTCTCGTAGTCTAGTAGAAGTTCAGATAAATTCACAGATAATGTAACGAAGTTAAAAACATACAGTAGTGTGGGGTCATTCTAGATACTAGGTAAGAATGGATACAGCCATTCTTGATCTGTCAAAATGAAACATGGTTTTAGAAGTGAAGGAGTCACATTTTATTTACTTTTTACTCATTTACTTAAGATTTTAAGGTGTTTTTTTTTTGGAAATAATTTTAAACATCAAAAATTTGGGAGAACAATGCAAGAACCCTTGAAAGGATTACATTAAATCTGAACCTATCAGTATAGAGGACTGAACACAACTCTACATAGATGTGGGGAGGGACAACACAACATCAGAATTCAGCCCTCTGAAAAATGTGTCCCTAGATGTCTTCTCACCAAGATTGGGGAGGGGAAGGCGAGCATCTCCCAACGTTGGGAAAATTTATAGCCCTGCGCTACCTCTTGAGTTTATACTTCTCTGGCTCTGACTATTCAGTTTCTCCTGATTTCAAAACTTTCTCAGCCCAAAATGTCGCTAAAAAGTGGCCCATTGATTGTGAAGGACCCTTATATTTAGTGCCACACACAGTCAAATAAATAGAATACCGCATTTCTCTCTAATTCTGCTGGGCTTTAAATACTGTTTCCAACAGGTCAATTGTGGAATTAGTTTGATGCACAAATTCTACTCTAGGAAAACTGTATTCAAGGAGATTATTTGTTAAAGGAGCTGAGGCACCAACCAGCCTTGGGCCAGAGGAAACAAAGCAATCACAGAAGCTCTCTACTGCTTTGTTTTCCCCATGGGATCCTCTTAAGCCTCAAAACTAGGCAGGTCCCCTTTCTTTCATTTCCCTCTCACTTCCTTAGAGTATCCATTTTGGCTATGTATGTCTCAAACTTTGGGCTGGACCACAGAAAATATATATTTCTCTCATACTTTTTCTCATTGCAAGCATTCCAGGACTTATTATTTGAAAAGAAAAGATATGTTGTGGCAATTGTTGATGGTAGAGATTTCTCTATGAGGAATATTTTATGATAAAGAGAAGAGAAAGTATTAGAATTAAAGGAACATCTGGCTGACTTGGTCACGGGAATGAGATAAGATTGAATAGAAGCTCATTAGTAGGTTTCGACCCTCAACCTTTTTCTTATTCCTCATTTCCTTAACTACTTTATTCTTGATTTTCTTTGATTGGAGATGTTGGATCATCAGTACTCTATTATATGGCTAATCTTCCTAGGAGATTTTGATTTTTTCTCTCCTTTCAAATTTCATGTGTGGCATGAGCCCCTTTAGTCAATGAAAAGAAGGACCAGGCACCAACTCAGCCCTAGATAATAATTTAACACTTCCCTCACTAACTTCTTTATGCATCACCTTGTTCTTTCTTGTAAAATAATCGATATCAAGGCTTGGACTGTTCAAGAACTTGAATTGGTTTTCAACCATGGCTACACATTAGGGTCATCCAGAGAGCTTTAAAAAAATCTCAATGCCTGGGCCATACACTAGGCCAATTAAATAAGAATTCCTAGAGGTGGAAACCAGCTATCAGTAATTCTTAAAACTTCATGGCAACACCACAATACCAACGTGCAGCCAAAATTGACAAATGTTGTTTAACCTAGTGCTTTTCAAACTCTAATATGCATGTAGATTACCTCTTGTTTAAATGCAGATTCTGATTCAGTTCATCTGAGGTGGGCTTGAAATTCTGTATCCATTGAGCTCAAAGGTGATGTTAATGTTTGTAGTCCACAGATAGTCTTTAAGTAGCAAGGTGCTCGCAGAAGCTCAATCAGCCCTTGTCTTCCCACTGCTCTTGAGTGGAAGACAGGATGTTGTCTATCTGAAGACCAGATCTGTTCAATAGCTAACGCTGACGTAGGCTGGAGTATAGCAATGTCTCAGCTCCTCTCTCCAGGAGCTTCATGTGACCCCAGGGTCCCAATAGGTCCCACCAACTTCTAGGGTGGAGCTGATAGGGACAGGGATCTCCTTGATTCTTCAGAGTCAGGACAAGAGAGTGCCTACCCTTCCCTGTAATTCTCCCAAGATGCAGGATCAGGTACCTGCAAGAGGAGAAGTTAAGGCAAGGGTATTTTTGAAATTTTAAGACAGGAAGACTGGCATCCAATGTGTCTACTGAAAAATAAGCCCTGTTGACTGTGGGCCAGACTTAAGGACTCAATGACTCCCTTTAAATCAATGTTTCACAGAAGCAGGCACAGCTTTTTCCTGGGGGAGCAACCAGAGAGACTATAAGGGTAGGTCATGTTTGAGCAGAATGAGAAAAATCTGGCTGAATAGCAAGACTTTAGATGAACTGGCTCAGCCTTCTTCCTGGAGAAGAGGTTCGGCATTCCAGCCTCCCTTTCGGTGAACATTCTAATGAATAATATTAAAAATAAAATACTTCTTTATGCTACTTACAGAAATAAGCCAATTCTTTATTTAAAATGAAATCCATAACAATTCACAAGAGACGGTTTTTATATCCTTGTTTAACCTGCTGCCGCTAGCAGGCCTCGGGAAAAACAAATGAAGTTCGTCTTTCACTGCTTTCATAAGTGCTTCCTGTGGTAGTTAATCAGATAAGATGGCCAAACAACCCGGTAGAATATACAAGAATGAGCCTTGATTTTGAAGCCAAAGCAGATCTGGGTATGAACAGTGACTCTGGTCCTTATTCGCTGTATGACTTTGGGCAAATTTCTTTAACCTCTTTAAGCCTCTGATTTGTCATCTGAAGAACGGGTCCTTGTGAGGATTAAAGATTACCTATTCAAAATACCAGGTTCATATCAAAGGCTTAAGCAATGGTAGCTATTAATATTTTAAAATTTTACCTACCTTCTTGACACTTTTTTTTCCAGTTATTTTTTAATTAATTAATCCCAAGATGTAAAAGGATGTTAAAGATCAACTAGTAACTGTGAGCCATTTGAAAGGTTCTTGGGCTCTCTAAGACTCAGATTCTACTGGGAAATGAAGTCAAAGTAGCAAAAATCTTGAGTATTTCACACTTAGAGAAGGAAAGGCACATGGCCGTTCTTAGTAAATGATCGTTCCTTCTTGTGTCCTTCGCCTTCTGATCTGGGTGAGTTTGGGATAAAAGCCTCAAACCTGGGACAGTAGCCAAGCAGTGTGACCTGAGACTGAAGGCACTTTATAGGCTCTGGCTGAGGGTGGGTGGCAAAGGAGAGTTCATACCAGGGGGAGTAAGGCATGGTCTCCAAGGAACCCAGAGCATGCTAACTCCTCCTCTGCATTTTCTCAGGGCAGGAAGAAGCACACTGCCTCTTGTGCAGACCCTTGTGTGAGCTATTTTTCAAAGTACTCTGGATTTTCCGTAACGGGCTCCTCAACAGATAAGTTGTATAATGTAATTATATCCATGAATTCACGACTTCCTTATTCCCAGGTTGAATAGTTCATACTTGAGAACACTTATGAAATGTAGTACCTCTGTGTTTATCCTTCTTCCAAGGAAGTTACTTCTTCATCCTGCTAATCTCACAATTAAGATTATGAGGGTTTTGATCATTCAATTTAAATTTTAATCTGTGGCTTATTTTAAACCTGATGTATCATTAGTTTGAAGATTGGATCTAATTTTTTATATAGATTTAAAAAATTCTACTCTCTGACAAGAAATTAAAAACATTGGCTTTCCTAAAATTTTAGCTTTAGAACAAATGTTTATTTTTATAGGACCTGAATTCAAGCTTAGTCATCTCTAAAGAAAGTTCTATTTTACTCAAAGAAGTAAAGGATCAGAGAAGATAGATGAGAAAGAAAAATTTTAAAATGAGTTCTTTGTGTTTTGTTATGCTTAGCCATATACTGGATGACTGGAATTTTTCAGAGAGAAAGATTTTAGCTTTGAAAGGGAACCTACTATGTGCCCCATACAGTTGATGGGAAGAAGTTAATGTTTATTATGTGCTAGGAATTATTCTATACCATTTTCACAATTTTCTCGTTTACTTTTCAACATAACTCAGGAAAGGAGGTACTAGTCACTCATCTACAGAAATAGATGAGGGAATTGATTGTTATAGACTTTCAATACATTCCTTGAGACTTACAGCTAATAAGTGGTTGAGCCAGAAATCAAACCCAGATGTGTCAGTCTGCCTACACTAAATAATACTGTGGTAAAAGATGGCCCCAAAATATTAGTGGTTTACACAACAAAGGCTTTTCTCATTCTAATGCCCACTGCAAGTTGTCTATGACTCAGCTTCACAACCATGTCATTCTGTGCACCAGGCTAGAAGGGCAGCCCTTCCTTGTCTCTTGTCAGAGAGAGAGGACAGAGGATGGAGCCGTGCAATGCTCTACTTCCACATACACTTCTTAGGCCAGAGCAGGTCGCATGGCCAAGTCTGCATCACTGTGTGAGGGGAGGAGATGGTGAAGTATAGTTCTCCCAAAGGGGAGGCAGTGAACATTAGGCACAATAATACAACCTACCACACCAAGTATAGTTCCAAATATAGTGTTCTTTCCATTCCGCCATATTGTATAGATGTTTTATAAACTATTGAGTGTTATACAAAAGATGTTATTCATATCATTGTTCACATATTTAGGAAATCATATGTTTCAAATTTTGGTTTTGTCTCCAAAGACTGTTTATGGCAAAATTTATATAAAAAGAAAATTTTATTATGGAGATGAATAAGTCACAGGACCTAATTGGATTCTAATTTCAGAAAGGCTATTTATCTAAATATGCCCAAAGGTATTTTGTAATATTCATCTTTATTATGAAAATTGTGATCAGTCACAATTATGTTAAATCACCTGGGCCAAAGAAATCCACTAAGTCTGCCCATATTTACCCAATGATTCCAGTCTAAGCAAAGAAGTCCACTCCACCCTCCTTACTTGCCCCTATCATCCTTGAAACCCAATAGCAACACAACCTTACACTGGCATCATCCTTTCTACCATCTGATGTGTGTCCCAAGCGTTCATGAGAATATGTGTACAATATATTAGAATTTCTGATTATGAATTTGGTATCCCAACTATCTTAATTTATGCATGTGGAGAATGACTTGTTATTGGGAGAAAAGGGGCCACTGAAAATATTCTCTCATCAAAAAAATAAATTCAGTAAATACAATAACATACAGTGCTAATTCAAGGTGGCTCAAAGCACTTCCAAAGACAGGAACCACACCCCAGTGAGGGCAGGAATATGGCCTTCCATTCTAGCTGCACCACCACAACAGCACTACCCTGCAAAGCCTCCTTCTGTATAACACACACACATACACACACACACACACATACACTCATGTGCAAACATACCCTGAGTGAATGTGTTGAGCATCATTTCACTTCCAGTGGAAGGCACAGCTACTAGCAACTGTCTTAAAATGAAGCTGGTTCAAGAACAATTTGGTAAGGGAACTAATATTTACTGAGATTCATAAAGTAGCAGACGTTTTGCTAGCAGATTTGCATGTGTACTGAAGACAGACAGCTTATTTTATAATTTCAATGCTTCCATTTCCCTACATATGTTAATAATAACAACAACATTAAATTGCTTAACTTTTCTAAGTTGCAATTTTCTCATCCTTAAAATAAGAATAATAATATTTAATTCAAGGGCCATTAAAAGATATAAAGATATAAGATGAAGCAAAATGCCTAACATGGTTCCTAGTAAAGAGAAGCTACCTGTAATGGCCAATTTTATATGTCAGTTTGGCTAGGCCCAAGTCCCAAGTTCAATCTAGGCATTTCTGTGAAAGTATTTTTCTAAATATGATTAACATCTACAATCAGTTGATTTTAAGGTTGATTATCCTAGATAATCTGTGTGGGCCTGATTCAATCAGTTGAAAAAACTTAAGAACAGAACTGGAGCTTCCCTGAAGAAGAAGAAATTCTGCCTGTAACTAAAGTTTTAGCTCCTACCTGAGAGTTTCCAGTCTGCCTTTCCTGATGGTCTATCTTATAGATTTTGGACTTCCTAGTCAGCCCCCACAATTGAACAAGCTAATTCCTAGCAATAAATCTCTTTCTCTTTAGATAGATAGATAGATAGATAGATAGATAGATAGATAGATAGATAGAGGTATAGATGAATGAACAAATGAATAAATGGGCTTCTTCATGAATAGTGAGTTCTCTGTCTCTTCCTGATAGTGAGTTCTCTGTGAATGGATGTAAAAGGAGGCTAGATGGCCATTTGAACATACTGTAGAGGGGATTCACTTTGTAGTTGTGATTTACTTTGAGGTTCTTTAAGATTCTTTCCAAGTGAAGGTCTGGATCTATTTTCCAATTGTTGTCATTAGCATTCCTTAGGTTTCTGAACTCAAAAAAAGGAAGGGAGATCCAATAACTAAGAATAAATACAAATGCAGAAAGGCTGAAAGTAAAAGAATAAAAACACATCTAATGAACATAAAACAAGAAAAATATGATAGGTATATAACTTCAGGGGGAAAATGTTATTGAGAATAAAGAAGGTAACATAATGGCAAAAATTCTTCACCAGGAATATAGAGCAATCCTAAACACATATGCATATAATAAAATATATATTATACATATATCTCAATAATTTGAAATATATAAGGCAACATTTTGTAGAAATACATTGAGAAATTCCACTATCGTTGAGAGAAAATTTAACATACCTCTTTCAATTATTGATAGGTCAAACAGAAACCTAACCAAAAAGAGTAAAATTTAGAAGACCTAAACAACAATTAAGAAGCTTGATTTAAAAGACATATATGAATTCTTTTATCAAGTCAGTTAGCAAATGCACATTCTTCTCAAAAACCCATGAAATATTTACAAATCTGACTATACACTAATGTATATAAGACAAATCTTATTACATCAAAAACAATTGATATCATAGTGACCATGTTGTCTGACCTCAATGCAATTAAGTTACAAGTCAACAAGGCAGTATCTAAACATAAAATCTCCACACATTTGAAATTAAAATTAGAGCACTTCTAAATAACTCATGAGACAAAGAAGATACAATGAAAATTAAAAATATATATATATTATATATTATATATATATTCAGAACTGACTAATTATTAAAATCCTACATACAAAATTTTGCAGGTTGCAGCTAAAGTGGTACTATAGGGAAAGTTTTAGCCTTAAATATTTACATTAGAAAAAAAAGCTTAACATTAACAAGCTAACTATCTGACTTAGAAGGTAGAAAAAATGTAGTAGAATAAATCAGAAAGTACAAAGATAAAGGTAAGAAAGATAAGACCTAATCTTATAGAAAGAGAAAATAAAGACAAAATTAGTTCTTGAAAAGATCAATAAAATAGAGCTATCATATTTGATCAAGAAAATTAGATAGCAAGCACCACTTAAAACATTGTGAATGAAAATCAAGACAGTTATAGATAAAGCATCATACAACTTGATGTTAACTATGCTAACCTCAGGGAGTAGACTTGGTTATTATTCCTATTTTGCAGATGAGAAAGCTAAGGCTAATTACACCCTACTCCCCTTATGGACTTTGTGACTTGCTCCAGGGCAAGCAGAGAATAAGTGAAGTGCCAAGTTCCAAACTCATTTTTAAATTGCCAATTTTTTGCCTATAAATAACAACCAACCCCTGAAACTATCCAGCCAAAACATATATGATGTAACTAAAAGAAGTTGTAAGGAGGATCGTAAAATAACTGTCAGAAATATCTGAGCTGACATGGAGCAAGAGAAAGCATGAAAAGACTGAAGAAATGCAATAGATCTGCCTCACTTTCTTTATCTCATTTCAATAATCTGAATTTCAAAGTCAAAAGCCCTTTATTGTTATTCCTCATCAAGTCCTCAGAATAGTCATCTACAAAACCACTCTCCTAACACTTTTCTCTCCAGTTTCTTTGCAGCTCACCTGGCTTATATTTGGTGATTGAAATTCTTTAATCCAACATCTTGAAAACAAGGCCTTATCTGGAGGTAGTCAAGGCAGGAGACTTAGTGGAACGCTCCATCTAAAGCTCAGACACATTCCTAGTGGCCAGAACAGCAGAAGGTATCTTTGTCTTTAGCAGGTGCATAGATATACTGAAGGGGATAATAGAAATGGCTTTGGGAGTATTTAATAACCTAGTCCTTGCTGGGCAATAAGTCATCAGGCGATTCCTGTGAGAAAAGCTAGACAGAGACTGTAGAGAAAGATATGAACAATATTATGGTCTTTTCTGAAGTTCTGGTTGGGAATTACCAGGAGCTCAAGAGGCGCTGGTGAAGTACGCCTGTACATATTGGTTAATTCTCTAAGCATGCTTCTCTAGAACGGCAGCAACAAAGCGGGGAGAGAAATGTTTGCTCAGCAGCCCCTATGTGGATGCTTGTTATACCATTGCATATAGCAACCCTACAGCAACCTTCTGGGGCAAACTCTATTGACCTCATTTTATGGATAAGGAAATGGTAGCTGGAGGCAGAGTAACTTGCTCAAGGACTCACAGTTAGTACAGTCAGAATTGTGATTTGATTTTGGCTTGACAGGTCATGTTCAGAAAATTATGTGTCCATTACATCACAGAACACATCTAGGAATCGACATTACCTCCTCCCCCTCTTTCACACCAGTTTCTTCTCCCAAGCTCCCAACGTTGATCCTGATCAAGGAAACTCCCAATCCTGATCAGATTCCCAGCCATCAAGGCTTTAAACCTCCTCTTTTTTCACCCACATTCATGTCCCAAATTCTTTTTATTCTATCTCAGAAATACCTTTCATATTTGTCCTTTCTTTTTCATTCCCACTCTCATAACCCAGAGGCACATGATCTTTCTTCTCAATTATAGTGATCCTGTCCTTATAGTCTTCCCATCAATTTCAAATGTCCCCAGAAAAGTTGTCCTATATCCATCCACATTTCCCTGAGCCAGTGATTCTTTGTCCTGCTGGAGGCATATCAGAATCACCTTGGATTGGTTGTAGGGTATACGTGTGTGTGTTTGGGGGGGGGACTTTCACAAATAAACTGGATCATTCTTCTCTCAACCCACTGTTGAGATTCCCTGGGAATCTCAAACAGGAGTCTTTCTGGGAGGAATCTCTAGGGAGTCTTTCCTCTCCCGCTACTCCCACAGCAAAAATTACTATTGTAAGAAGCCTGTGATGCTGGTAGAGTTCTTCATGTTCTTTGGATGTGCTTGTGTGAATGAGGCTTGGAACTACGGTGTGGAACCATGAACTTCTTGAAGGAACATCTTCTATCTCTGATCTCTAGTGTCTAGCATAGCACTTGACATTCAATAGATGCACAATAAGTATTTGTTTAATAAATGAGCAAACTATTAACTCCTCCAAGGCAGGGACTGTGTTGTTTATCATGTGTATTTAGCCCATAGTTGGCGCACAATACATGTTTTTTGCAATAGTAAATGAATGAATAAACAGTATAATTTTTACTGACACATTCAGTAAGTTTGGCAACATTGGGTTGGTTGCTTCTTTCTCTTTTACTGTTTACAAGTAGAGCAACTGAGCCCTTTACTGTTGACACTCAACCTAGAATTCCAAGATACATAAGAACTTTTAAAGACAACAGTGAGAACTGAAAGTTATTTTCTATATTCCAAAAGGCTAACAAATAATACATTTACTCAGATTAAGGTTAATTAAAATAACAAATTGCTTTGTTTTTGGCTGGAACATAACAAATTAGTGTGTGGTAACTAGTTTTTGGCACGTCATAAGTTCTGATTGGCTGATATATATCTTTGATTAATAAAAATGGTGAGACAGTTAGTTATTGCTAATTGTTATTTGATACACAAAATCTTTCAAAACATGTTCTCTGTAGAAAGAAACACATTAAAAAGGCATCTTTCCCTCCCTCTTCTCACTAAAGGAGCAGGCATGCAAAACAGGTGAGGGGTCTAGGCCGTCTCAACCGTACTGAAATACATAATCGACCTTGAATTCTGAGAACTGGCTTTTAGTGTTTTCCCTTAGATTTTGCAAATGGAATTTTAATTAGTTCCCTCGTTCTAAAACTCTGGGAAGCAAGTTGTCTTTATTTCCTCCATGTTTAAGAGCTAACAGGGCCCAGGGAGGTTAGGTGACTTTATATCAGTCGTACACCACAGAGCCAGAACTGGAACTCTCCCTTCTCAGTCCCAAACAAACCACTTAATTCACCTGGTTATTTTTTCTTCCTGATGTACTGAAGAGGAAAAAGTGAATGATGATTATTGAACTATTTATTCAATAAATGTTTATTGGGCATACATACTGTGTGCCATTTGGGCTAAGAGAACCCTAGCTGGGAGACTGGCAGATTGTTAGTGGAGATAAGCAGGGAGGCTGGAAGATGACCCCAAAGAATCTCAAAGGGAGACCTCTACCCACATTCACCTCCCTGGGTCACAACCTGACCCTCCTCCCCCAAATTCAATGGCTTTCCATTACATAGTAGATTAAAAAACTTTTAGTCTGGTGTTTTCGGCATTCCACCATTGGGCCAGCCTACCCTTTCCTTCAACATTTCATGTCCCTTTATACTCCAGTCATAGGGGGTTTGTGACTTTTTTTAGCACACCATACACATGCTCATCAATGTCCATGTTCATGCTGTTCCCTCTGGTTAGAAAGGCTCAACACTCAACCTCCAACTATTGAAACTTACCCATTATCAGGGAAACGCTTTTCCCTGCTTCTGTGTCTGTAAAGCTGTTCATTTTAGTCCTCCCGGTACTTGAGTCACTTATAAGACTGTCTCTCCCACTAGACTAAGTTCCTTGAAGCAGGGCCAAGCCTCACTCACCTGTCTACCCCTACAAAGTCTGATCTTTAATATTGAAAACCTCCATAAATGCCATGTGTTAACTCTGACTCTGTGCCAAGCACTAGCACCAAACACAACATATACTTCACGTTATTTAATTCTTACAGCAACCCACAGGGTAAGTGTTATAGTGCAGAAAAGCCTAGAGTAGTTCTGTCTTACGACCCTCCACCTAAGACTCCAGACTTCAATATATGCCCTCAACAAAGGGCAAAGCCCACATAGATGGGGCTCTCCTTTTTGGTCTAAGTTTTGTTTAAGTATTACTCATTAGAAGGTAAGAAAGGTCAAGGAGGGTCTTTGGGTATGTTGGGAAAGGCAGTCCATGCATGCAGTCTTTTAGCTCCCACTCAACCACATAATAATGGGCGTTGGGTCTGGAACACTCCTTACCAAGAGATAAAGAGTCCACACGGTCTGTGCAGGGCTTATTGCCTTGTGTGGGAATATCTTTCCCTGTGTCAGACTAAGCGCATACTCCTTTGTTTTTCTTAAATTAATGTGTCATTAGCCCTCAGGCACACACGCCCCCAACTTTCTGTATTTCAGACCCCAGGGTCCGGGGCAGGGTTGGGGTCTTTCTCCTGCAGTATGAAGTAGAGTGTATGTAGCCACATCTCCTGCGTTGGCAGCAGAGTGGATCTGCTGGCCATGAGGGACCGAGGCGTTGCGAGAGGCTGGATTTTGTGCGCTCTTTGTCTCCTCTTGATGTAAGTAAACACTAGCACTTGAGCCCGGTCTGCCTGTTGTCTGTTCTCAATGACCTTGACTCATGCACTGGTCTCTTCCCTGGGTGGTGCTTGTCTGCATTTTAACCTTGATGCACAGTTTGGCCACCCAGTGAAGGGTACCTTCAGGAGGCAGAGAAATTCTGGGCTCAAAGCAAGGTAGAGACTTGGGATCTTTGAAGCTAGATAGTGAATTCAAAGGATGGTGTGTGAGAACAGGGCCCATATACACTAAAGGAACCTTGGGAGTTCTCATAGAGGAATAAAAGGAAAATACTTATGTTTCCTCTGATCAACTGTCTATCTGTGATTATGATAGGCTCTGAATATATCTTTGATTGTAATGAAACTCTGAGGGTATCTCTGATTGTCAGAGATTGCTAAGTGGATTTACGATTTTTGATAGAATTCTGAATGCACCTGCTTCATCAGGGAGTTTCTTTCCCTTATCTTAGTGACCTAGGTGTTACAGGAAGACAGACTAACCTACTCCAGAGCAGTCATAGTGGGGAACATCTTGGAAGAATCCAACATTAGGCTTTCCACAAGGCTACTGTGAGCCTGGTGTGATAATAACTGACGTCTTTGTTATCTTTGTTGTCTTTCAGATGTGAAATGATGTTGACAGGACAGGAATCATTCATGCCTAATGTCAGATTTGAAAACCGAGGCACAAATTAGTTGAGTGACTTGCTCCTGGTCACCCAGCTCATCAGAGGGGGGTTAGGGTGCTATGTGCTGGATTCACTGCTGAATGCCTGTGGGTTTGAGAGTACACTCTTTCCGAACTCTATTCATAAAAGAAGAAACATGTTCAGTGTTCACAGTCCAGGCTTATAGTTAATGAACTGGTTATTTTTGCTGGTTATTATGGTTATGATATTATTATTATACTGGTTATTATTATTATTATAGTGGTTATTATGAACATGGTTATTTTTCCTCTACTGTGTTTTGTTCTGGAGCTTTCACACTACCAACATCTACTTTATGAGTAGATGAGAGTAAGAGTAAATTATTCAGCTCTTAATTACCGTATTATGAATGTTTAATTTTTGCCCTGATGTTGTCAAAGAGAAAACGTGCCTTCAGGTCAGTGGGCTCTGGCCCTGAAACATGGTTGCACTTTCATTTCTGCAGCAAGAGCGACCACTTTCACAGAGGCCCTAAGAACGTGCACAGTCTTCGCCTAATGATTCCCCAAAGCCACACTTTCCTCCTCATCTAGGAACTAGTGATTAAAGGAGGCAATTGTTAACTTCTGGCCTATCTAGGACAGTAAAATTCTTCAAATACTTTCCGGGGAAACAAGAAGACATTTCAAGAACTTTGGTTTTATATTTATTTGGAATATATATAATAAAGTTTTCTTTTAATTAGTGTAGCAGGGCTGCCAAGAAGTTTTAGGGCCAAACATAGATCTCTATTATCGATTACCAATGATCGTGTGTATCTGCGTGTATACAAGTCCATAGTCCCTCCAGGCCTGCCGTCCACCCAATGAGAACCCAGGGATCATCTTAGGATCCCTCTCGCCCAGCTCTTTCTCTACATTTGAACAATGATGTGGTTCTCTTTATTCTGTCTTCAAAATCTTCTGAATCTGTCTCCTCCTCATCATCCCACTTCCATCTTCCTAGTTCTTGCTCTCATCTCTTACTACCCAGACCATTGCACTAGCTTCACAGCAAGTTTTCCCTTTGTAGTAATCCCTCCAACTCATCTCCCACATGACCACCAAAGCAATCGAACACCTGACACTGACCATATTAGTTCTCTGCTTAAAACCCTTCTGTAGCTCTGGGTCCCTTAGCAGTACCTCTTGAACTTTTCAATGGAAAGGTCCATAATGACCAAGGAAAAGAAAGCATATCCTGAGGCTGGGCTTTTAGTCTGAGCTGGCCCACCACAAATGTACTGTTTCTTTGCAGTCTCTTATTTTGTCTTAAAAATTGTGTAAAGAATTTTGCATCCCAATAATTACGTGGCTTTTAATATAAAAATCATACCTTTTACCATCACCCACTAAAGTCTTTGAGTAAATTGGCACTCTAGGAAGATGCTCCAAATCTATCCCTGGGTTTTGCAACCCCTCTGAAAGACCACTTCATATCCTCATGTTCTCGGATGTATGTTAATTTTAAAAGCTCTAAGAAACTATTCATATGTGATAGAATCTGAAGGATATGGCAATTTGTTGAGCCTCTACCAAATGCCTGGCACTGTTAGGTCTCTTTCTTACAGGATCTCATTTGTTGTCTAACCACCCTCGGGTGATGAGAGTGTTGTGCTTATTTTACAGATGAGGGAATTGATGTTTAAACAGACCATGCGCTTTGCACAGAAAAAGCACAGGAGGGAAATACAGCAAATAGCTAGCAGCGGTAATGGGTGATGTTAATTTTTGTTTTGTATAATTTTTTCTCTTTCCAACCTTTCCACAATGACCATGAATCGTTCTTCCTAACAGAACTAATATAAACTATATGAAAAGATTAAATGAGATAATCCATCTGAGAGTCCTCAGCACAGTGCTTGGGACATCAATTTTATTTTCATTCCTTAGTCATTTTTGTATCCATCACAGCAGGCAGCACCCACACTTCTAATAAAGAGCCAATAAACCCTGGTTCCACTCAATTGGATTAACAATTCAACTGAAGATTATTTTAATGTTATTTTTCCCCAATAGTAAATACACAACTATAAATTACATGCACACGGGATAGCTTGGTTAAAATATGTCTCATTAAACCAAGTTTAACGTTTTGGTTATCCAGTCAAGGTATAATAATATCTCACATTTATTAAGGTTTTACTATGCAAAAGGTCCTATGCTTTGTACTTTAAAGACATCACGTCTTTTAGTCATATCAAAAATTTTATGAGATGGGCAATACTATTATACCCTAGTCTTAGAAAAGCAAATAACACGCCCAAGGTTACCTCAACAGTAAGTGGAAGGACAAAGATTCACGCCAGGTTTGGTCTGATTCCAAATTCCTCCTTTAAAATCCCCATGCTATGCTGCTGGTCTAAGTCTTGTTGCCCAAATTATTTCTAATTTTAAACAAGCTCTAAGTTATTGAGTGCCTGCTATGTATCAGACACTTTGATTCATCTTGTTTTCACCTTATAATTAAGTCTACATCATTGAGTCCTTTTACATATGAGAAAACAGGTTAAGCAATTTGCCTGAAGTCCCACAGTAAAGGGCAGAGCTGGGATTTAAAACCAGTTCTGACCCAAGAGCCTTCTGATGTTTGCTGCCTGTTTTGTTTGTGTAGGGCCATAAAGCCCCAGAATGTTTAACACATACACCAGATCCTTAAACACACTTGTAATAGAATGCGGAGCCAAGTGTAAGCACCAGATTTGCCGTTAGCAAAATTCAGCTTCCACTCTGCATGCAGAGGCTTTCAGAGCCTGTAAAAGAAGTGCTGGGCTTGCTCAGTAGCAGTTCATTTGTCTCCAGTCTCTGCGGTTCCTGTCCAGCGCAGAGGTCTATGGCCGCCCCGTCCACCTTGGGGGCCTGCTGCCCGCTGTGCATGTCTGTTTCTCTACAGTAGGCAAATGGACTCTGTGCAGAAGAGAACCCACTGATACTCTGCTCCACTGTTGATGTGCAACACATCCCTGACCCAGAAAATGGTCCTGAATCCCAACTACAATTTATAGACCCTGGTTCCGCTGACTAAAACAGAAGATAAATAGGCCCACAGGAAGTTATTTGCTGAAGACTTGATGGCCGGATGCAGATGCCTAGGGTCCTCTGTAAGCTCACGAGGCCCTGCAGGGCAGTTCCATCTCCCAAGAAGCTGATGGGGCTATGTCAGGGAGGATGCTGCTTGAGAAAATCGGGTGGCAGCTAAAGGGGAGGGAGGGAGGGCTCAGAAGTGGACAGGCTTCTAAGTGGGTAAATCAGGCTTTTATCTGCCTGTTCAGTGACTTTTCTGTAGGGTTCTCCTGAGATAAGTACTGTAGGCTCAGACCCACTCAGTGGTTCCTGAGGCCATCTGGACCTAGGCTGCCGGGGGGAGGAGTGGAGGAGGGGAGATGGGGGTGGAGGGATGTGATCTTGGATTTATCTTGGTGTCCGAAACCTGCTTATGAGGGAAACCCTGAGCTCACAGAGTTGCAGCAGTCCTATCGCTGGGCTTCTGTCTCAGTTCCTAACCTTTACCTTAGCTCCCTTGTTGGCTATAGAGCCCCACTCTGGGTGCAGGCATGCCCTGCTTCACTCACTAGCATTTTCTTCTGTCACAGGCCCCAAGAAAGCGTTCTGCTCCAAGCCATACTGACTACTTAGTCAAGAGAATGCCACTCACCTGTCTATAGGTACACTGCTTGCTCAAGCTTCCCACTGCCACGTCCTACCCCAAATTCCTAACCCTATCCCAGATCTGGATGTTTCTTAGTCAAGTCCTGATTTGCTACATTCCTTTGGGCTCTTTTTTATATTACTAGTTGCCTGTCTGTTTAATCTTTCTGTGTCTGTCTTCCTCTTATCTTGTCTTCTATTTCCCACTGTACTGTTTCATGCAGGAATAAGTTTGCCTTGAAGTTGAGCCTACAGAGTGATAAAAATCTCCCAAGTAGAATTTTTGAGATATTATGGGAAGAATGTACTTTTATGACATTTGAGTGTGGGTATGTAGATTCACACTTGCAGGCAACAATTATTGCATGTGCTCCTATTATGTATTTTACTCTGTGTTAGGCAAAGTGGAGATACAAAAGAAATATATAAAATTGATCCTTTTTTCCAGGAAAGAAAAGTACTACTCAAGGTGAATCAGCAATGCAAATCAGAAAATTTTAAGTTGTCTACATTTCATGGAAAAAATCTTGGATCAAGAGTAATAAGACTTGAGTTTAAGTTTTGATTTTTCCATTATTATTTGTGTGATTTTCTGCAAATTACTTACTCTCTGTAAGCCTCAGTTTCATCATCTATAAATATGGGTGGAATACTCCTTTCTCTTATCGGGTTGTTATGAGGATCGAAGGAGGTAACAGTTGTTGTAATAATTGCAATAATTATTGTAAAAAGAGCTATGTAAACTATGAATCCTACATAAATGTAATTTATATATATTATCCTTTGTGTAACAATAAACAACCAAAGTACAATTATGAGTAATATATATGCCACAAGAGTTTACTCAATGAGGAAAACAGAACTAGATAGGTTCATTCATTCATTAATAAATATTTACAGAATACTTCCTAGGTGTTCAATGCTGGTACTGAGTCTCTTTTGTTAAGGAGCTTATAACAGAGAGAAAAGACTGTATCAGGTGGAGATAAATGCTATGGGAGGGAGGATAACACCAGTGGGGTGAAGTGGTAGTACTATTTTATATAAGATATATACTATCTTATATAAAATAGAGACACCAATTAAGAGACACCAATTAAGTCTCTTAATTGGTGATATTTGAGCAGAAATTGGAATGACATGTGGGAGCAAGCCACGCAGATAACTGGGGAAAGAACATCCTAGTAAGAGCAAGGAGTAAATCAAAAGCCCTGAGCGGGAGGGAGTGTGCGTGTTCAGGGTACAGTATGGAGGCCAGAATGGCTGGAGAGTGGGAAGAGAGAATCTCATAAAGGTAGTATGGAGCTAGGGGATGGGGACTGGTTCTTGTAAGACCTTGTGAGTCATGCTCAAAACTTTAGATTTTATGCTGAGTTGGATCAATATTGGGAGACTCAAATAGCAGAGTGGCCAGATATGAATTGCATTTTTAAAGGACCATCTTGATTGGGTTGTAGATAGGTTATTAGGGGACCAAGTCAGCAACAGATGATGCTGGTTTGAACTAGGATTGTGAGAGGTGGTTGGGTTCTGGTTGTACTACTCAGATCAAGCCAACAGCATTTGCCTATGATTAGATATGAGGTGTGACAGAAAGTGGCGACACAATTACAACTCCAGTGATTTTGCCTGAGACGCTGAGATGGGAGAAGATGGGAGCAGAGCAGATCTGGTGGTGATGCAGGTGGACCTTAGCACAATTTGGGGTATGGTAGATCTGAGATGATTTTATGATATCCAAGTAGGAATATTGCACAAGCAGTTAGATTTATGGGTCTAGAGTTCAGGGGAGAGGCCCAGGCTGGAAATTTAAATTTGGGAGTCATCAGCCGTAGATGGCATTTAAAAACCACGGGATTCCATGAGCCCATCTAAGGAGGGAACGTAGAGAAAGACGAGGTTCTGAGCCTGAGCACAAATTATAAAGATTTAGGAAATGAGAAGGATCCAGCAAAGGAGAGGGATTATAAAGGGCCACTTAGAGGAAATAAGGCTTGATCTCAACTTCCTTGAATATTAAGTGGTGACATGGCTGCGTGAAGACCTACACTGTGCTTCATGGGCCAGGGGCTTTATTTGCATTCCCTTAATCCTCACACAGAACTAGCAAGGACGGCATTGCTGCCCTCATTTTACAGTGGGGGGAAAAAGGCTCAGAGAAAAAGTTGAGTAACGTGACTTGACCAAGGTTATGCATTGGGAAAGAGAAGAAACGGGATTTACAACCAGGTCTATCTGTCTGGGTAGAATTGAAAGAGTGAGAAGGGAGCAAACAGTTACTAAGTACCTGGTGCCTGGCATGGTGACATTAATGCCTCAGGCATCATGCTGCCCTGTTTACATACGGGTCTCACTGAATCCTCACAACAGCCCAGTAAAGTCAAAATGATTATCTCTGTTTTTCAAGTTGAGGGAATTGAGATGCGGGAAAGCTTAAGTAACTTGCCTGAGTTCTCACAGCTAGTGGAGCCAAGGTGGAAACTCAGGCCTCCATGACTACCAACTCCACTTTCTCTTTACTGCTCTCTCCTCATGCTGAGGGCAGTAGAGAAAAAACCCTGAACACGCAGTTCTACAGGGTCCTGGCTAAGACATAAGAAATGCAGGATGGTCCAGCCAAACTGTCTGAAAGCAGTCCGCACTCCAACACCTCTTCCTGCCCTTTCCCCTGCTCATCCATGGCCCTGACTCCTCCAGAAATTGGTCCGTACCGAACTGACACCCTGGCAGATGCAGGCAAGGCAGAAACGCCTCATCTGCCAGGACCCTTTGATAGCTGATCTGCTAATTGAGAGATGTGCTCACAAAGCACTCTGATTTGATGTCAACTAAATTATCTGGCACTCACAACCCAAATTAGAGATTCAAGCCTCCTAGTTGGCATTGAAGGGATGTGCTCCTTCCCATCATGATGAAAGACTTAGAGTTTCTGGTATAGATGGGAAGCAAAGGGAAGTGACTCTGTGACTACTCTTTGTGGGCCTGCTACTATGTGCCAGGCACTATGATAACTAAATATGTGTGTGTGTGTGTGTGTGCACGCACACTAGAATCAGAATGAGAATAAAGGATCTCCATTTTAATAAATGATCACCATTTTAAAGATGAAGAAACTAAAAATCAAGAAACTCAGATGAAGTACATTTCTCAAGTATATATAACTAGTAAGTGCCAGAGCGAGTAAGGGGCTAGATCCAGGTGTGCCACGCCAGGAAGCCCATGCCCTAGAGCGACAATAGAATTATTTTCATTTTATTTCTATTTATCTATTTATTTTTCTCTGAACACTG
Organism: Ceratotherium simum simum; assembly: GCF_057802395.1. Classification (NCBI taxonomy): domain Eukaryota; kingdom Metazoa; phylum Chordata; class Mammalia; order Perissodactyla; family Rhinocerotidae; genus Ceratotherium; species Ceratotherium simum. The sequence continues at coordinate 35,795,203 of NC_141906.1, forward strand.
AACAAAACAAAGGGGAATAAAGAACCTGCGAGAGGGGATGCTCTCGGAATCATGTAAGTGATAGGATCATTTTAGGAAGAATTGGAAAGAACTAGAAGGACCTTTAGATGAGTGCTTCTGGAAATTTAATATGCATATGAATCACCTGGGAATCTTGTTCAACTGTAGATTCAAACCAGGGAGAAGCCTGATTTTCTACAGTTCCAACAAGCTTCCAGGTGCACCCGGTCTGCAGATCACACTTAGAGCAGCAAGGCCTTAGAGAACACCTGGCTCCGTGTTTCCCAAACATCATTTATTCAAATACCACCTATAACATTGAGCTAATATTATATTTAAAAAGACTCACTTTCTTTTACTTAAAAGTTGTATCACTTCAATAAATGAAAAAGCAGTATTATTAAAGATCAAGATAAACACAGTAACAACCGATTATCTTACTCAGATACCATTGCTTGAAGAATACCATTGCTGAGCCTGACACCTGTCGTCTCTTTATTTGAAAAAAATATAAGAAAATGAGGGGGACAGACACATAATAGAAAGATTTTGAAGACATACTAGCACCAGAGTGAGCCTTTCTTCTTGATATAATCAGAGGGAATAAAAGAGAATTTAAAATGGGTCAAGTGTTTTTAATGTCTATATTAATCTGCACTCTCCCCAGTGCACTCATCTCTTCCTAAAGAAGCACTGAGAAGTGAGTGCTGCCCCATGCCAGGGGAGTGGGGGCCCAGCCTCCCGTGTTTACTGACTCTCCAGGAGCAGCTAACATCTATGGATGCCTGATGTGGGCCAGACACGGGCTAATACAATCTTGTCAAGCATACCACGAAGGAGGAATGACCACCACTGGTTTACAGATGAGGAAACTCAGAGAAGCGAAGTGGCCACGATGGAACAGGAACTCACAGCTGAATCACAAGACAATGAAAACTTGCAATCCCCACTTCTCATCCACCACTTTCAGGAGGGGCTGTCACTTGCTCAAAGGCACACAGCCAGTTAATGGCAGGACCAATCTGTGATGCAGCTCTTTCAAACACATGCACTTATTTCAACGCACCACATGCTTTAAACATACCTGTCTCCATTTTCCCCCATTTTCATCCTTTCAAGAGGCTTGAATAGGCATTCAGCAAGTCAAAACAAGCTAATTTCACTCCTTAGTCAGTTGTCAAGCCGTAGAGGAGGCAACACCCCACACTCTCCATGCCCAAAAAGACACCTCCTTACCTACTCTTAAGAATAATTTCTAACTTTCCAGGTGAAGACTGGATTTAGCCCTTTCCAACTTCTTCATTTATTCTGTCATCCCAGGGGTTTTATTCCCTTTCTGTGCTAAGCCTTGGTCTGCAGGTCTCTTCCTAAAGTGCTGCCTTGTTTGCAGTCTTAGGTTTGTTTGCACAGCTTGAGGTTCTTTTTTTCCTATAAACATGCCTCATCAGGATTTCTCAGCCTGAAGCTGCAGACAACCACATCTTCTGGATGGAAGGCAGTATGAGCAGGGAATGACGAGTAAGGAGATCAGTGTCAGGAGTCCTGGGGTGGCAAATCAACTCTTCCAGAAGAGAGTGTGTGTGTGTGCATGCGTGTGTCCCCTTGTGGGAGTCACAGCCTTTGTGATCCTTTCCCTCACTCTAAATTGGGACTAAGTGCCCTCTGGGCTTATCTAAGCCATTGGGAATTTGTGAGCATTTAATCATCCTTTACATCACATTCTAATATCATCTGTCATTTGTTGAATACTTACTGTTTACCAGCACTGACTCACTTTGCCTGCATAATTAATCCAGCAAGGATCCAGGAAGATATTACCTCCACCATTCATATCAGGAAATCGAGGATCCTGAAAGGTGATTTGATGAGGTAAGACTGAGAAAACCCTATGGAAACTAAAAGGCCATACAAACATAAGGTGGTAAATGAAGTTTTTCATATTTCACATGAAAATAAGCCTTTTCTTATTTCATAAACCAATTCATATTTACTCAGTGAAGATTGTATATTAAATCTTGAGGTATTAAGATTTTATATCCTGGATGCAAGATAAACGAGGCATATACCTGCCCTCAAGAACTGTACAGTCTGGTCAGAGAACTAAATATCTGGGACTTCCTATGATTTAATGCACAATACTATCTCACTATATAACAGGAGAAGTACAACCTTGGTTCTAGTTTCTGACTTGCTTGGTCCTACTAGTTATGAGACTTTGAGTAGGTTTGGGTAAGATTCTTAACTCTTAGATCCAAGTTTTCATGTCCGAGTAAAAGAGATAATAAAGTATTTCCCTTGCAAGGTTATTGTGGAAATTGATTGTATGTGTAGATGTAATGTGATGTAATGTAAAGAACATGAGTTCCAGAGTCAAACACAACTATGTCTGAATCTTGAACCCACCAATAAGTTTGACTTTATGACCCTGGATATTCATCATCTCTCAGAGCCTCATATCAAACATGGGATATTTGCAGGATGGTTATAAAAATTAAAGATAGTATATACAAGCACCTGGTGTAGTGCCTGGCATGTAAGGTACTAATCAAGGTTACTTTTCTTCCTACCTACCCTCAAACACATTTTCTCTCACTTTCTTTGTGGGAGCCCAGGAGAGAAATGAGTTCTTCTCAGTGACGCAGTGGTAGGCTCAGGGGGAGATATCAGAGGGGGACCTTGGAGGCCCCTTGTGTAGGCTTTGGATGAGTGGGGATAAGAAGAGAAGCACATAAGGGAACAATATAAACAAAGGATTTGAGGAGGATAAACCCAAGGGCTGTCTGGAGAAAGGGGGTCATTCAATGTTTGTCAAAATGGGGGTGTAGAGAGTCGAAGAGCAGTGAGCCCATGGCTTTCTTGGGAAGACCATTGTTCAGAGTAAATGTAGAAGAAAATCTTGTATGGATATCTTACGAACTTCCAGAAGCTTCCTATTTCCATCAAGATAAATCTTAGCTTCTCAACCTGTCCTTCAAGTCTTTCCAACTGTGAGATGCGAAAAATAAGTTCCTACTTCCCAGGGTGAGACATGCATAAAAAGTGCTCCTACACCAGGAGACATAGCACCAGAGAGACAATTGAGCTTCAAACACCTAGAATTTGATGCAGTGTTGAGAACAAGGGCCTTGGCATCAGTGAGCACTGAGTTCCAGTCTTGGCTCTGACACTTTCTGCCTTTGTGAGGGTGGGTAAGTTACTTAACTTCTTCAAGTCTTAATTTCCCCCATATGAATAATTCTCCCTGTATGGCAATAAAATAGAATTTACCTCATGGTGTGGTTCTGAAGATTAAATGGAATAATGCATAAGAGGTGCTTAGCATAGTGCCTGACAATAAAGGAAGGGCTAAATAGACGGTAGCTACTTTTATTTTCAATAAAGCAAGTTGCTCATTTTACCAGATCAAAGGAACCAAAAGGATTTTCCTTCTAAGGCTACTCACAACGGCACCAGCAGAAACAAAGATGGTACAATTACTGGCCCCTGGGGTTGCCTCTGAGGCTGCCTCCTCCCATTGATTCCAGCTTCAAGAAGGCATTGAAGAAAGCAAAAATGCTTAGAGATCTAGGGCTCGTGGGGGATTTAGAAAGTATCCAATCTGGTCCATGCCCCCATCTGTCCATTGGACAGATGGAGAAACTGAGGGCTAAGACAATAATGAGTTTAATGAGGAGAGAGGCAACCAGTCAACATTTTATATTTGAGAGCAAAAATAAAAAGGTAACAGAAGAAGCAAATGTTTTCACTCCTGCAAGACAAGCATTAAGAGGGTGAGACTGGAAATGCAAAACTCACACAGCAATGTGTGTAAGAGCTTCAGAGCAGAGCTCCTGGCCAGACGTTCATAGGGCTGAAGGCCATGGTGTCACTTGGATGTTTTCTTAAGGTGCTTCCTGCTCTGGGGTTAACAAGGGTATAGATGTCAGCCTCCTGTCACCAAAATTGCCACTCTTTGTGGATCGGAGGTCCTTGTTTTTGAAAATTCCTTCTTTGTGAGCAGTAAAATGGCAAAATTGACATACTTATGGAGATAAAAAAGAATTACTGTCATCATCATCATTTTCAAAGTTGTTTCCCAAAGGATGAGAGTGTAGAATGGGCAACGGTCAGAGAGATTTGAGAATCTACTGCATATATTCACTCAATTATTTGCCAGAAAAATGGCTTGAGAAGTTATTTTTTACCACTCCTACAGCTCTGAACACTCTTCTGTAAAATGGGTAAACCAATAAAAGGTTGTTTGGAAGATTAAATGAGATTATTCAGATAAATTGTCTGGCTCATGGAAAGTGCTCAGTTAAGGGCAGCCTGTACGATAGCCAAGCCAGATTCTCAGTGGAAGGTTCTGTCTGAAGAAGGCCAAGCAGAATAGGAAAATGAGGAAACACAAGAAAACAACTGGGAGCAGGCATAAGTTAGTAATGTGGAGAGGATGATGGAGACATTGAATGGCTGGAGCCCGATGGGGATTGGTTGGATGGCCTGGCCTCCCAGGGTGGTAAACAGTCAGAGATGCTAACTTCTATTGTCCTGAAAGCATTTGGGGATACACTCTTCAAGGGAAGACAAATGGTCATTACTTCAGAACCTTAGTGGTAGATGTATGGGTCTAGGGCTCTAGGTTAATACTGCTGCTGCTCCCACTGGCACCATGAGTACTGCAAATGCTTCCATTTATGGAGCACTTGCTGCATGCAGGTCACTGTGATAAGTCCTTTGCAGGCATTATTTCACTTCATCCTCACAATAACACCCATCAAGTAGGTGCTATTATAATTGCTGTATTACAGATAAGAAAACTGAAATTCAGGACATTGAAGTAATTTACCAAGGTCAATGGTAAATGTAGTAAGTGGCAGAATCAGACTCCAATGAGGTCTGCATGGCTTTGACTATACTTGTAACTACTATGCTAGTCTTCACGGCAGCATAACTTGAAACTTCTCAGATGAGTTAGGATGAACTGGTACAGGGTAAGGCTGACCATTATTGCATTATCACTGTATGTTCCATAGGTGTTATATTATATCCTATAAAATCAGAGATATTGCATTTCACGAATCCAGAGGCAGCAGGCATCTCATAGCTATCAGAAATTTGCATATTTTTTTCAATAATTTTTTGGCAAATAGTTAGAAGGGGACCATATTTTAATTTGCACTAATCAACTACATTGGCTAATGGTGGGGCTAAGTATGCGTTATTTTTTTTTCTGTGTCAGGTATTTGTACTTAAGATAACCAGTGAATGCATGCTATATCTGGAAGTCTTGTTGCAGGAGGCTGTATTATATCACTATTTCTTTCTCTCAACTGGCCACAGCCAATTGGCCACTGATGACTGGAAGGCCATAGTCTGGAAGCCTGCAGTGGAAATAAGTGGCACCCTATGCTGGACAGTGACTGGCTGACTCATTTATGTTCCCTTTCTTGGTGAATTTGGACTCTGGGAGGAAGGGAGGGAGGGAAAGAGTGGGTGAGAGAATGAGAGAGAAAGAGATTGATTTTATCACCCATGGTGGCACAATCAATTAATTCAAAGACATAAATGGGCCAAGTCACCATATTGGTGGCCATGGATGTCCTTGCTGTACCAGGCAAAGGGACTAGCTCAGATCTCTCCAAGGGAGGTCTTTGCATTGAATATCTTGGGATTCATGTTCTTCCTAAAACTCATGCCTTTAGAGTTCTCCTCTGTGTTCTCTCATATGGCTTCTTCCTCCCAATTTTAGGTCTAACCCTTGAAGTTGAGAGCTCAAAGTCATCCTGATGTCTCATGCATAATCCAGCCCACCCTCCGAGCTAGAGCAGCCACACAGAATTTAAGACAAATGTCTAAATTAAATGATCTCTTTGCCTGATTTTGTCTTTGCTACTCAGATCTTTACTGAAAACTCTGAGAGGAAGAGAATTGGGTTTTCCAGGATTCTGTTTCCTAGAAAAATGAGATGTCATCCATCATCATCTTACTAATGATGAAACTGAGGCACAGAGAGGGTAGTTCACTTGTCAAAGTCACATTTGAAATCGGGTCTGTCTGCCTCCAGATCCCATTGCTCCTTCTGCAGCACCACACGGCCTCCCACTCCAGGTTGGCGTGCTTCCTGATCTCAGCCGCTCACAAGGCGCTAAGGAAGAAACAAATCTACGCCTTCTTGCTCCTTGAGGCTCCATTTCCACTAACACTATCACTTTATGGTGGCCTGAATGGGTCAATTTTTCCTTCCTGCCTTAGACCTCCCTGCCATAGTCAAAATGCCTGACCAACTGCCCCCTTTAGCAGGGAGGGGAACCACACCAGGGGCCTGAGATGTCCTTCCTGGGCTCCCATCTTCTTATAAAGGGATGCCCAAGGTAGAGCTGCTTGTATCCAACTAGTTACCAAGAGTTGCCATGAAATAATAGAATTAACATGATAACTAATGTTGTAGATTCTCTGCAGTCTATAATCACTTTCACCTAGAGCATCTCAGAGATCAATTCATTCAGGCATTCAGTAAGCAACTATTTTGAGTCAGGTCCCATATCACTCACTGAGAATACAGGTATAACGAGACGGAGAAAGTTTTATTCTCTTCACAGCAAGCAAATGATTTTCCTAGAGAGAGACCCACTATGTTGGGTTTTGCTTTGATTAGTCAGCTATGGCAGGAGGGTCCTGGGGAGGTTGGCTATCTTCTGTTCCCAAGGTTTCAGACAAGTTGATGAAGCTGCTCTGCGTGAAACAAGAACAGGATTGATCTGCTGAGGAAAGGGAGAAGGCAAAGGAGAGGAGAATGGGACAGCCAGGGAGGAGGGGAGGGTTGTGCACTGTAGTCTGGGCTGAGGCCTCTCCCCATGCCTCTGCAAACTGGAAATAAAATTGCTAAATTCGTAGGATGGCTGGAGTGGATAAATTTTATTTGTGGAAGCTGGCATAGTGGCTTGATGAATAGCAAAGCGAGGATAGCACTGACGGTGCAAGAGCTGGGGTTGGAGGAAAGGGGGCCTCCCCAGGTTCAGTTTTCAAAGTGAAACGAAAGTCCAGAGCAGGCCCTCAGGTAGCTCATAACCCAGGAGATCCAGCAGAGGTCTATGCATCTGATGACACAGTGATGAGGCTCTAGAATAGAGGAGAGTAGTGCATGCAGAGAAAGCCCCTGGGACAGGCCATTTAATTCTGTCTGGTGAACGTGCAGAAGGAGGTGACAGTCAAGCTGCACCTAGGATGACTGGAAAGTCTCTGGGTGGACAAGGGGGAGGGCACTCCAGGGAGAAGAAACATCTTGCACAAAATTATCAAGACACAAGAGCGCAAAGATTCTGGGAGGATTCCTTGTGCCTGGAGAGTATGGTACAAGGCAGAGTGGGGAGAGAGTGGCTGGAGAGGTGGACAGGGTCCAGATCTCAGGAGGGGACTTGAAATTAGGTGATGGACTTCCATCAGGAGTTTTAAGGATGACTGTCTTGGAACTTCTAAGGAGGTGAACTCTTGCTCTGAGAATGTGAACAAGAGGATTATTTGGGCTGAAGAAATCCAAAGTCCGGGTGAAACCATCAGGCTTTAAGGTGGAATGGCCCAATGGCCTGGGTGGAAGTGGACAGAAGTTCCCTGCTACTCTCCTCGCTGGGCCTACTAAGGGCACTTCCGGCTGGGGCAGGGGCCTGAGGGACAAACACTGTAGACTGCTATCAGAACTTGCTCCTCAGCCCAGGGCATGTGTGTTACTTACTTGGAGCAGGGAGGGTTAGATTTTCAAAACTCTGTTTGACAACAGAGTTGTTATAGAGCAGACGCTGTTTCTGGTCCTGAGCTCTCTTCCTGGGCCAGAGAGATGACCTAGTGTGTTCTTTGTCCCTTGGGCAACATGGAGCAAGGAGTCACCACTTCCCTGCCCGCCAGCATCCGTTCTCAGATTCAGACATTTCTTTGGTAATATAGATGACAAAGACTTTCACATCAGTTAATTCACTCATTCTTTTCCACTACCCTGAATGGTTATTGGTAATTTCTTATAGCTATTATCTCTGTACTGATAGGTGTAGAATCTCAGGTGCCGAGAGGTTACGTGACTTGGTTCAGTAACGGGGTGAGAGAACCAGGGTTTGAACTCAGAAAAACCCAGTGCTTCACATTCCCTTATTAGTGCTGAAGCTAGCTTGGAGGCAAGGCTATTCTGGGTCTAGAAAATGATGGAAGCAGGGGCTCTTACCCTCAAGAAACTCACTGAGGGGAAATAGGCATGCAGATAACCCATTATAATGTACTGTTCTAACCCTTACAATTCCAGGAGTCAGGTACTATTATGATCCCCATTTTACATATAAGAAAATGGAGGTACAGAGAGGTTAAGTCACTGGCCTCAAGTCATGCAGCTAGAAAGTGGAAAGTAAGGATGGAGATGCCTGCCATTTGGATCTAAGTCTGTGGTCTTGACCACAGCACCATGCTGTGCTCTGACCTTGTGTTGGTGACATCATATTACTCCCTGCTCCACGAGCCTGCAGCCCCTCTGGGTTCCTCCATTGCAGTGATTCTCAGTCAGGGGAGATTTTGCTACCTGCGGACACTTGGCAATGTTTGGAGACATTTTTGACTGTCAAAAGTAGGGAGCAATGTGCTACTGGTATTTGGTGAACAGAGGTCAGGAATGCTGCCAAACATCCTACAATGCACAGGACAGTCCCCACAACAAAGAATTATCCACCCCAAAATGTCAACAGGGCTGATGTTGAGAAACCCTGCTCTACAAGAATGCCTATGAGGCTGCTCTAAGTGATGTCTTCTTGTCAGCCTTGCTGGAGGGTGATCTCCCTGTGCCTAGGGCAGAGCAGGGCATGTAGTGAGGATCTGTAAATGTCTGTGCAATAACTGAAGATATGAATGAATTAATAAAATACACAATTTGGGTTGATTATATCATATAATTCTGGTTATTATTCATTAATTCATGCAGGGATTATTTTTTTAATATCTGCAAAAATGAACGAGGCATCACTGTCCGCGAGCTCATAGCGCAGTGTGGGAGGCCACAGAGAAACATGCATGACTCTGAGCCCAGGCAGAAAGGTGAGGTGCCTAAGACAGGGCGCCCGATGGACGCGGGAGGCTCAGCTCTCAGGCCTCTGTCAGAAGGGTCCCTTTGAAAATAAGGCAGCGGTTTGAAAGCTATAGAGCACACTTAGATTTTCACTTTGAATTTTTCAGATGTGTGAATTCAATTAACATTTGGAATAGGCTTAGAGATGTAGTGATAATAGGAAGCATCTCCCTCCCTACTTCCCTGCTGCTCTAGTCCACGGCTGGTTTCCCTAGATCTTCCTAATCATGGATATTCAAGATTAGAACTGAAGCAAACAGACAAAAAGTACCAACTTGTAGACTAATTAATTAAATGCCTAGATAAATTACAATGTTATTTATTGCTCAATTATAGTAATTATTTCATCCATGTTTTTAGTACAATTATCTCCCCTTTCTCTGCATGGCTGCTGATTCCTCCTTTAACTACTCTCTCTGCTTGTGTGTTGGTGTTTTTCTTTGTCACTGAATATCCTTTGGGGGAAATAGACAAGATATTCAAGTGCCAATAAATAAATGCTGACCCACTTAACACTGAGTCTGAACATACCTCAGTGGCCCATTTCATTTCACATGTGAATAAACTGAATCATGAGAGGCAAAGTGACTTGCCCAAGGAACAGAGAGTGTCATCGAGAGCCGTGGGATGGGGACTTGAGTTTTAGGATACAGCTTACATTGAGATCCCAAAGCAACTAAGATTCATGAAGTACACATTTTATTTTTGCACAAAGTGTCTAATAAACAAACATCTGTGAAAGAATATCAAAAAATCTATCCCTTTGTACAATAGCAAATGACTTTAAGCTCTGAATCTCTGATGGTTGTTTCTCTGTTACATGTTTGGCTGGCTCCCTTCAAGACACAAGGATGCTGATGGAAGGGAGAACCACAGATAAGCAGAGCTTTCTTTCTCTTCTCCTTTAGAATCTTTTTCTCTTCAGAATCAGTTTTCATGTGTAAATTTAGAGAAATGACAGGTGACGTGTGGCAGTCCCCTCCAGATTTCCCTTCCTAAAGAGGCAGAATGGCGTAGGAGAAGAACACGGGGCCTGGAGATAGAGACCTGGGGCTTCATCTTACTTCTTCTAGTATGCTGCTCATCCTCGCAATAACTCATTTAACCCTCTCAACAAGTCCTCTGAAGTAGCTGCTAATATCCCTGTTTTAAAAATGCAGAAACTAAAGCTCAGACACTAGAGGTGTGTAGCTCTGGGTCACACAGCCGGGTAAGTGGGGGTCACAGAACTCAGCTCTTCTGACAATTCTATTCTGGAGTGTAGTGCCAAGAAGATACTCCATTTCCCCCGAATTTGGTGTCATCTCCCAGTCCACCCTATAAGCTGGCTTTATAAGAATGGAAACTCCACAAATAAGGGATAAATTCTTTGCTTCCCAACAAGAAATAAGATTCTTCCTCTGCCACTCAGACAAAGGGAACTCAGGACTCACATTTGCACTGCAGGGTGAGAAATCGGAAGTGGGCTTTGAGGGAGGGGCACAGTCCCACCTAGTGTCCTACCCCATACTATGACAGCTCAGCACCACTCTGCAAGAAGTGTCTTTTTGTAAATAAGGTGAGGGTTTGAGATTTTTCACTTCGAGTGGAAACGAAAGAAGAAAGGGGCTCAGTACCCCAAAATGAAGTATCACTTTGCTACCTTTCTTCTTATTATTAGTTGAGACCTCTTTGATTGCTACACTTGTATTTTGCATGAATTAATGCATAAGTGGAGATACACACACACACACACACACACACACTTACTTTTCTGGGGATTGAGTCACATACGACCAATACTAAAATTTTGTAAATTATGGAAATATAAGAAGCAGCAGGAAACAATTACCCATCAGTACAATAGTCTTTCAAACTTAGATCATGTTTATATTACAATTAAAAAGGAAGGGAACTAATATTTATTGTCTTTAGTAGCTTTAATATCTGATATTTCACTTAATTTCTAGAGCAGCATTAGAAGGTAGAAGACATCTTCACTCTTACAGGTGCGAAAATTGAGGTGCCAAGAGATATGGCAACTTCTCAAGGTGACACCCTTAATCAACGGCAAGGCTGAGATTTGAACTCTGACTCCAACACCGATAATCTTAGCCATAGTACTCCACTTTCCCTCTTGGGGCTGGCTATGAAGTCAGAGAAAGCTGGGTTCAAATTCCCACCCACTCTTACCCACTATGTGAATTTGGGCAAATTATTTTATATGTCTTAGCCTCAGCTACTTTGTCAGTTAGTTAATAATAGAATCTATTGCCTTAAAATAATTTCATAATAGATGCAGATTTTTTAAAAAGGTTGATAAAATATACAATGTAAGTGACAGTATTTTGGAGAGGAGTATTGTTTTGTGGTTAATAATATTGTGGTTGGACTGAGGGGATCTGTCTGTGCCAGGCAAGTGAGCAGACGGGCAGATGGAACGGCATGGGAACAATGAACCCCAACTTGTCCCCACTGACTCAAACCCTCTTTAGTGCCAGCAAAGAAAGAGGAAGCCCCTGGAAATGTCAAACATGAAGCAGCAAATTATGACAGCCTCAAACACAGGCACTGTGGTGGGGGGATCAAAGTGATTTACAAATAAACATGTGGAGAAAATTGGGCCCGTAATCCTGGCCATTATGATTACAGTGCCGCGTGCACGGTGACTGCTCTTGATTACCAGGTTCTGTTCATTTCATACTTGGGAATCGGACTGAATGGACCACAAAACGTATTTCAAAAGACAGGCAATCTGTGGTGAGACTAGAAACCTCCTTTATCTTTGTACAAAGAGGCCTGCATTTCACAAATGTGGTAAAAGAGCAGCATGATGATTCTCCTAGGGCGGATTCTGATTAGAAAATGAACGTGACCTGTCTGCTGTGTGTGTGGGTGTGTAGCAGAAGGGAGAATAAGTGAGAAGGCATGTCCAACGTGGCTGACTGTCTGTTTCTTTAAAGAATATTGAAGGGCTGCCCCACGCTTGAAGCTCTGCACTTCTGACAGCTCTTTTCTGGATTTCTTTTTGAAGGGAGATGAAGGATGTTGAGAAGCTGATATTCTGCAGTGTTGGCAGTGTGATGGGCAACGTTTCCCTAAGGGTGTGCTGTGTCCTGTGAGATGTTCTAAGAGAAGACGACATTTTATGGTCATAGAAATTTAGAAAAGAACTGTATTATATTGCTCCACCTAAAGGCTCACGATGCATTTCGGAGCTCCTACAACAACAGAAGAAAATCATTTATTTTATTTTATTTTTTTCTATTTTCTACTTCCCAAATATATTTGGTCTAAACACATTTTTTTTTTTTTTGGTGCAACTAACAAACTTCAGGCAAATGTTGATATACAGGATTCATATCACAGTCTCAAGAATCAGGAACGCTGGGGTTTGGTCCAGGCTTTGATACCAACTTTCTCTGTGACACTAGGCAGGGGGTTCTTTGCCTCAGTTTACTCATCTAGCAAATAAGGATAATCCTTTTGGCTCAACTTGCCACAGAGGGTTACTCTACACATAAAATGCTATCACTGAAAACATCATCACTTTCAAAAGTTAGAACTAATACACTAGTGCAACATGTTATTGTACTTCTTGGTAATTATATAATCATAGGAAAGCCGTTAGCAACAAAAGCAAAAATAAACAAGTGGAGCTACATTGAACTGAAAAGCTTCTGCACAGCAAAGGAAACCATCAACAAAATGAAAGGCAACATACTGAATGGGAGAAAATATTTGCAAATCATATCTCATAAGAGACTAACATCCAAAACATATAAAGAATTCATACAACTCAATAGCAACAAAAACCAAACAATCTGATTAAAAAATGAGCAGAGGATCTGAATAGACATTTTTCCAAAAAAGATATACAGATGGCCAAGAGGTACATGAAAAGATGTTCAACATCACTAATTATCAGGGAAATGCAAATCAAAACCATAATGAGATATCACCTCACATCTTTTAGAGTGGCTATTATCAAAAAGACAAGAAATTACAAATGGCAAGGATGTGGAGAAAAGGGAAGCTTCCTACACTGTTGGTAGAAATGTAAAGTGGTGCAGCCACTACGGAAAACAGTATGGAGGTTCCTCAAAAATTTAAAATAGAACTACCATATGATCCAGCAATTCCACTTCTGGGTATTTATCTGAAGAAAACAAAAACATTAACTCAAGAAGATATATGCACTCCCATGATCATTGTAGCCTTATTTACAATAGCCAAGATATGGAAACAACCTAAGTGTCCGTCAGCAAATGAATGGATAAAGAAAAAATGATATATGTATACAATGGGATATTATTCAGGTATAGAAAAGAATGAAATCTTGCCATTTGTGACAACATGGATGGACCTTGGGGCATTATGCTAAGGGAAATAAGTCAGACAGAGAAAGATAAATACCATGTGATCTCACATACATGTGTAATCTAAAAAAAAAAAAACAAGCTCATAGATACAGAGAACAGATTGTTGGTTGCCACAGGTGGGGATTGGGGGGTGGGTGAGATGGATGAAGGGAGTCAAAATGTACAAAATTCCAGTTATAAAATAAATAAGTCATGGGGATGTAATGTACAGCATGGCGACTATAGTTAATAATACTGTAGATATTTGAAAATTGCTAAGAGAGTAGATCTTAGAAGTTCTCTTCACAAGAAAAAAAAAAAGCTCTGTAATCTATGTATGGTCATGGATGTTAACTAGACTTATTGTGGTGATCATTTTGCGCTATATACAAATATCAAATCTTTATGTTGTACACTCCACACTAATATAATGTTGTATGTCAATTATACCTCAATAATAAAAAAAAGAAAGACTCTATTTTACTCTTATCTTGCTGGTGATTCTTTTATCACCACAGCAGAGCCTAGCTGACCCAGACTAATACAGTGACATTACTGTACTATCCCTTAGAGCTTTATTATCATCATCTATAAAATATTGATGATTATTAATTCATTGCAGAATTGTTATAAAATAACATCAAAAAAGCTAAGTTTAACAGTAGGAGACTCATTAAAAATAATTGATTCACCTTCTAGTGACTAAGATTTAACATTAAATATCACCTATAATGAATTTATTTGAAATTATACCCTGAGATTTTAGTAACACAACAATAGTAACAGCAAATATGATTATTATGTTGTATTTTCTATATCATATGCCTTCCATGTTGGTAAGATTTTTATCTGCTTAGAGAAGTTAAGTAAATTGATCAAGGTATAGAGTTGGATAAAGGGAACAACAGGACCTAGAATCCGGACCTGTTAGACTTAACCCATGATCTTAACCTAACAAACAACCTTAATCTTTGAAGAGTTTTGAAAAGAAAGAAGAAATTGAAAAGAAATTGCAATTTATTTCCCAATTTACACATTTCTTATTTTCTCCTTTATTTGGCAGGATGGGGCCTTGATGGGAATATTGGAGTTGCCCAGGAGGCGGGAAGCCATACTGAGTACCTGTTCTCCTTTATGAATATTTATGATCCAGGGAGAAGTGACTCTGCTGGCAGTTCTAAACCCTCATCATAAATCCTCATGCAGAGGCTGTTCTGGCCACAGACAGCTGCAGATTGGATCGGACGAGGGAAAACCGAGCTTCGGAAAGGTTCTTTGAAGCTGCATAATCAGATTATGATAATTTCATCAAAACCCATTTCAAAAAGCTAACATTTATCATTAGTTTGTGTACCTCCTAATTATTTCATGAGAGTTATTCCAAGCAGGAATGATAAAAAATTCTAGCTTGAGAGAGATTTTTAATGCAGTGTGTACACTGCCAGATATATGGCATTGGCATATGGGTCACATTTGCATTTGGGGCTTATTTGAGACAGTTTTCTGAAAATGTCAAAGGAGGTGACATATTTTAAAAGGTTGATATTAGTAATGAACATTAATTTCTCTCAGCCATTGTCTATAGTAAAAAAGAACAATTTTTTTGCCCCAAAATGATAAGCAAGTACTTGCCAAGAACAACAACGAAAAATTACTCAAAGCACACAAAGTTCAAAATACTTTCCTCAGGACGATTCCATATACCAGAATCCCTACACACTAAATATTCCAGAAGGGAAGACATTTGTCAGCCTTTGCATTCTTGTGTCGGAATCCCCTTCCCCGCTGTATCCTCTGTCTGGTTGGAGGCCCCACCTTCCTCCCGTGGTCTCAAGCCACAGTACTGAGTGTTATCCTTGACCCCACCTTCCTTAACCAGCAGAAACCGGTCAATCACTGAGTCCTATAGTGGATGCTTTTCAAATCCATTTACTTAGATCCCCTCTTACACCATCTGCATCAGTTAAGGTTGCTACTCATTTCCTCTGAACCAGTAGAATGTTTTTCACATCTTTAAATTATTGCAAAACTTCAAAAAAAAGTAATATTTCACGATGCAAAAATGATATGAAATTCAGATTTCACTGTCTATAAATAAAATGTTGCTGGAACACAGCCACGTTCATTCATTTGTGTATTGTCTGTGACTGGTTTTGTGCTACAATGGCAGAGCTGGTCGTTGTATAGAGAATGTGTGGCATGCTAAGTCTGAAATTTTATTGTCTGGCTCTTTGCAGATGCAGTTTGATGACCCCTTTTCAGAACCATTGCCGCAGCCTCTTCGCTGTTCTTTCTGCCTCTAGTCCTGTACCTTCCAATATATTCTCCCACTGCACTCACAATGATAGACCTTACATTCAGCTCTGACATTGTCAATCCCCTGTTTAAGATTCTTTAATAACTCCGCAGTCCACAACGCAAAAAGACTAAGAGTCAAGGCACTTTATATTCTAGTGCCTCCTGGCTCCTCTGTCTCACCTAACGCATTCACTGCCTCCCATCGATATTCCAGGCTCTCCAAATATGCTATCTCTTATTGCTTCTTCTGTCTGAACTGTTTCCCATCCTGATACCCATTTTCAAATTCACCTATTGTCTACTTATCATTAAGACAGACCTCAAGTGAGACCTCCTGCAGGAAGACTTCTCTGACTCTCCATCTTATCTGGGTGCTCCAAGCACAGTGCTTCCTTTCCTTCTCTTTTCTTTCTCTTATTATAGCACATACCCTAATATGTTGTAATTATGGACACAGCAGTCCCCCCTTATCAGCAGTTTCATTTTCTGCAGTTTCAGTTACCTGAGGTCAACCACAGTCTGAAAATATTAAATGGAAAATTCCAGAAATAAACAATTCCTGAGTTTGAAATTGCTCGCCATTCTGAGTAGCATGATGAAACCTCATACTGTCATCCCTCACACATGAATCATCCCTTTGTCTGGCATATCCACCCTGTACATGCTACCCACCCATTAGTCACTTAGTGGCCGTCTGGGTTATCAGATTGACTGTCATGGTATTTCAGTGCTTGTGTTCAAGTCAACCTAATTTTACTTAATAACGGCCTCAAAGTGCAAGAGTAGTGATGCTGGCAATTAAGATATGCCAAAGAGAAACCGTAAAGTGCTTCCTTTAAGTGAAAAGTTGAAAGTTCTTGGTTTAATAAGGAAAGAAAAAAAAATCGTATGCTGAGGTTACTAAGATCCACAGTAATTTTCATTACAGTATATTGTTATAATTATTCTATTTTATTATTAGTTATTATTGTTAATCTCTTACTGTGCTTAATTTATAAATTAAACTTTATCGTATGTATGTATAGGAAAAAACATAGTATATATAAGGTTCAGGCATTCACTGGGGATCTTGAAACATATCCCCCATGGATAAAGGAGGACTACTGTATGGGTCTACGTTCTTGAGGACTCATGACTTATATTCTCCCACCCCAAACCGTAAACTGAATGTCTGGGTTCAGTTTAGTGAATAGTCAATTCAGTGACTATTGATTAATTAAATAAATTATGTTTTACTTCATTGATGAACTTTTATTTCAAGATTTCATTCAACTGTTTCATCATCGTATGGATCTTCTCTTATCATCCCCATTGGCCCATCCCAGGAATAGCCACTCTGGGAATGGACTATAGTTATGTGCTGTATAATGACATTTCGGTCAACAATGGACCGCATATATGACAGTGGTCCCATAAAAGATTAGTACCACAGCCTAGGCGTGTAGTTGGTTATACCATCTACGTTTGTGTAAGTACACTCTATGATGTTCGTACAATGACAAAATCGCCTAACAATGATTTCTCAGAAAGTATTCCCCGTCCTTAAGCAATGCATGACTGTAGAAGGGATAAAGGGTAGTACATAAGATAAGTCATACGTTTCACCAATAAAATAGTCTGCACATAGAGATAGTTTCTCAAATTTTCAGTAAACATTGCATTTGCTCTAAATTTTGATTATACCAGTTCCTTCCTCTAAATAAACCACTTCTATTAAGCTAATTAGATAAAAGTTGAGTGCCAAGAATAAAATTGATTACTAATTGTATAATATTAATCAACTAATAAAATTTAGTTTTTCTCTAGCTTAGTATCTGAAAAATTTTAAAAGAAACAGAGTTTCAAAGTTCAGGTAATAGACTAAAATTATCTCTGGGATGATCAGTTCCAGTGTTCAATTTCTGTAATTCCAAAAGAATTCTCGTCTCTCTCCTTTCTTCCCACTCACCTCTCTCTCTTTTTTACTTTCTCTCTCTCTCCCTCCTACCCAGACTCATTTTTGACAAGTTAAATGGTTTCCTTTCAGGCTCTGTACTCTACATAATAGATTTTCGCCAAAATCTCAAGTTGCAACAATAATTACGGTAAATCAGTTGGTTGGCTATTTTACAAACCAAGGGCGACAGAGAAATGACCAGTTCAGCGTATAGTGGCAGCTGTAGCCCCGTTATACTGGAGTTTATCTCCAAGCCATTTTCTAAGTTAAAAGTCTGAGTGCCTAACTCATTGATCTAGTCCAGGCGGAAATGGCTTATTTGCTCTCTGATTTTCAAGCCAGATGAGTTTATAAAATACAAATCTCTGCTTCTGGGGATCCACTGCTCCTCTACTTTATCCAAGAAAGTGCAAAACTGGAAGTGTTTGGGGTCTCTCTTGAACATGAACTTGCCTCCCCACCCTCACACATGTGGGAATCTGTCATAAGTAAGTAATACAAAGGAAGAATACAGATATCTGCAAAAAGATGTTTAATACAGCTTTATTTATACTAATGAAACACTGGAAGCCACGTAAATTGTTGTTTAAACAAATAGTGATATATCCACTTTCTGTAACATTATGCAGCCACTAATCATTATATTGACTATACTATTACCTGGAAAAATGCTTATAATATGAAACGAAAGGAGTTGACGTCTAATTTAAATAATTATGTATTACGTGTGTGAAAATACTTTGCAAAATTGATGTGCGCCTTTGTTAGGATGGTTGGTTTATGGGTGCATTTTTTGGTTTTATTGTCCAAATTTTCTGTAATACTGCTGTATTCCTCTTACGATTAAAATTTTACAAGTATATTGTCAATATGCCATGGGCTTTGAGTTTCTTTCACAGTTATTGCTAATATTGAGTTATTTGAGTAATATATTTGGAATGGAGAATGGAAGGAAAGGATAGAGAAAGGGTAGTGATTAAAAAGAAACAAAATAATATTCGGGAAGGAAAATTCAAAGGGCTATACCAAAGTTATGTGGAGGTAAGTTGTAGAAAAACCATTTATTATAGAATCTCAAGATCGGAAAGAACTTAAAGGTCACCTAATCCTACACCCTCCTCCTTTCTATCTCTGTTTGGAATCCTTGTCAAGTTCTGTGTTTGATGTTTAAAAGTAATGCCACCTTGGTGACAGAAGTCAGAAAAATGGTGACCTTTGACAGAGGCTGATGACGGGTCAAGGCAGCAGGGAGCCTTCTTGGTGTCCACATGTTCTAGATCCTGAACTCGGTGATGCTCCCTTTGTAAAATTTATTGAGCTGTAGACTTAGGATTTGTGTATTTTTCTGCATATATGTAATACTTCAGTAAAATTTACTTACATAAAATGTAAGTTCATCATGTTGTGAAACTCTTTCAGAGAAAAAAGTGATTTAGAATTGAGTTTGTAAGCAAATTGGATGTTTAAACCATGTTAAGAGAATCAAAAGAGAAGTGTTTTTACATATACATCTTAAATTATATGTACAATTTGTTTAATACTTTGTATAATATATAATATATGTGTGATATATGATAATTATTTATATAATTATATAATTTTGAAATTAGTAACTTCCTTAGTTCTAGCTTAAACAGCTCTATTTCTAACAGGAATACATGGGAAATCATAACTGTTGGTAAGGCTCATATTGGCCAACTATTTCACCATGGAATTATGGGAAATCTGGTAAAAGACATCCTTTCTATCCATTTATAAAGCATAAGATGAATCTGATCAAAATGGAAAGAAACTCTCAGTCAGAAGAAAGAGTCCAAAGGAGTTTTGAGGTCAAACTAGATTGAAATCACAAAGCTATCCACACACCAAAATTACTGGTTTTAGAGAGAGTTAATATTCATGCATGAGAATATGAAGAAGAAAACCAGGATAAAATTTAGCAGTTCTAAGAAAGGTAACTAAGGGTTTGCATATTTTTTCACTCATATTCAAATGTTATTTGCATGTAATGTTTTTTAATACTGTAAAATATTTCTATGTAGGTGCTTTAATAAATTACAATACATCAATTCCCAATTTGAGAGACAATCATATTAAAGTTTATTTCAGAAAACTACACCTAGTTTTTTGGCCATAGGACCAACATATAACGATATGCTTGCAGTCATTGCTGAAATATCCTGAGTGAAATAAATAGCTTCTTAAAAGCTGGGGTCATAAACTCAAGTCTATAAATTAACCCTGATCAGAGGGCTACATGTTATCTATCTACAGAGCACACACACGCATACATGCAAGCATTTTATGGGTAAATATAGATTTTTTGATGAAATTATTCACTCTTATTCAGCAAACATCTATTAAATGACTGCTACGGGCCAGGTGCTCTGCACGACATTATTCTACAGACGTGAAAAGCAAGAGTTCCTATCCTGAAGGAGCTCACAGTTTCCTAGAAAACCAAAAATGTAAACAATTATTCCACTCTAGGCAGAATACCTAAATCTGCCTGAGAAAATCAACGAAGGCTTCACTGAGGTGATATTTTATATAGAAACTTGAAAGATGAATGAGAGTTTGTTGAGTTGTTTTCCAGGACACTCTACCTGTCACACACTAGGTGTTGGAGAATGTGAGCAGAGGAAATGACACATGCAAAGGCACAGAGGCATAAGCGAGCATTGATAATTTGGGGAGCTACCAGTGGTTTAGTTTTAAAAGAATATGAAGCATAAGTTGGAGGATGGGGAAATGGCAGATAAAAAGGATAGAGAGCAAGGGTCAGATTGCCAATGGCCTTGGTGATTTGAAAATACGTTTAGAAATGAATAGGCCATGGGATACCATTGAAGCTTTTTGAACAAGGTGATGGCATGATTAGAGGTTTGTGTCATAAATATTCTGCTAGCTGTGTGGTAGAGGTATTGGAGAATGTGAAACCAAAAAATACTAAAACAATCCACATGAAAGATGATGAAGGCTGGAAATCGGATATGAAGAGGAGAGAATGGATAGGATTTATCCGTATTTAGGTAAAGAAAGCTGGTGAAATGTAGAATCTAGGACCGCTTCCAGGTTTCTGGCTTGCAGTGTAGATTAATTAAGTAATACAGAAGGACCAGCAGATTTGAAGAGAGAGGGAAATGATGAATTCAGTTTGAGGGAGAAGTTGAATTTAAGGTTCGCATAGAGCAACCAGCTTGAAATATCAAATGAACAGTTGAAAATGGATGTCTAGAATAAGGTGTGAAAAGTAAGGTAAAGAGAAAGTGTTACGAGTTATCAGTCCCTAAGTAGTAATTGAAGCTATGGTGTATGTGCACTTGCTGAGGAAGGCATAGTGAGAAGAAAAGAGGGTAGAGAATGGAGCCCTGAAAGACACCAATATTTGAAAAGTTGGAGAGAAGCAGGAGCCTGCAAAGGAGATGGAGGAAAATCCCCCAGTGTTAGAAGGAAAGCTGGAAGAGTGGTGTCGTAGAATTAAAGACAGGAGGGATTGTCAAGAAGGAAGACATTGTCAGGAATGTCAGGTCCCTGAGGGCTGTCACATAAGATGAGGACTGCAAAGCATTCATTAGTTTTGGCAACAAGATTTTTTTCTCGATTTCTCCAGCAATGCCATTCCGATGTAAGTAGATGACAATTTTTAATAGTTTGAGGGTTGATAGAGAGACTGTAGACAACTCAAGACCCTTCCTTGTTATGGAAACTGAAATAAATAGAGGCAGCTAGAAGACAACTAAGGAAAGAGATGAGGAAGTTGAGGCTCAGGAAAGTGATGGAATGGTGATATTCCCTCACAGACTTAGGATTTGAACCCAGGCATTTAAGGCTTTGAATGTTATACTCTTTCAACTATTGTTGTTGTCAGTAAACGTTTTAACAGAAAGTCAGGCTCAGACATGTAAAGGAGAGTATCTTTATAATAGGCTCTCAAACGCCAACACCAGTAGCATAGTGCTTAAGATTGTTACCCTTGGAGCTAGACTGCCTGGGCTGATTCACAGCTGTGCCATGTACTAGCTGTATACCTTGGGACATGTTATTTAACCTTCTTGGTGATTTTATCATTTTCAAAATGGGGATTAGTTATTGGGAGAATTAAATATGTTGAAAAATGTGAAGTACTTAAAATAGTTCCTGGCATATGAGAAGCGCTAAAAGGTGTAATTATTGGACAGAAAAATGAAATAAACCCTTGAAAGAAAGTTTTCATGAGTCATCCAATCGTATACATTTATTTAAGTCAAATTTACAGAGATGTTCTACTCCAGGTGGGTCACTGGGATCAGGCAGGGAAAGAGGCTTGTCCTAGTGACTGGCAGGCTTTCCTGCAGAGCTGGCTGAGCACAGGTTGTCAGCAGATAACTGTTCTAGTTTTCTGTGCATTCTAGATTTCAGTTCCCTTTCCAGCCTCTTGAAGACCCAGAAGGTTTAGAATAAGAAAAGTGGACAACCCTGAATCAGTACTACTAAACTCCTAATATGTATGCAAGATTTTATGGTTTACAGTGTTTTAGGGTATATTGTCATGTTTAATCTTAAAAACAACCCTAATATTTGCAGCATTATTGATATTACTGTACCTAATATCTCTTTAGCTAGTAAGTGATGATGTGGGGATTAGAATCCAGGTGGTCTTCCTTCAGAACACAGAGGTGGTGCCTAGAAGCCTGAATTGCCTGACTCGTTAGTGGATTCTAGTCATTCATGACCTGGAAGGGCTACAGTCTAGATTTTACAGTCCAGTTCAAAGTGGTGTTGTGATACTTGCCTACACATTTATCTCTAAGAGAATATAAGCCCCTCAAAGGCATGGTCTGTACCAATCATCTTTTTCCCCCAGAACCTGGAACTAAATGTGTACTCAATAAATGCTTATTGACCTGAACTCAGTGGAGTGCCACCTGTGTCCGTGGTATTACCAGGTAATGGCATTCTTGAACCCATGGATAGCCATCTAGTCTGGTGATGGTGAGAAGTACAAAATTACATCAGTGATGTTGCTTTTCTTTTTGTATTGTTGCATTTTTTAAAAAAAGGAAAAATGCTTTGGGGGAGATTACAAAATATAGATCATTTTTCCCCTTCAATTCAAAGACTTGTTCCATATTGAGCAAATGTTTATTTAGGCAGTTGCTGGGGGAAAAAAAAAGATAACAATGAGTACAGTAGAACTCATTTAGACTAATATCTGTAAAAGGGGCTGATCTGCTAAGTGAACAGATGGTTCATGAGCTGAACCAAATGAGAGTGATGACTGAATCATAATGAAGCTCTGGATGCAGGAATAAACTTGTTAAAAGAATATTGTATCCTGTTAAAAGAACTGCGTGTGCTGGCAAGATAAAGAAGATTCTGCCAGAATCTAGAACAGAGGGCCCACTAGACTTACACCAAACTGGATTCACCACCACCAAGGATAATGAGTCGTAAATTTGGAGGCAATATTAGGTTATTGAGAGGAAGTTTTAACAGTAGATGAGGTTTGTCATCTACCATTGATTAATTGCGGAACATCTACCAGGATTCATGGAAGACGCATTGTGGGCACTGCCTTCTTGAATCTGTACAATATTGGAACATTTAGATATGCTTATTTTACAGATGAGAAAGGTAAGAGGTTAAATTGCCCTGGGTTATACAACTAGTAGGAAGCAAACCTGGATAGGGAATCAGTTCTATGTGGCTACTAAGTCAAACTCTTTGCACTGTAATTAGCTTCATCTCCCTCAAGTGAAAAGAGATTTGCAGAGCACATAAGCACAGTGCGAGGTAGGAAGAGGAGGGAGTGGGATGGGACACCTCCTGTCTCCCAGGACCCAACATATACCTCAGCCCCACATCCCAGTGTAAATCTTCAACACCCTGGAGGAAATAACACTTAACTGTCAGAAATGGCATAGAACTGTCTCAGCACACGAGACAAGCCCTGTCCATTATGAAACATTAGTCACAGTTCTGTTGGTTTCTCAGCAGTGTAAACATTGCCAATTTGTTCTTGTAGTCATAAATAAAAGCAAAGGGAAAGCTGAGCCCAGTTTCCTAAAGAGATTTATTATTACCATAGCCAAGGAATCCATACCCCTGTACCATTTTGACTGTGTTTTACCCATGCCTGAGCAACCGCGGAGAGTGGGTAATGGCTTCAGGCTATTCACAAATATTTACATTGTAAATGCAAACGTCTCCTGCACATTTCTGGAGCTGTTAGCAAGAGCCGAGCAGGCACTTTCTAAGCATCTACATGGATGTATGTCGTTTAATATGTCATTTAATTATCACAATGACTCTATGAAGTAACTATTAATTCCCATTTTACAGATGAGGAAAGAGATGCTCAGTGGGTTGAGTAAAATTTATTCTCTTCTCTTAAGAAACTTACACTACAGACTGAGAAAAATTCTACAATTCAATATATCTCATTGGTGAGACCAGCCAGATGCCCACCACACCTGAGGCAGGGGCAGCCTTTTCTCTTTTTTCCTCAGAATATTTTCACCCAAGGCACAGGCTAATTCAGGCTTCCAGACAAACCCTCTGAAATCCAGCCTCAGGGTCTTTGTCACAAGGTGGGGTTCTGTTCGGTGATTGTGTCCCCTCTTAGCCTTTCCCCTGCTATGTGCCCAAATTCTAGAGCTGAGTGTTTGTCTGTCTTATTCTCTCATTTAATCCTCCTTCTTAAAGATGATGAAAGTGAAGCTCGGATCACTTATCTTGCCCAAGGTTGCTCAGCTACTTAAGACTCAGGATTTGAACCCAAAGACAATATTAAATTCTATTCCCTTTCCATCACACAGCATGGTGTGTTGGGTAAGGCTATGAGGTGCGTTGGGACCAGGTTGTGGATAATGTTGAGTGCCAGGGAAGGTATTTGACCCGTATCCTGGACACAATCGGAGTCCACCTTGGTTCTAAAGCAAGGAAATGGTCAGGTCTTTGTCTTAGTAAAGCAATGTTGGCTACAATATGGAAAGTGGGCTGGAGGCAGAGCTGTGGGAAGTTATAAGGCTGCAATAGCTGCCTAGGTGAGTGAGGATGAAGATCAGAGCTGGGGAAGCAGCCGGGAAACAGCCGCAGAGTAAAAGACATTGAATAGCTGAACGTTAGCTGCAATGACATTAGCAAATTAAGACATGATACAATTGCTGTGAGAATTAGAAATAATGCATGTAACACGTCGACTGCAGTGCCTGCCATTACCTTTGGTAAATGCTGTTATTATTATTGTTACTGTGATTGCTGCTGTCATTAAAATGTGTCCTACTTTCTCTAGCCTCAAGCTTTCTGTGACTTTCTTCCCTTAGCCAGGGATTCTTTTCATCTTCTCTCAATCTTATTCTAATTACCTCTTGAAATCACTAAATCACAGAATTCTCAGAGCTAACAGGAAACCCACAGGTTTGAAGACCATCCTCCCTTCTTCTCCAATGCCCATTTTATAGACAAGAAAACTGAGTTTCAATACAGGGGCAGAGTTGGAGCTCCCATCTGCTGGACTCTAAGGATGCCTCTTTTGAGGGCATTGAGCAGATTCCTGGGTTTTCACCCACCACTCTGGATCAAATGTCCCTTTCTCTGGATTCTCACACCTTGCTGTTTGTTCCCTAACTTAGCACTTTGCTATTTTGATACCATTCGTGAGTCTGTTTCCCCACTTGGCTGTGATCTCTCCAGGGGAAGCCCACAAAAAAATATGATTCCACAACTCCCTGCATTCATCTTTCATATCACACTTCATACATTTTTTTTTACTTATAATATTTTTAAAATATATATCTTTCCCACTAGACCGTAAAATTTTAGAGTGCAGTGGAAAATCTCTACCTTTTCACTATCTATCACTAATGGCTAAGATGGTACCTGGACCACACTGGCACTTAATAAATATTTGATGAATTAATGTATTAATCTCTGTATTCTCTGTCTGAATGCAGTGCCTAGCACACAGTAGGTGCTCAATATATATTTACTTCATGTGTGTATAACAGTTATTTATGTAGTTTGTAAAATTTGGATTTCAACACTAACGGCTTGAACACAGCCCAAGTATATGAACCCTAAATGGATGGCATATTTCTCTGAGAGAGAAATAAACACAGTTATTTAAAAATGGCCTCAAGTCTAATAGTTAATGTTCAAGCGTGACTTATTTACCATCTGAAATGTTTTTTCTCTTTGAGAAATATGTGATACGACACAAGTCACATTAGCTCACTTAAATGTATGATGGAAATGACTTTGTAATTTGAAATAATAATTTACTTTATTTGATTTATGGTTTACCAAGGCTCAGATATAACTAGTTATTTTCTCATGTATATTCACATAACTTGTACATGTCCAAATGCATAGATATGAAGAAAAAATATACAAAAAGCTTGCAGAAATATTTTTCTTATTGTTGTTGTTGTTTTTATTTCTATTGCCATTATTTTATCATTTCCCACCTCATCCCTGCTCCCTTGGGTAGAGTGGGACTTGTTTTAAGGTAAAGATTTAGTAAGTCTTTTGAGACAATGGCATGCATTTTACGAAGTTTTATTTTTCAGAAAAATCAAAAGGAAAAAGCATACAAGTTGGAGTCTGGAACACCCAAGTTTGAGTTTCAGTAGATTTTCTTCTGCTTTTTAAAAATCTGTTAAACACATGTGCACATACAAATAATAAAACTTATCCAGCCAGTTAGGACCAGCTATATAATTTGCAGGGCCCAATAGAAAGTGATAATGGGTGGGGGCCTTTCATTAAGAATTTCATGACGGTGACAACAGAACACAGTCCTCCTAAGTGTGGGCCCTGTGTGACTGCACACATTGTAACCAGCCTACAGAGGTGGCCCTGCAGCCAGTTATGAGAATTAGCTGAGATTGTGTAACATGCCTCACACAATGTCTGACTCATCATTGGTATTAAACAAGTGTGAGTTTCTCCATGTCAGTTTTCAAGATGCTCTCACAGAGCCCATCAAGTCTAACGCATTCGTTTTTTTTTGTCAGAAATGAGTTCTCTCCACCATGGGGACAAAGACGTTTCAAATGTAACCATTTAACTCCCTCTTTAGAGATGAAAGGAAAAAAAATGAGAGAAACAAACAAGCACCTAAGTCTTGAAGAATCGACCCCAGATATGTCCCAAATGGTAGATTGTCCCGTGTGGCCCTGTTCCCGTTTGAAAGTGCGCACTCTGAAATCACGTGCTACCTGGAATTCCAGATGGCCAAATTAAGAAACCAAACGATCAAACAGAAGGTTCTGGTTCTCGACTATGGCACTTAGGCACGTCAGTGAGAGGGTGTGGAGTAGCATGCTTCCTAAAGAAGGAGGAAAAAAACCCAGAACTGATTTGTCCCAGATGGCCACAGAAATGGGCTCCTCTGGCTTTTTTAGTTTCTCTCCTCACCTCCAAATTCAGCTGTGCCATTCAAGGAGATGCTTGGTTCGTGGGAGGCTATAATCACGGAGTTTTACAAAACCTTTTCCTTGTGGAATGTATATGACATCTGGAATTAAAGAGGTATTCTCTTTTAATCACTGTTCAATCTTCCGCAGGGATAAATGAGTACACGGGTAGCTTCCAGCTGCCCAAACTGATTTAGTTAAATAATGTAATCTATTTGTACACAAATGCGGAATAAATGTCACTGAAGTTCCTTAGTGTGCAGTTATAATGAGTTATCCCTTTCTCGAGGTGATTAGGAGTGTTTAGTTTGTTTCAAATGCATATCAAGGCTCATGATTGCCAATGAGCCAGGGACAACCTAAATTAGCCTCCCACAGCTGCTGGCCCCTGCAGCCACTGCAAAACCATTCCTTTGGGGGACAAGAGTCTCTCCTAATGGTAAATTTGGAGCTGATTTTTTCACTCCCTTTCACGTGCGATGTTCCTATCCAGCCTCCACAGACCCAGGTCTCCTCAGAGCTAGTCAGGAAATGCAATCAGAACTGTAAGATGAACAGGACCTTAACACTCATTTAGTTTACATATTATTTTACAAACGGGGAATCTAAGGCCCAAAGAAGTTAAGTGCATTGTCCAAGTCCACACTGTGATTCAGTATCAAATTCTAAGCTAAAACCCTGGATTCTGACATCCCTGTCCTTGCTTTTTCTCACACACACCCTTAGATTTCGACCTCTTAAGATGAGAAATTACTGGGCGAAGGAAGCAATGTGCTATGGAGGTTAACTTGACCTTGAAAGACAGGGCAACCAGGTGCCTGCTGGTACCAGGCCAAATGTTCTTTGTATAGCTTTTAGCAAGTTACTTCACAAGTGGAAGCCTCAGTTTACCTATCAGAAGAATGGGAATTTGACCTGCATTCTAGCGATTATCTATTCTGTCATAGACATTTTACTAGCATTTACCTCTGAATATTTGTGACTCCTTTAGCTAACGGCTTCATTTCCTGTTCTCAAATACATCTTCCCAAGAATCCTTTCTGGTTTGCTAAATCACCAAATTAAAAAAAAAAAACAACAACAACTAAAACGGTGAAAGCTAAATTAAGAATGATTTTACATATTGTCTTCTCTAAAGAGATGAAACAGGCAAGAAGGGAGACATAGCAAGAAACTATCAAGTCAACAAAATGAGATTGCACCTTTTGCTGATGAATATCCGTCTTCCCGTCTTGGTCAGATAACTGTGGAAGAAGTAGTTCTATCACCTTGTGCAAAACTGATGTCTCTGCAGCTACCCCTGGCTTTCAGGAGAAAAAGTAATCATTGTGTGCTATTTGAATGTCTTCATAAATATAATTTATGGCTTTGATACTGATCAGTCCTCCACGGTCTTAGAAGATCAATAGTGCCATGTTCATTAGGCCTGAATTGAATAGCTCTCACACTTTGGCCAGAAGATGGTAACTGTTTTTAATGATTTTTTGCCAGTTGGCATCAAAAGTGGATTCTATGTCACTGGTAATTTCCCTAGTTATCCAGGGCCTTTTCATTCCCTCATCCAACCATGAAGGTCAGAGACCTGCTGTCTGCAAAGATGACTGTAGCTGCATTCTTGGACTCGTAGGATAAAGAGTATAACTATCTAGCAGCTGCTGGGTAATAGTCCTTTTTACTCCAGCCCTATGGTGATGGGGAGGTCATGCATTTTCCCCATTATGCCATCTTCAAAAGAACAGGGATAGACCTAGGTTCTAATTCCAGAAGTGCTACTTGCTTACTGGTTTTGAGTTTTGGAAAGTTATTCAATGTGGAAGATTGTTACTTTGATGGCTCCTTATAAACCATGCCTCTCAGTATATACACAACACACTTGTATAGTCTCCTTGAACCTGGGAAGCTTTAAGCATAAGATACTTTGACTGTAGATTGTTTCCACCATGATTTGCTCTCACCAATAGAATGTAGAGGAACTGACATTCTTCCAGTTGTTGAATTAAATCTTAAGAAGGCTTGACAGCTTCCACTTTTGCACTCTGCAGGTAGATGGTTGTCAAGTAAGAAGTCTGGCTACCCTGAGACTGCCATGCTGTGCAGTGTGAGGAAGCACAAACAGCCGTGTGGTCGCTCTGCAGTTCCCTGCATGGAGGAGAATTAGGCTGTTGTTGATAGACCAGCTAAGTTCCCAGCTGCTGGCCAGCATCAGACGCCAGCCATGTGACTGAAGCCATTTGGTGCCTTCCACTCACCCAGTGCCCCGTCTGACCCGACATGAAGCAGAAGGGTGCTGGCTCAACCAACTGAATTATAAGAAGTAATAAACTGTGTTGTTTTAAGCCACTATGTTTGGAGTGTTTTTTTAATAAAGTACTACATAACAGAAACAGCCAGCCTCTTAAGCTTCTCTCTCTGAACCCCAGTTTTCCCACCTGGAAGAAGAGGTATAAAACCACCAAATAATAAAACATATAAAACCACCAAATACGTATGGCATTGGAGCCCTGCTCTGTCTGACTTCAACCCATATTTCTAGCTTCCTCTGCTCTGATCTCAGAAATGACACTCCAGCCACTTTTGGCCACTTGAAATTCTCTGACTGGCCATTTGGCTAGTCTTTGAACATCTGAACTGCTTGCAATAGCCCAGCTACTTCACAACTTTCACAACTTAGTTCTTCCTTTTCTCTTCCTGTTTCTCCGCCGTGAAAACCTTTCCCCATCAGGTCAAATGCCACCTTCTCTGTGCAGCTGTTTCCACTCACCCCTGCCCACCTTCCGCCTACATCTTCTGCAAAGTAACTGGCTCTGTGCTCCTAGAAGTATTATCTCAAGGCAGACTTCTTACCACGATGATAGCTGAGGATAGATTGCAAATTCTTTCAAGAACCAAATCAAAAGATACTTCTATGTATCCTTGACCATCAGTGATCTTTTTGGTTTATCCTAGAGTTTTTTTTTTTTTAATGCATGATTATTAGCTTTAAAAAAATAAGATGATGTGATATATTGCACACATGCAATCTAGCATTTATTAAATGCTCAGTATGCACCAGGTATAGGACTAAATATTTTATTTAATTTAAAGTACCTCTTTGAATCTTTACAATAACCCATAGGAAAGCACTAGTAATATCTCCACTTTATAGATGAGGAAACTGAGTCTCAGAGGGTCTTTGCAAACTGCCCAGGGCTGCCACACTGGTGCGGGCTTGGCTAGGATTTGAACCCAGGCTGCCTGGTTCCAAAGAGATTCTGCTCAGAGTCCTTGTCTCTTTTATTTTGTGTCCCCAGCTGGGTTCAGAGTACCTTGTGCAGAGCAAGTACTCAATAAATATTTGTTGAATGAACAGATGAGTGAATGTGTGGGGAGATGCATAATTCACTTCAGATACATAAACAGCATTTCAAATTATAATTTAGGTAAAGTAAAACTAGTTTACATTCCACAAAATCACTGCTTAAACCAAAGTCTAGCTGCCCAGCGCCTCTCTCCATCACTTACATGCAGAAGGCTATTAGTGCTCAGAGGTGCTGCACTTCTCTTAGAGGACGGCATCTGCTTGTTTATTATTTCTGAGAACAGGCTCCTGGGGCACAACAGCCCCCTTCCCCTTAGGCTTGACTAGGTGCTCCATGGTCTCTGATGGGAGTAAATGGGTTTACACCGTTCTCAAGGTGTCATGACACTTGCTTACAGTGTATTCACTGAGGGGCTCATCTGTGAATATGTGAGTGAAGAAAGAAGCTCAGGAAGAAATAAATTCACATTGATTGAGGGGCTGTATGCCGGGCATGGGGCGAGATGGTGCCAGGTATACTATCTTAATTGTCCAGTTTAGATAAAAGGTCCGAAGATTGTAAGCTATCATCCCTAGATCACACAGCTGGTGAGCAAACAAGGTAGAGGGTAGTTCAAATGCAGATCTGTCTCATCCCAAACTGGTGCCTCTTCCACTCCATGATACTTCTCATCGTGGATCTTGTTCTTGGGAAATCCATACGGCATATGTCATAAAAATTACCAAGTACTCAAGATGTCTTACAATTAAATGTCATCTGAGAGTTACCAATATTTATTATTACAGGGGTTTAGAAGAGAGGAAGTCACTGTGTGCAAGTGTAGTCTGGGAAAGATTTCTGGTTGAGGTGAGACTTGATATGGAATTTGAGAGAAATCAGGCCGGGAGGGATAGACTGGTAGATGGGAGGCTGGAGAGCGTGCACAGCTTTAATTATTCTTTCCTTCATTCAATAAATTACTGAAAGTCCACTATGTGTAAAACACTAGGTTAGGTGTTATGTCTGCTACATAATGAATAAGACTAGCCTGCTTCATGCCGCCATGGCTGCCAGTGTACATGCTGCTCCTGCCTGCCCTGTTCTCCCTGAGACTGTCCACCTCATCAATCGCTCATTACTCAAGAACCAGCCTGGGCATCTTCTCTTCAATGAAGGCATTTATCTTAGCGGTTATTTCTGTGGGTGGTTGAGCCAGATTATCTGGATTTGAAACCTGGATCTACTAGTGAATAGATGGGTGAGTCTTGGACAACTAACTTTTCTCTGATCCAAACTCCTCATATGTAAAATGAAGACACATACCTCACAATATTATGATGAGGATTAATTTATTTAAGACACATAGAGAAATCAGCACAGTGCCTGGGATAGCTTTCTGGGTCAACAAACATCTGGAATAATGATGGTGATGATGATAACGGAGGAGGAGGAGGAGGAAAATGTGGAGAAGTGGGAGGGGTGAGGGAAGGGGAGGGAGGAGAATAAGGAGAGAGAGAAGAATCTTTTTCTGACAACTGTACACTCCCAAAGTACTGGTTACACTGTCCTTGGCTCACCACTGTCCAAGGCATAGACAACTTACAGGTCTGTCTTCCTACCTCCTCCCAACCCCCGTCAGATAGTGAGCTTCTTAAGGGCAAAAACAATTATACTTACATCTTAATTTCTGCTGTTACTAGGCTTTCAACAAATGCTGAATAAAAGTAGGCTGAATGAATTCATGGAGTCCCCATTAACATATCATTGCCTATGGCTGCCCAAAAGAGAACAAAGAACACAAATAGCCACCAAGAAGATAGAATCTTTTAATATTCACCAATAGAAAAATAATTCTGCTAGAGGGAGGGAAGTAAAAATTGTCAGAGAAATTGAGAGGAGGGAATAAGGGTAGCTAAGCATCCGTTTGAGCACCTGGCATGTGCTAACCACTGTCTTGGGACACACACAAATATTAATTTCGTTAATTTTACAGAGACATTCCATTAATTAATGCTTATTGTGGCTGATGATCACAAAAGATAGTGACAATAATAACATAAAAACAAAAGTGGTGTATTAAATTTATTAATGTCTGAATTGTACCAGCTAACTTGCTAGTCATCTATCATATTTTATCATATTTGATTCTCAGAAGGATTTTTGTGGTAGGTATTATTATGCTCATTTTATAGAAGAGGAATGCATGTCAGGGAAGCTCAATGACTTGACCAAAGTCATACAGCCAGGCAGGGGCAGAGCCAGTTCTAACCAAATCCAAAGCCAACAGTCATCTCTATGAAGTAGTGGCTATACTACTATCAGACATGAGGCCCTATTGGATTTCATCACAAAATATCTGGTCAAATCTATTACCAAAAAGTCAGAATTGACCCATTGTGTTGTTGAACTGATTTCCTGTTTTGTCAACCTTCAGGTTATTGAAATTTCGTTTAAAGGAAAAAGAAATGATATGCAAGTGTTGCAATGGATCTGTAAAAACGGATATTACTCAAGAGACAGCAAAGAATTACCTGGTTTTCCTGTAAACAGTAGAAGGAAATGTATGAGGCAGCCATGACATTGCACCTTGGGACCTTCAACTACAGAGAGTAATCCACCAAAGGCCCTGGCTACTGCTCCGGTATCCCTTGCTGTTTTTGTGCTAAGGCTGTGCCTCCCAAGGGCTTCTCCAGGCCAAGAACTGAACATTGTGAGGATACTAAGGTAGACTAGTTCCTCAGAGACAGGGTCTCCTCTGAACTGACTTTGGCTTGAGGACTCTCCAGTGGCTTTGTTGGACTAGCCTTAGAGTGCGCAGCAATCCAGGATGTTTCCAGCCAATCTTCTCTCCCTCTCTCCTTTGCTTGGGGTCGCAGACTTGCCTTGTGATCTGCTGGCTCTCCCAGTCTTCCCTGGTGACCTCCCTGATTCCTGTAACTCAGGAATCTCCCGTAATAGAATCCTTGTATGTTTAATCTGGTCTTGGGGTCTGCTTCTTGGCAGACCCAGACTAATACAATGCAGAACAGCTATGTCTCAGCAAATTACCTCATAGACTAGTTCAGTTCTGACAATAATTTTTATGCAAAATGATAAAATAATCACAAAGCTTAGAAAAAGGTCACTTGGGTGGGCTATCAACTCTCTTAAAATATTAGAAGAGATTTTAAAATGTATTAGGTGTTTTGCATACAGCACGTAGTTTATTCCTGATCACAACCCTATAGTGTTACATTATCATTCTCAATTATTACTATCCAGATGAGGATTCTGAGGCTCCAAAAACTTACAGAACATTCCCAAGGTTACACAGTGATTTGGTGATGAGCTAAGGCTCCAATCTAGGTCTCACGACTCTCAGAGTTTTCATAGCATGCAACTTTCTAACACTGAAGCCCGAGTATATTCAGCATCAGTTGTTTCTCACATCATTTAATCAGTTTCTTAGACTTGCTATTTATAGTGCAGTAAAATACAATGCGGTCTAGATCTAGTTAAATGATTTCTAAGAAATGATGCACGCATGTGCCCAGTACAGGCTTAGTAGTAAGTATTCAATAGTGGTTAGTTGAATTAAATTGAAAATTGATACACATGGAAGACTTATGACATTTACTAAGAATCTAATAACCTAAGAGCTATGCTAATTTGAATGGATTTGTTTAGGCTTTCAACTTTAAAATATGTTTGTTTTTTAAAAGTAAAAGTAGAGACACAAAAAAATGAATAAAAATGAGATGCTGGTAAATAGTAGAAGCTGAGAACAGAAGGCTTTATAAACCTACAGACTACAGACCTAACATTTGTACAGCTTGCTGGGCACTTACGTGTAGTGCTGCATATAATCTTTACAACAGCCCTGGGAGAGAGGCATAATCAACCTCCTTCTAGAGACGGGACAAATGAGGTTCCGAGAAGAAAATAAAAACCATGCAGGTGTTATAGGAGCAAGCACTCCTGGCTAAAAGTAAAAGGGATTGACATGTCTTGGGAGAGCAGGTAAAGTTATAGGGTCAGATGCCTACGTGCAAGTGCTTGCCCAAGCAGATTTTCACGGTGGGAAGTGGCCATTAAGGGGCGCATTTCTATGCTGGACACAGGAAGGCAGGATGTGAGGATGCACAGCTTTGGGAACACTGGTTGACAACACCCTTGGTAGAAAAATAGGTGTAGTGGCAATTGTGGGGCACTTTCAAATGGCCTTGTGACCAGAGATGCTCAATAGCAGAGGGATGTGCAGATTGGATGAGGAAGAATGTGCCTAATGCCATGTGGTGATTAGCCAACAAATGAGTTTTTTAACACATGTGAGACCCCTTCCACTGAGGACTTTAAAACATCACTGGGTCAGATTTTACAGCCGGATGGATTTCCTATGTGTGCAGGTTTGGACAAGAGCCAGTAAAATTTGTAGTTTTACTTTTAATGTGACTCTTCTTCCTGTTTCTACAGGCTAAGAAAAAATTCAAATTCAGGTTGCACTACTATATTAGATGTTTTGGGAGGTACCTTGGTTATAGCAGAAGAGCCCTGGACTAGAAAATAGATAGCCTGCATACTAGTACTAGCATTGAAACTAACTAGTTATGTAATCTTGAGCAAATCACTGCTGCTCCCTGATCCTCCCAGGAGAGGGTTAGACCGGAGCTAATATGCCTTCAGGAGCTGTGCATGTAATGTACATGCTTTATGTGTCAGTAGGGAGTGAGGGGGCCTTTGTGAACTGGGGTGTATGGATACTCAAACACAAAATTTTTAAAACTCAGTATTGGAAAAAAAATCTGCAGTCCAATTTTGGTGTGTGGCCCATCAATTTGTCACTTTTAGATTAAATGTTTGCTATTCTAAAATTTGATTACTCCAAAGAGGGAAATTAACAACATTCATTTCTTTGAAAGGAAAACTAATAATTGTTGAATATTTACTACTGTATGGTGAATGTAGTCTTAATATTAAATGATGTGGGTTTTTTTCCTATTTTTCACTCTTGCTCACTACAAAAGTGACTGGGATAAGTGTTCCATATGCAGTGAACTCAGGGTTATAGAGATTATTCAGAAATAAGAGAACCAAAAAAGAAAATCATGAGACCAGTGGGCTTAGAGCACAGCTTTTACACTGTGAACCAAAGAGAAGGGAACTCGCAGGTGGAAAGACCAGAAGGCAAATGATGGGAACTTAGATGCTTGTGAGAGGCTGAAAGAGTGCCTAGCCATTGAAATTCCAGATAAGTTTCCAGAACATTCCAGAGTGGATGCTACCAGTGATTGTCTTCCTAGGGTGTGACCAGGGGACTGAACGGAAAGTCCCGGGTCCCATGTTGTACATGAGCAGTACACTAGCAACGGCTGAGGGTTGGGTTTAGTTAGACGGGCTTGGTGGCAGACTTAGAGGACAGTGGCCCTAAGTAGCATGGGGAAAGCTAGTCTTAATTCCCTAAACCTCTCGAGAAGGAGTACAGGAAGAGCAGAGGGAATTGCAGTACTAAGAGAGCTGGCTATTGAAGGAGGACTGATGTCAGAAAGAAGAGGGTACCAAGTTGGAAGACCTGCTGCTAGAAGCCATGGTGAGGCTCAGGCAGAAGCAAGAGCTGCCAGTACACGCGGCCCTGGCATAGTGTGTACATTTGCTCAAGGTAGCTACCTTAAGAGATCTCACAGGGCCTTCCCCAGATCTGAGAGAAGACCACGCATTGAGTCAATAAACACCGATTGAGCCCTGATATGCCAGTCACTAGGATAGCGGTCAATAGCAAAAGTTGAACATGTCATGGTCCTGTGTGGAGAGGCAAAGTGCACCAAGAGACGTGTGAGAACAGAGAGAAGAGAAACATTTCACTAGATGAACACCAAAAAGTACCAAAAACAGATGAAATTATACTACTCCTCACGGACAGGGGACTCGGAGGTAGGCCCCATTGGAGGGTGGGCTGGCGATGGACCACTTGTATGTGAAAAGCAGAGAAGACAAGATGAGTGCGTCCGGGAGGGTAAGTAAAACCACTCCAGGCCTATGAGTGAGGGAATCTCTAAGGAAACACACATGGAGATACAAAGGATACAATGAATATTAAAACCCCAAAGGGGACTGATCCACATGTTAGAGAGGAGGAATGAAGGAAATGGGGCCCTTTTCCTCTTGGACTAAATCATCCCATGAGAACCTCTGCATTTCCTTAAACCAGAACCATGCCTGGAATAGAGTAGGTGCTCAATAAATACTGAATGACTGAATGAATTTCTATTCAAAATAAGGACACACTTTCTAACAGTAAAAACATGTTCAAAGATAGGCTCAGATACCAAGGCAGGTATTCAGTACCCCAAACTCTAATTGCTTAAGGCTAGGCTGGGGTTGGCTGGTCCAACCTCTTTATTTCCTTTGTGTGCTGAATTCTTTGCCTGGGGTTGGAGGTGGCAGGAGGAAGTAGACAAGGGGCATGGGAAGCTGTGGGGTCCACAGACTTCTGTGCTTCTGCCACTTGGCCTGGGGCCAGCCTTGCTAATTATCCAAATGGGTGGAGATGATGGATGTAAGTGGGTTCTCTATACCAGCTGCTCCCAAACAGCCTGCAGGTATAGCCCAAGTGACAGTAAACAGTCTGTCAAAACATTCCTCTCTATGGACACCCACCCTCCCACAGACGCTAACGTACTGGCCTGCGACAAATTGAACACACCTGGCTCCAAAAATGCTTCCTGAGCAGAGCTAAACACCCAGCAGAATTTCCCCGAGGATCAGCACATATGTCTTGCTTTTTCTTCCATCAACTAAGGGAACAGTTTAGCCAAAAGAAAAAAAAAAATAGCCCCACAAATGTCCTTAAGGAACGTCTCATTAATTCTCAGGTCTCCTGAGCACACATCTTCCCGAGGAGCAGCGGGGAATCAAGAGAAGGCAGGACTGGTTCACAGATGAGAAATAGCAAATCTAAGAAGACTGATTAAGTGAAGAATTAAAAGTTTATTATAATTGGTGTTTCTAAGTAGGCTGCCCAGTAATTGTTTAAAAAAAAACAACAACGTGCGCAGATGAAGCTGCAAATCCCTTTTTGGGCAGAACAAAGATATTAATTTGTGTGGTCGTTGTAATAGAGTTTAATGAATTTTCTGGTTGAACAATCTTTGGGAAACTATATTGCCAATTAAATAAATATCAGTAAAATAAGCACAAACAAGTGAAAAATAAGAAGGCCAGAGAGAAAATATTCTACAAGACCTTCATCATCCGGCCTCCCTTGCTTTTCTCCCACATACATCTGGATTTTGGAAGATGGATCCTGCCATGTTCCCTCCACATAGAACGCCTTTGCCCAAGAAATCCTGTCATATGAAGCTCTGATCCTTGGCTAGAGCTCACAGTCCTGTTCACAAGCCACTTTGCAGGTGATGCATTTCCTCCTTCACCCCAGAGTTACTAGCTTTCTTCTATTTGTTTCCCTAGCACTCTGTTTTGGCATTTATCATATTATCTAATTACTAGTTGTTTGTCTCCCTTGCTTGCCTGTGGATTTGTCATGGGCAAAGGTTATTTTTCTTTTATTTGTGTGCATCCAGTGTCTAGCATTATGCCTGGCACATAGTAGGTTCTTCATAAATGTTTGAAGGAACTCCCAATCTCATAGCCATTCATTTTTTCTTTTATTTCACCTGTTAAGCACTTAATACCCACTATTGACTACATGTTGAAAGATAAAGCTTCATGTTGTCTCCCCTTATTCAATATGACCTGCCCCCTTTTCTGCAAATTTCATCCATCACACGAGACCCAGCTCAAGTGGAAGCTCCAGAATCTCTTCCCTGGTCATGTCCGTTGTTGTTATTCTCTGTCAATGAAACTTCATAGTTCTTGCTTTATGCTCTATGCCATCCAACCTGTGCTTACCCTCTCTTTGCTTTTATATGGAGACACCTGAGAGGGACTAGAGAAAAATTACACATCTGAGGGTTTTAAAATTAGATTTACTTGGGTTATTGAAAATTATCTCTAAGCTTGCCTGCTGAATGTTATTGGTATTAGTTGGCTCAGACTGCCGTAACAAACACCATAGACTGGGTGGCTTAAACAACAGAAATTGATTTCCTCACAGTTCTGGAAGCTAGAGGTCCAAGATCAAGATGTTAGCAGGTTTGGTTTCTCTCGAGGCCTCTCTCCTTGCTGGCCTTCTTCTCACTGTCTATACACATGGCCCTTCCTCTGAGCCCACGCAGCCTTGGTGTCTCTTTGTAAGTCCTAATCTCCTCTTTGTATAAGGACACCAGTCAGTTTGGAGTAGGGCCCACTCCAATGGCCTCATTTTAACTTAATTACCTCTTTAAAGGCCCTATCTCCAAATATAGTCACATTCTGAGATACTGGGGGTTAGAGCTTCAACATATGAATTTGGAGGGGGACACAATTTTGTCCATAACACTATTGATTTCCAGCTCAATGCTTGGGCCAATTAGATGGAAAGCCCGGGTTCTTTGACACTAGGGACCTTACATGCACTGCAGCGAGGGCCAGCAGGGCAAAATACAGACTCTCCATGGGAAGCTTTACACCTATCACAGTCTCATCATGCCTCAGGGCTGAGAAGAGCCTGGGAGACACAGGCCTATGGGAAAGGGAAGGAAGTTAGGATAGGGTTTCTAACCAACCGTATGGCCGAACCTTGGATAGGATGGAAATTCACCATCCATTGCTCAAATAGTGGGGTTGACTCGGGAGGGACTAGGGTCATTGTTTACACCCAAAGAGGACTGAAGTGGTTGGTGGGGTGCTGTGTGTGGTGAGACTTCCATTCAGAGGACAGCATCGTGTCCAGAGCAACCACTGCATTGGGAGGAAGCAATTATAAAATTCCATGAACATTTATTTCATGTTTCAGGAAATAAACATGTTCATGTTCCATGAACAAATATTTCATATTTATTTCATTTATTTACTCGCTGTTTTTTGAGCACAAGCAAATTGAAAAAAACACCTGTTCCAGACTTTGGACTGTCTATTATTTGCAATTTCCTTTGCTCAGTTAGGACTGGGGACAGTAAGGATTGACATGGGGAGGTACAAAGTTGAATTAGTCATGGTTCACAGGAGAAAATGGTCCAGTAGAGCAGATAAAGCATGTTCATAAACTAGATCAAATGACATACTCCCTGAAAGTCCTCTGTGAACTGGAGAGTGTTACATAAAGGTAAGTTTTTCTCATAAATCACTGTATCACGGTACTCGGTGATGCTGGTGAGGCAGAGACAAAGTGCAATGGGAGATCAGAAGATGACTTCATCCTTATTAGCATCTTTCACAGTGTTGGGCCAAAGTAGACAGAATAAATATACATTGACAGGCGCCATTAGGTCCAAGGAAGTCTTTTTCCTTCCCCTCCTAAAAAGAAGAACAAGCCTCTTCCTTCATGTTTCCCCTCTCTTCTTTCAGATGATGCTCATAACATAATGCTAGCAGTATCATCAGGTAATACAAGAACTTGAGTCAAATTCCAGCTCTGCCATTTACCAATT
Source organism: Ceratotherium simum simum (assembly GCF_057802395.1). Classification (NCBI taxonomy): domain Eukaryota; kingdom Metazoa; phylum Chordata; class Mammalia; order Perissodactyla; family Rhinocerotidae; genus Ceratotherium; species Ceratotherium simum. Next base: position 35,835,038 of record NC_141906.1, read on the forward strand.
ACACCACAGAAGCATTGCTAGCCGCGGTCCTGCATTCAATTTCCTCAGCTGTGAGTGGATTTAATGTTTTCTCTCTTATATCCTGGTATGTGTAGATTAAGTGCAATACTGTATGTGTAGCACAGAGCACAGTTCTTCATACAAAGTACATTATTCCTTCTGGCTTCCTCTCTCAGTTTCCAGAGCAATTCCAGGACTGGGGGTATGATATACAACCTGCGAATTTCACATTCATCTTCTTCCTCTCTTCTCACCCTCACAATGAATATAACTTTGTGAAATCAGGTAAAAGATAGTAGTGAGGAGTAACAAAGTCAGAGAAAGGTGCACTATCCTTTCACCTGCCTTGAGTTTTTGGCATTTTTTGTGCATACGGGTCCAGGTTTTCTTGAGCATTGTCTACCACTTGACCACCACTTGTTCCCCCATAAGAACTAACCAACAATCTTGCTGTAAGGATTGTATTGAATAACATTTTGTTATTATTGTCCTTGCCATTTTATTAGAGTCATCCAATGGTTTGGATAGTGATAGCATAAAAAAGGAAAATTGAGTTTTGAGAGTACTGGCTCAATAAACAACTTGAACATAACAACAACAATAAACAATAACAACAAAAAATTATCCAGAAATATCTCTTTTAGCCCTTACATCAAACTTATTAATTTTGATTATTTAGAGAAAGATATTGGCTTGAAGTATAGCTTGTAGTGCCAGGTTAATATTTTGGTTACTTGTCACAAGGTTTAAGAAAGGTATTGGGTTGTATCAGAGGAAAAAACTATTGTTGTTTAAGTTAGTTTATACTGTGTTTAGAAATGGTAACTAAGGTTAAGGGCAAGGACTTCCCACTTAACGATTCTTGAGCCAGTCTTTCTTCTTCCCTTTACTCATTCATTTGTTCAACAAACATGAAGAGAAAGAGCTAGCAAAGAAGACAGAATAGATAGATTTTGTTTAAAAGGTAGCTTTTCACTTATTCATTCATTTAGTTCTTGCTAGGGACCATACATTCTCTATGTACTAGTGAAACAGCAGTAAATAAAGCGGTTATAATACATGCATTTAAGCAGCTTACGGTCTACTGCATTCTAGAGGAGATGATAGACATTACACAAATGCAAACAAATAATTAATATCCGCATACGGAAATACAAGGGAAACAAGGAGTGTGATAGATAATAATAACGGGGTGTGTGTGTGTGTGTGTGTGTGTGTATGGATCTACTTAAATAAAATATTCAGAGAAACCTCATTGAGAAAGTCACATTTAAGCCAAATTCTGAATGAAGCTCACTATTAAAATGTCAGACTCTTCACTTTCCAGGTGAAACTGGGAAGCCAAATTCTTTTAGATGACAGAAGGTACACCATGCAGAAATTTCCACATAAATTCTTCTTTGCACTACAAACACTGATTCAAATCAAAAGTGAATAAATCACCTGAACTAATAAACTTATACTTCCAGTAAAATGACAGGTGAGATTTTCTGAAATCTCTAAAAAATACTAGACACTGGATTAATAACAACACACATTTTTTTAATTCATAGCCAAGCTCATTGGCATTCACTTGCACTCTCCCTCACTTACACACAAAAGGAAATCTCCAGAGACCATAAATATAGAAGGAACGGACCATAGTGGCAAATAAAGGCTGAGTGGTTGGCTTGGGGGCATTTGCCAAAACCAGCTATCTGGAGTCTTGAGTTTTAATGGCTTAAAGACCCACAGAGGAAGACTCATGAAGAATTAGCACTAAGGACTCCTACAAATAGCTGAGAACCTCAAAAGCTGTATCTTTGTTAAAAGGTGGTTTGAGGGGAAAAACCCTGCCAGCAAAGGCAAATCACAAGGAGAATTGTTTGTTTATTGGCATTAGTTCTGGAGGTGGAGGAAGAATGTCTCAGTGAGAATTTATATCTACAGGCCATACCTCAAGCAGGTTTGGAGTTTGAAACCACACTGTGTGGTTTGTGAAATCTCAAGTATAAAATATATTAAAAGTAATCTTGAGTTTATGCTGCCTTAGGGTTCCTTGTAGTAGTGTAAATGCAAATTCCCCTTAGAGAAACTAAGCCACGAAGATTGAGAAAAACACAAACAGCAGAACTGGATACCAGAGACTTCATGTTTTGGGGATTATTATGCAGAACATAAGAATATTTAAGAAGTTTAAAAAGATAAAATATGGAGCCAAAAACATGAGACTGGAATATGATTATCAAAAATGATTCAAAGTATTTGAAAAGAACCATATAGAACTCCCAAAAATGAAAAAAAAAATCACTTTTAAGTGATTTAAAAAAAAATACCCCCCCCCCCAAAAATGCCCTCCATATCTGGGATAAAGAGCAGAGTAGAAATAGTTGAATAGAGAATTAGTGAATTATAAGAGATGTCTGAAGAAATTACACCAAATGCAGCACAAAAACAAAGAGATGAAAAAGTTAAGAGACATGGACAATAGACTGAGAAGAACTAACATATATTTAATAGGAAACTCAGAGAAGAGAATACAGAAAATTTCAAAGAGGCTATCTGATCATAGAGGTGAGAATGTTCTAGACTTGGTAAAAAATACATCCTCAGAGTCCGAAAACATAAAGATCCCAAGTCAATGAATAAAAATATATATCTAAATACATCATGGAGAAAATGTAGAACACTGAAGACTAAGAGAAGATCTTAAGAGTAGTCAGAGAGGGAGAAGATAAATGAGCACAGGAACAATTAGACCAATAGCACACTTCACAACAGCAATGGAAGCCAGAAGACAGGAGGATATCTCAGAATTGAGAGAAAATACCTGTCAATCTAGAATTGTGTAATCCACAAAGATATCTTTTAAAAAGAACAACTAAATAATGATATTTTTAAAAATAAACAATAACTGGAGTTACCACCAATACATCTTCACTAAAGAAACTTAAAGAATGTACTCTAAATAGAAGGAGCTCAATCCTAGAGGAAATATTTGAGATGCAAGACATAATGGTAAGCAAGTCAGTTATTATACCTGTGTGTAAAATAAGTTAATATTAATTGTGTAAGATATTAAAATGTATAACTTTAGTGGTTAAAAAAAGATAAAACTAGAATATAAAACAATAATAATATGAGAGGCAAAGAAGTCTTTCTGGCACATCCAAAAGTCAATGTCTAGGTTAAATGCAATCTAAAGTTTGTTTTGGAGGAAGGTAAAGAAATTTATTCCAAGTAAATGAAGGGAAAACCATTTAAAGGTAGAAATAGGATATAAAACTGCCAGAACAGTAGAAGGAAATATAAAAGAAGATACTAAGGGAGAAAACAATAAATCATAAAAAAGCATAAAAATAAAAACAAAATAAGTGATACAAATAAATCAAAATATATCAGTGATCACAATAAATGATAATATTTAAAGTCACTAGTTAACTTACACTGTCAGCATAAATTCACAAAAATGAAACCCAGCAACATGACACTAGTTATCAGGGGCACAAGTAAAATATCAGGAAAGGGGAGTGATGTGAGCATCATGGCAGCATAAGACATCTCTCCTTTTTGTTCCCCTTTTTTAACAACTAACTAAGCATCTATTCATGAAGAAAAGTACCTCTGTTAGAGATGTAGGAACAAGCATCATATGCCAAGGGACGCAGGCGCAGGCTCACCCACCTGTGTGTTGAATAATAGATAGAAAGACTGACCTTTGTACAAGCTGTGGAACCAGCAGGAGCTTGCAAAACTGCCACAGCCCCTCTCAGACTCGGGAAAAAACAGGAGGGTGTTGACTTGGGCAGACACCCACAGACAAGAGAGACTTTGTAGAAGTCCAGCTTTTCCAAGGAGAGATTCCAGTACTTGTTTGACCAAAAAAAAAAAAAAAACAAGTTTGGAGACAATGGAGAGGGAGTAGAGAAACTTTGCCAGTGCTGCCCCACCCCAAGGTGGCACAGTATAGGGCTGAGCTAGCCAGTGGCCACCTCTCCCTCCATGAATGGAGGAGGAGAAAAGGAAAGATCAGGAAAGAGGCAGGTAAGAATATCAAAGGGCATGATAGGGATGCAGTTCCTGCTAACTGCACCAGGACTCCAGCAGGAAGCCTTCCCATGAGCCACTGGGACAACTTCACCCAAGGATCCCCCCACCAGGCCCACAGATACCCCCAATGCCCCGAGTGCTAAACCCACACCTCCCCCCACTCTACAGCGGGATCCTTTTATTCACTCTTGAGTGTGGCAGTGAGAGCAAGCTCTGGTACACAGGGAGTCCCCTCAGAAAACAGACCAGGATTTGTGGGCAAGGGACAAACCACAAACTTGAGCTGTAATGCCGTCTCTGGAAAACAAAACAGAGGTTTGCAGTAGCCAGCCTGGTGAGTTGTAAGAACCAGAGAGACACAAAAGCTTAAGAATTCTGCCCCAAGAGGGGTCAAGAAGGGCGAAACAAGTGTATCCACACAAAAGCAGAGAAAACTCCAGATAATAATAGCACCAAAAACAGAATACCCCATATGAAGGCAAAGAGCAAAGCTTTAAGGTGTCTGCTACTTCAAATGCAAAAGCAACAATACAAAACTACAAGGAAGGGACATGAAAAATCGAGGACACATGTCGTCACCAAAAGATAACAACAGATTTCCAATAACCAAGCTCAGATACATGGAATTTTGCAATTTAGCTGATAAAAAATTCAAAATAGCTGTTTTCAGGAAACTCAACAAGCTACAAGAAAACACAGACAGACAATTCAACAAAATCAGGTAGACAATTCATGAGGAAAATAAGAAATTTACCAAAGAGATAGAGAATAAAAAAAGAACCAAACAGAAACTCTGGAGCTGAGGAATTTGGTGAATGAAAGAAAAAAATGCAGGGGCCGGACCGACGGCATAGCAGTTAAGTGCATGCGCTCTGATGCGGCAGCCTGGGATTCGCAGGTTCAGATCCCGGGCACGCAGTGACACACCACTTGTCAAGCCATGCTGTGGTGGCACCCATATAAAGTGGAGGAAGATGGGCACAGAGGTTAGCCCAGGGCTAATCTTCCTTGGCAAAAAGAGGGGGATTGGCATCGGATGTTAGCTCAGGACTGATCTTCCTCACACACACAAAAAAAATTTAAAAAAAAAAGAAAGAAAAAAATGTAATAGAGAGCATCTATAGCAGAATAGATTGCACAAAAGATGGAATCAGTGAGGTAGAGGATAGGAACTTTGAAATAACCCAGTCAGAGGAGAAGAAAAAAGAATAAAAAAAGAGCAAAGAAAGCCTAAGTGATATATGGGACAAATATTGTATGATATCACTTATATGTGGAATCTAAAAAAGCCAAACTCCTAGAAACAGAAAGTAGATTGGTGACTACCACAGACTGCTGGGTGGGGGAACTGGGAGATGTTGTTTAGGGGTACAAACTAGCAACTAGTAGACAAATAACTTCTGGAGGTCTAATACACAACATAGTGATTATAGTCAACAATACTGTATTATAAACTTCAAAGTTACTAAGAGACTAGATTTTAATTGTTCTTACCACAAAAGTGAAAAGATAATTACGTGACATGATACAGGTGTTAGCTAATGCCATGGGGAGGAGGTATAATGATATTGTTACATATAAATGTATCAAATTGATACATTCTACACCTTCAACTTACATAATGTTATACGTCAACTCTATCCCAAAAATAAATAAATAAATATATAAATAATGCTATTCTAAACAAAAAAATAAAATAAAATATCAAGATAAAGAAAAGTTCAAAGTAAAAGGGTGAAAAAGGTTTATCACGTAAAAACTAACTTAAAGAAAGATGGTGTGGTGGTAATAACTACAAACAAGACAAAGACTTTAAGCCGAAAAGAATTACTAAGGATGAAGATCACTATATAACAATAAAATATTTAAATCAATAGGAAGGCAATGATTTTAAATGACAAGTACTATGGGCTCACATTATATGAAGCATACCTAACATTAATATTAACTGAAACACTAAGAAATTGGTAAATCTACAACCATGGTGGCAGATTTTACAAAACATCTCTCATTAACTGATACACAATTTATACAAAAATTAAGATTATATAAGATTTGAAGAATATAATTTAAAAACTTATCTAATGATCATTTTTCCAAGAATTACAAAATATATGTTTTTCTTGATCACACACGGATTATTTCAAAAAATTGATCATATATTGGGCCATAATGCAATCTTAATTGTTTTCATGAAATAGGTTAACATATAGCCAACATATTCTGAATACAACAAAATTGAATTTAGAAATTATTAATAAAAATATAACCAAAACCATTCAAAATTTAGAAAGTTGGATAAAAAAGAAATAGAAATTTAAAAATTCTCGGAATTGAATGACAATGAAAATCTCACGTACCAAAGCTTCTAAGATGCAGTTAAAGAATCATTTTGAAAAAAATTCATAGCCTTTGGTTCTTAAATTAGCACAGAAGAAAAGCTGAAAAGTAATGAGTTAAAGATGACATTTAAAATTAAAAAATAACAAAACAACAAAAAAGAATACAAATGATAATAAAGACCAAAATTAACGAAATAGAAAGCAAAATCAATGATTAACAAAGCCGAAATGTGGCTAAATTAATAAAATAGACAAACTTCCATGAAGATTTACTACAGAAAATGAAGGAAGGCATAGATATTACATGGCATTAAAAAATGGGACTTAATTAAAAATACAGAAGTGATAAATAAGACAGAATATTGTAAAGAGTTCAAGGCCAAGGAACTGGAAAACTTTTTCAAGATAAAACAGAAAACCTAAACAGGCTTATTATCATTAAATACATATGATCAGTAGTTTAGTATCCACTCACCAACAAAACACCAGGCCTAGAAAATTTTTATAAGTGAGTTCACTAAACATTTACAAATAATTCCAATATTAAACAAAATATTTTGCAGAATAGTAAAAGGGAATATTCCCCAGTTCATTTTATGGGGTTGGTATCTCCATAAATAATTCAATATGGAAAAGGAAATTAGAGATCACAGACTTTTAACAAATGCAAACAAAACAAAAACAAAATTCATAAATAAGTTATTAACAAAATGAGTACAGCGATGCTTAATAAACACATGTGACATCATGAGCAAGTTGTGTTTATCCCAGTAAAGCAAGGCTTTTTTCATATGACAAAAATACATTAATGTTGCTCACTTTATTAAAATATTGAGAGAAAATTCAATATATTAACCATTCATGATTTAACTTAGGAAATAGGAACAATTTGAAACTTTCTTAACCTGATAAAGGATATCAGTTGAAAACTTACAAACATCATACTTAATGGTCAAACATTAGAAGTATTCTCTTTAAAATCACAAATGAGCTAGGGATGCCAGCAATCACAACTTGTTTAACAAAGCACTAGCCATTCTAGCTAAAGCAATAACAAAATAATTTTTAAAACTTAAAATTAAAGAATTACAAAATAAGAAATAAAATTGTCATTATTTGCAGATGATATAATTTTTAGGGAAAATGAAAGAGCATCTACAGACAAATTATTAGAATAACAGAGTAAGGGTTCCAAATATAAGATCAATATATTAAAAACAATTGCATTCCTATAGACCAGCAATAAATAGTTATAATACAGTAAAATACAATTAGTATCTTGTTTACTGTGTCTTCCTACTATGACTAAAATATATATTCAGTATCTATATTTAAATCTAACAAAAGGTGTTCATAAAGTTTATGAAGATATTCTAAAATTTTGTTTAGAATGTTAAAAGATGACCTAAACAAATGGAGACATACTATATTAGTGAATAGAAAGAATATTTATAGTATTGATTTCAATTCTCCCCCAGCTTGCTCTATAAATTCAATACAAGTCCTATAAAAATCTAAAAAAGTTTTGTCTGTGGAAATTTGCAAACAAAATTCCAAAATTTACATGGCTGATAAGGCCAAGAATAGCCATGGAAAATCTGAAAAAGTAAAATAAAGTTAGTAGACTTGCCCCACTATATCAAGACTTAAAATAAAACTATAATAACTAAAAGAGTGTGGAATTGGGGCAGAAAAAACAAATAGACCAATGAAATAAAACAGTTCCCAGAGTCATATAAACTTGAAAACTTTATGTACATCAGAAGTGGCATACTGTTGTATACGAGTAAAGGAAGACAAGTCAAGGAATGTTGCTAGGCCAACAGGCTATGCATTTGGAAAACAGTGAAATTGGATCCTTACTTCATCCGCAGTGTAAAAGTCAATTGCAGACAGATTAAAAATCCAAACGCAGAAAACATAAATTTTATACTTTTCAGAGAAAATGTAGGAGACTATCTTTTTCAACCTCAGAGTTTGAAAGATTTATTAAACCAGGCACAAACTACATAAACCAGAATGCAAGATTTGGTAAAATTTAACTACATTTAATAAAAAAAAAATCTTTATTGAAAGAGAACATTGAAAGCCATAAGACAATTATCTAGAATGTAAAAAGGATTGGAAAAATCAAATAGTCAAGCAACTCAATAAAACATGGCAAAAAAAATGGTCAGTTCTCAGAAGAAATATGAAAGAAGAATGAAAAGGTCTTAAACCTCAGTGGTGAACCAAAAGAAGCAAATTAAAGCTACTCTGAAATATAATATTACATCTATACGACGGGTCAAAATTAAAAAGTCTGACAACAGCAAGTATTGGTGAAAATATGGTAACAAGAACTCATACACAGCAATTAACTCTGAGGTATATACCCTGTGCTGAGAAACTCGCACTGGTTTACTCTAAGTCATGCACAATAGTGTTCAACACTTAAAACAAAGGAACATAAAACAGAATTTAAAACAAAAAATGCTACAACAAACAGCTAAATGACCATTAAAAGAATAAACAAATCAATTACAGTATATTCATTCAGTGAAATACTACATAGCAATAAAATGACATAAAAATGGTCTTCAGTTGAAATCATCAATGTCAATGATTTTTACAAATGTTGATTGAAAAACAAGCTGCAATAGAATATTATGTAATGAAACTATATGTATACACACACACAAGTTTTTAAGGAAAACACAGAGGATCTGCAAACAAATTATTAGAATAAGAGAGTTAGTAAGGCTTCTGGATATAAGATCAATGTATAAAAACCAACTTCATTCCTATACACCAACAACAAAGAATTTTATAACACAATAAGATACTATTTACCACTAAATATAGCAAACACATAAAAATATCCACATATACACACACATATGCAGTAATGATATTCAAATATGAATGGTATTGTCTACACCAAATACAGGATAGTCCTTTCCTTTGGAGGGGAGGGTGGGAAATGCCTTCAGGAAGGGAAACAGAAGGCTTCAACTACACTGGTAATGTTTTATTTCTTAAAGGGAGTGGTGTTTGTTTTAATATTCATTATATAATTTTTTATATCTTTAACAGTGCATAATACATTTTCTAAAAATCTGAAAAGATCTGACCCCACGTCTACATCTAAGGCAGGAGACAAGGAAAGCCAGTCTTTTAATTCCCTGTTCAGGTTTCCATTCCAGCCCTGGTTCCCTAGGAGGCCGGGGGGGAGGCGGTAAAACGAGGAAAATAAGGCACACTGTGGAAGAGGAAGCAAAAATCAGAGGCTCCAAGTGGTATCATTTTGGGTTGCTGAGGTTTCTTCTCGTCAGTCACATTTTTGTTCACAAGACCCTTAACTTCTTGAGATTTTCGTTTAGGAAATCTTCCCAGGATGGAAACCAACTTTCCTTCCCTTGAATTACCTCACTGTTCCCCGTCGTTCTTTACGCTCTGTAACTTCCTCTCTTGGGGTACGTTATTCGTGCACACGCCTTTTCTCTACGTCGCTCCCTCAGCACGCAGTCTGCACTCCATAAGCACAGCGTAGAGTGTGCTCAATCTGCACCACCTGAGAGCAGGGGACAGCGTGGTGTAGGGGAAGATCCAGGCTAGAGTCAGGTAGACCCAGACTCAAATCACAGCGCCAGCCTCTGCCAGCCATGTCGTCCTAGGGGCGTGGCTTCACCTCTGTGAGCCTCATTTCCTCAATGGAAAAGAGGAAACAGCAAGGGCTAAAATCTCAAGAGGTTGTATTGTGAGGATTAAGAGTGCCAATTACAGTGCCTGACCAAGAGCAGGCACTCAATAAACCTCAGTTCCTGCACCCCTTCATTCTTTTACTTGGAAAGATCTTGAAGCATCTCTAGTAATGAGAACTGTGCCAACATTACGGAACATGAAGGTTTGATGGTAGTCTCTCTACAAAGTGAGCCTAATCGCTTTTGAATAAGTAGGCATTTTACTTGGAGAGTAATGAGGGATTGTAGATGATGATTTAATGCACTAAGCATTCACACTTAGCAGCCAGGTAGAACCCTGCCAAGGGCTGACGTTCAGGAACTGGTACAATTCAGTCCTTGAAAGTTCCCAGGACCCTGGCACATTCCTCTGGCTTCTGTTCCTCCAGTGCAGAAATCAAACACACCCTGGATCATAGGGCCAATCTCTTGCCTCTGCCATGTCGTTCATTCTCAAAATAAGCCTTAATTCATATGAAAAATAAACACAACTCTCTACTATTCCTAACACGTAAAACAGCATTTTTTAAATCTGAAGGTTTTCCTATGTTTCACGGAAGATGTGAAATTGTTCTTTTAAACCACACATTCCTAAGGGCCGGCCCCATGGCTTAGCGGTTAAGTGTGCACGCTCTGCTGCTGGCGGCCCGGGGTTCGGATCCCGGGTGCCCACGGACGCACTGCTTGTCCGGCCATGCTGAGGCTGCATCCCACATACAGCAATTAGAAGGATGTGCAGCTATGACATACAACTATCTACCGGGGCTTTGGGGGAAAAAAATAAAATAAGAAAATTTAAATCACACGTTCCTGACTGAGGTAAATATGTCTTTCTTGGTAGAGAGTTCCTTTAGGAACGTCATCTGATATGGGCATTACATACTAATCAAATAGCAAGAGCTTACCCCCTCCTCCCAGGAGAACTATCCAGTGATTTGAAGATGCAGTAAAGTCCTCCTTGAGTTTTCTCTTCTCCAGGCAAAATATGCCACAGATAGTGATCAGGTTCCAAGAGTAAGCATCTCAAGAGAAATCAATCTCAGAAATCACATAGCCATCATCTATTAGATGGGAAAGTCACAAAGCCCCATGCAGGTATAAAGGGAAGGACCGTAGACTCCACTTCTTCATGGAATATTGGCAGGATTCTGGAAGAGCAGTTATTTGGAAAATACAATCTGCCAGATAAGTAATGCACTATGGCTGAAGCTCAGAATTGGAGAGGTTGGCAAAAGGCCAGCAATGGGACTTCAGCTTCAGCTTGTTAGATTTTTGTTTTTTCTCCAATCCCCGTTTCCCATCAATTCATATCTGTCCCCATTCCCTTTCCCTAGCACTGGGTTTTCTGCAAAGGTATTAGAGGCAACCTGGAGAAACAAGTCTTTAACGTATTTGGAATGTGCCACCATGTACAAGTAATAAAATGCTTTAATCTGTTAAACGTTACCCTTGTGGAAGCAGGAATACTTATTGATAAGGGAGAATCAATAGACCTAGTGGATGGTATATGTGATGTGGAATTCAAAGGACTGAGGTCAGAGCCCTGACTCTGGGATCATGAACAAGCTTCAAAGTCTCTTTAAGACTTCCTTTCCTCAACTATAAAATTTACATAGTAACAGGAGGGAATTACTATAAAGAAAAAAAAAAATCTTGGGGCCAGCCCTGTGGCGTAGTGGTTGAGTTCAGTGCACTCCGCTTCCACGGCCCAGGTTCGCAGGTTCAGATCCTGGGCATGGACCTACACTACACGTCAGCCATGCTGTGGCAGCAACCCACATATAAAAAGTAGAGGAAGATTGGCACAGATGTTAAGTCAGGGCTGATCCTTTTCAAGAAAAAAAATGAGGAAGATTGGCAGCAGATGTTAGCTCAGGGCTAATCTTCCTCGGCAAAAAAGTTAAATGTGAAAAATGTGAACTATTATTGGTGATTTCATCTCAGATCAATCTCAGATCAATCACAAGATTGTAAGCTCCATGAGGGCAGGGATCTTATCTTTCTTTTTTATCCTGGGGTCCCCAGGGCCTAGAACAATGTTCTAGGCTTTTTGATTGGAATGTTTATTCAAATGTGTATAAGCCAAGAGGCTCAGTGTTTATGGGTATTGGAGTGTGAGTGGGCATCAGAGAGCATTTCACCAGGGAATGATGACAGGTTAGGTTATTAGAAGTGAATTAAGATCACAGACTCATCAAATCGGGCTCTCAGAAATTTGTGCTCCAACTTGATATAATCTCACTTAAAAACAGAAACAAAAACGTATGAGGACCTGAAGTTCAGAGACATGAGCTGATGAGCTTGGGGTCATAATAGATGAGAAACGGCAGAAGTGGGACTAGAACTCAGTCCTTCTCTTGCCCATGGTGTCTCTGTGTGTGTGTGTGGGTGTGTGTGTCTGTGAGTGTGTGTGTTTGTAGGGTGGTACATTTTGTCTGTTATGCACTCCCACCATAGCTATGATTCTGGATAGTGTTCATCCATATCTCATTCTAGAGACCCACTGATCTAGCTGGTCCATAATCTAAAGATAGAAATATAGTTTATAAAGAAATCTTTGTAAGGTAGAATCACATTTATTATTATATAAGAATCTTCTGATTTACATGTGCAATGGTCTTTTTGAATATTCATTGCCTTCTGCTACCTGGAGGCATTCCTCCAGCCCCATCTGTGTCCCCTCCTTCAACATAGTCAGGTTATTGTGGAGACTGCCTACAGACTGCCTACAGAGGAAGATTAGCCCTGAGCTAACCTCTGTTGCCAACCCTCCTCTTTTTGCTGAGGAAGATTGGCGCTGGGCTAACATCCATGCCCATCTTCCTCTACTTTATATGTGGGATGCCTGCCACAGCGTGGCTTGTTGAGCGATGTGTAGGTCCATCCCCAGGATCCTAACCCACGAACCCTGGGCCATGGAAGCAGAGCCTGCGAACTTAACCACTATGCCACCAGACTGGCCCTGTTAAAGAATGGTTTTAAAGCCTATCAATGCTTATTGGGGGCTTTATTCTCTAGTATAATGAGAATTTAGAGAGCTGTGAGAAAGACTTACTAGAGGGGAAGTAGCTATTTGTCTGACTTCTTTTTTAAGGAATGGAAGATGACAGGGGCTAAGCACCTACAACAACCTTACGAGGCAGGTATTCTGAATTCCATCTGATACATAGGAAACTAAACTCAGATTGTACTTCTACTGAACCAGGACTCCTGGCTCTGGCAATAGAAGAGGCTGTCAAGAGCTGTGGTTCTCAACCTTGGTTGCACATTGGAATGACCTACGGGACTTAAAAAATACTGGGGTCCCACTCCCAGAGATACTGATTTAATTGATTTAGGATAAGACTTGTGCACTGGGATTTTTAAAAGCTCTCCACGTGATTCTAATATAGTCAGTGTTTAGAACTATTGATCTAGACCAGGCATTCACAAACTTTTTCTGTTAGGTGTCAGAGATCAGAAATTTTAGGCTTTGCAGACCATGAAGTGTCTGTCCTAACTACTCAACTTTGCCATTGTAGGACAAAAGCAGCCACAGATAATATGTAAACAAATGAATGTGGCTGTGTTCCAATAAAACTTTGTTTACGAAAAAACAGTCTAGAGTTTGTTGACCCCTGTCTAGACTCTAAAGCCATCAATTACAAATGGGAATGGTGTACATTTAAGGCCAGGGGATGTTTTATGGAAGGAGGGTTGGGTTGGTTGGAAAGAACAATTACAGCTGAAGTAATAATTCTCCTAAAAGGCAATTTCTAAAAACATGCATAATGTAAAATTCTGTGTTTTCCATTGGGAAATTCATTTTATATTTTAAGAAAAGTCCACTGTGGCTAATATTAAGATTTTTAAACACTGGTGCTACCTTCTGTTCAAATATTTTCTGTAGATATGTAAACACACACCCACTTTTATAGCTGATATCTTGAGAGTATTTTATACAAAAGATTCATGGTCCACATCCTATTTCTGCTCATGTATTTGGAGTAAATACTGGGGCGTGCATGCTCATAATCTGTTACCATCATTTTTCAGACTGTTACCTTTGACAAAAAGTAATATTTCGTGAGCAGCCAGGAGTTTTGCCTACCTTGCTGAAAAGGGAAATGCTTTGATTTAAAAGCATAATTTTTGTTTTCCCATTTAGCCTAGCTGTTGGCATATCTCTGGGCTTGCCAGAATTGGGCCACGGCCTCTGTTTTATTTCTGTGGCAAAATTGCGACATTGCCTAATCTTCCCCCTATTTAGATCCCAAGGTCCAGCCAGGCCTGATCAGGGCAGGGGAAACATTAGGAGGGCTAGCACCAATGGAGGGAGGGCTGGACTTTGTTGGGTTGCCATGTGGTCCTATGAATGCAGGATGGTAGGGGAGAGCTAGACATGTATGCATTCACAGCCTCTCAGCTTTCCATCACCCTAGGCCTTGATAGTCGGATCTATAGGACATGGAGTTTCTGCCTCAATATTCTGTTTGCTGCTTCTGTTGCCTCCACTTCCAAGCTCTTCACCACTACATTATACTTTACCCCCAGGTCCTTGATGAAATTGGAATTGGGGTCTGACTCTAAAATGCAGCCCAGTTGTCTGGGCCTGATAGTGATGATAATGATATTAGTGGTCAATAGTACTAATGCTATCAGCCAATACTTTGAGAGCTTTCTATCTGCAGAACTTGATCAAAGCATTTCACATGTATTATTTTGGGCATTAACAAGATATAGCCCCTTGCCGGGAAGATACTGTAGTCTCTCCTTAAAGCACCTATATCCTGTTAATATATATGACATGTTCCCTGCACTCCTTATCACTGCCTGGAAACTTGCTGTGATGCTATTCCTGTGGAATTCTCCCGTCACTACCTGTCTACTTTGTCTTGGACAACATCAATCAGATTAAACATCCTTGACCTTCAGTGAAGATAGGCATTCAATCCAGTTTCAAAACTCCCCTTTGGTTACTATAGAGTACAAAATGCTGCTCCTTCAGGGCATCCAGATGTAGTCAGACCTGCTGAATATCCAGTTCAGCCTAGGCCTGGCTCCTTCTAGCTTCTCATCAATTGGCATGAGGTCCTCAACATGCGTCATACCTGTACCTATTTATTATGAGCATGGAGAACACCAAGATGAGAAAGAATCAGTTATCACCCGGGACGAGTTTAGAGTCTAACTTGGCAAACAGATGTGTAAGTACATCATCCTCATCACCAGCACCACCGCCACTCCCAATGACAGCAAGACCAGCACTGCCACCATCATCATGACACTCACCATCACCACTCCCACCCCTCACCGCCATCACTGTCCCCCCATCATCAATGCTGCCACCACCTTACCCTCACCACAACCACTGGTGCCACCACCACTGTCGCTGCATGTCTACTCTTTTTCAAACAGTAGGCAGTTTATCTACACTACACATGAATCTTACAACATCCCTCAAGATGAACAATATAGGCTCCAATTTACAAAGGAGGAAATTAGGGTTTGGAGCAGGAAGGTGATTTACTCAGGTCCACCCAGCTAATAAGGGTAGAGCTGGGATTTAATTCCTGCTCTGTTGGACTCCAAGGCTTATGCTCTTTCCATAATAATAATTAGCATCTAAGTACTTACTCTGTACCAGACACTATTCTAAGTACGTGCGTTAACTCATTTAATCCCAAAACAATCGTGAAAAGTAGGTACTGTTATTCTCCCGGACAGCAGGGCAAATAAAGGAAAGTGAAGCAGACAATGATCAAGTCACTTGGTAAAGGTCATGGGGCTGGAAATTGGCTGGTTTCAGTGTGGCCATCAGACTCCAGTGTCAGTGCTCCTAAGCAGGTTCTGTACTGCCTTTCAGACACCACTGGAAGGCTTGCCGACAATACTATGTGACCTGTACCAGATACAAACGCGCTGATGAATGGAGAGATCAGGTGACCTGCAGAGCCCAGAAGGCACCACAGAGCAGACCTACTTGAGCTAAGTATTCCAGGGTACATAGAACTTTATCAAGCAGAGAAGCCCCTGATAGCATTGTAGTTTTTTGAGCAGAAGAGAGACAGCAGTTCCTGGTGGCTAGCAGTTTGCCCAGCCTTAGATTTTACTTCTTGCATTCTAAGCAAGAGAATACTCTAAAAAAGCAATCTCCTTGCAATGCTTTTAAAACAGATAAAATATAGTTTTCATTTTACCATATTATGAAATTTATGCTTTATCTTACCATTAAAAGTAGCATTGGGCCAGTTAGACATATTGTTTTAGAATCATAATTTGAATTTTGAGAATTACTGCTGGAATTGAATCTCTATTGGAGTCAAACAAGATGCTTATAAAGTCAAAAAAAATCACTCTACATTTATTATTGAAGTTAGTAAAGTGGATATTATTTTCGCAGAAGCTATTCCCAAGACTCTTTCCAACTAAAGATATTGATTTAGATGTGATTATTGACTTGGTGGCTCTCAGATTCACAGAGCATGAGCCATCAAGGGGGACTTAGAGCTGCCTCACTAGGCAGCACAATGGAGCAGGTGAGCGCAGAGATTTTGGATCCAGGTTATGTGATCTTGGCTAAACTATATGACTTTGACATCTGCCGAATAGGAATAATAGTGCCATTATCTCACAGGGTTGAAATAAGTGGATGAACAGTGCTTTGAATTTTTTTTTAAGACATGGATACTAAGGCTCAGAGGAGCCAGCTTCTGAAAGCCACCCAGTGAGCTGGTGGCAAGAAAGCACCGTGGCTCAGATACTTCGACTCCTGGCTCATCGCTTTTGTACTGAGCAATTCCATCTGTTTATTTAGGAATAATAGGTGACATGAGGCTGATTCCAAAGCACCAGGCAGAGCCTACATTCCAAGTCGAAGGTGAATAAGGTGGAGGGGTGGGATCTAAGTGTTCCTCTTTGGTCCACTCAAGCCTTCACAATGCCCAGTACTCTCCCATTAGCATTTTACTATCTCTGGTCCCATGACAGTTCCACACTGTACAAGGTATTTCCAAAGCTACAGTTATTATAGTTATTAAAATTTTATGAGCTTGTTATTCACCCCTTAAACTCCTTAATATGAAGTGGTGTGTTTTAAAAGCACGGCACATACCTAATTGATTCTGCTGTAAAAAGGTTGCTGGTCTCCTTGGGTTTCTGTCTTTGCTTCTAAGTCTACAATGCATTAATGGAGGCAATATAGATTTATGGACTTCGAAGTGGTACAAGACAGCTCAAATTTTTCTTATTGGAGATTGCACAATTGTGTTAATTTCAATGGCCCTTTCTCCTGCTGTCATGAATGATGACCTTTGTTTAACCTTTGGATTTTTCTCCTGCAGGTACATCATATAATGTCAAATTCTTACTAAGGGACCCAACATTTCCAATCCACGCAAGGGTAGCACACATTTGGACTCTGGCTCTTCAGACTCCCAACTTTCACCTATGGACGTTTTGCCAATGACTTTTCTCAGCTTTCGTGAAATAAGTCTCTTTGTTTTGGAAACAACTCCAGCTCAAAAGTTGGAAAGCTTCTACTCCAGTTGTGTGTTACATCCTCAGCCTCTATCGTCTGATCTGTAAAATGGAAACAATAGCATTTGTCCTGCATGGCTCATAGGGCTGTTGTTAGTGGCCACGTGAAGATTAGAACTCAGAACCCTTACTCTCATTCCCATGATATTTATTGAAATATTACTTAGAAATAGGTACATGCAAGTGCTTTAAGAATGGCAGAGAAATATACAAGCAAAAGAGATTATCGTTTGTAACATTCACTGGGCATTTTACCTAATTTCCTCTTATATTACAAAATGATTGAAGCACAGCTGAAGATAAAATTACTTTATGTCTTCAAGTTAAAAAAAAAATGGTGATGATCATCCTTGTGAACTGAGCGAACATTTTACATTTATCTTAGTCCATAGGATGGGGGAGGGTGATCAATCTTCTACAGAAGATACGGCTATCAATACAATTTTCACCTAGGCTGAAACGTTGAACCCATCTCTTTTCCAAAGGAGACATCTCTTCTTCTCTTCCTGGTTTCTTGTCCTGGAAGGGGGTAAACGTTGGATACCCAAATGGGACAGAATAAAAAAGTGGAAGTCCTTGCCTCCCCATGGAATAATGTGATGAAAATATCTAAGTTGGTTTCTCTAATACTTGTATCACTTGAGAAGCAAATGTATCAATCACGATGCAAAGTGTGTATGTTCTTTCCTTTCCTCCTCCCACAGATATTTACCAAATGCCCCATTTTTTGCCAAGTTCTCTGTTGGGCACAAGTTTCCTGACACAAGGTTATCCCCATTTAGTAGAGGACACAGGCGTGTAAACCTCCCGTTACGGTACAGTGTGATAAGTCCATGCTATCAAAGGCAAGAACAAGGACTGAAGGCGTAAAGACAAGAGTCAATGATGCCTGGGTAGAGGAGGGAATGCTTTAGTTGTCTTAAGAGATATGTAGAAACTAACCAGATGGAGGAGAGATGGACGATGTGTTTGCTACAGAGGGAAGAGGGTGTCAAGAGGCAGCATGTTGCCTAAAAACATGATACAGGCTACAGATGGCAAGTTGTTTGGTGTTCTTGAAACCACAGGGTTGGTCTAGGAGAGTGGCGAGTGATTACATTGCAAGATTAGGCAGAGGTCTTTGACGGTTGTCTGATGTTAGAGATTCTCACATAAGGCAGAAATTCAGTGCCCCATCTGATGTGGGCAGGTGGCATCCATAGATGGGAAAATTAATGTAAAATTTAATGGTCAAGCTCCTTAATTTCTTAACTTATAGAATGGTGATAATACTACCTCCCACATAGGTGGGTTTGAGGCTTATGTCTTTGTAAAGTACTGAACACAGAACAGGCGCAGTCAAAAGCCAACCCCTCCACAGTGCTCTAAATGTCATCGTTTCCCACTATCTCAGTCTTTCCTCCTGAAATCATCCCCCTTCTGCTGAGCCAATAGTGTCTCTCTCCCTTCCAGATAATTGCTATCAACCCACCAAAGCAAAACGCTGCTTTATAATTTCTTTGGTATAGAAAAAATTGCTCCTTTCACTACATTCTCTTCCATCTATGGCCTGACTTTTCCCTTTCCTGATCTAAGAGAATTTCTTGAAAGAGATGCCTATAGCTTCTGTCTGCTCTTTTTCAACTCACCTTTTCTATTCTAATCAAGCTTCCACCTCCACCATCTCCAGAAACTGTTCACGTCAAGGTTACCAATCATCCCTGATGGTCATTTCCTATTCTTCTGTCCCTTTTCCTCTCACCAGTGATTCCCATGGATGATTTCTCTCCCAGTGGTGAAATATTTCCTTCTCTCAGCTTCACTAAGGTCACAAGGTGCTGACTTTCCTCCTATCTCTACCTCTCTTGCTCAGTCTCCTTTGCTGTCTCTGAATGGTGGACTCCCCCAGGCCTTTGTCCTTGGCCATTTTCTCTACATCTATTCTCTCTTTCAGTCCCACGGCTTGCAATGCCACAGACCAACACATCCACATCACCAGCTCCAATCCTCTCCCAGGACTGACTCAGCACTTAGAATGAGACAAACTTCTTACCGTGGCTTATGAAAAAGTGAAGCTCCTATTTCACAGTCTTGCTATGTTTTTTACTTCATCACATGGCACTCTCCCCTTTGCTCATTACACCCACATCAGATTGTCTTTTTTTTTTTTTTTTTAATTTCTTGAACACACAACTTGCTCCCTCCTGCCATAGGGACTTTGTGTTAGACGTTCCCTATGACTGGGAGGCTCTTCTTCCAATATTCACATGGCTGCCTCTTTCCAGTCATTCCCATTCCAGCCTTCCATGAGTACCTTACCTAAAGTAGTCCCAACACACTCATTTTCACATGACTTTATTCTAATTCTTCACATAGCTGTTATCACTACCTGATCATTTTTCCTATTTTATCTTGATTGATTGACTGATTGTTTCCCCTTTGCTAGAATGTTGGCCCCATGAGAATGGGGAACTTGTTTATCTTGGTAATTGCTTTATCCCAGGTCTGAGGACACTGCCTGTCAATGGTAAATGCTCAACAAATATTTGTGAAAGGAATGAAGGAACAAATAAATGTTAGTTCTCTTCCCACAAACCCTGTAAGCAAAGGCTGTTTGAGTGAATGAATAAATAAGAATCACTACGTACATCTTCTCTCAGTAGCCAGTGTTTGCAAAAATCCATCACATGCCTTGTTTTTGAATTGATCCATATGGTCTTTACTTGGGTCGCTGGGTTTACTTTGTCCTGAGTTTGTCCCATTGACCAATCATCTTAATTTCTTTGAAATCTTTGACCTTGTTCCCTTCATCCAGAAGAAAACAGAAGCAGTAATTAGCAGCCATCATTAACTATGGCTTCCCCTGAAAGGTTGGATGCCCCTTTCTAAACTTTGAGCTTCTAGAGTATTCCTCTCCAGGGCGGGATTAATAGACTTTCTGAAGAGATTATCCTGGAATATCCTGGCATGGAGGGCAAGCTTTTTATGTGCTTACACATGAGACATGGGGTAAGCATGCTGCTAGTGTGAAATGGAGGACTGAAGAAAGTTCAGAAGGAATGGTGGCAGAAAGGAAAAAGTGAGAGACATACCTGGTTTCATATCTCAGCTTGGCTCACTCTTCCTAGCTGTATGCTCTTGAACTAGTTACCTTTATTTTGAGTTCTAATTTCTTTATATGCAAAGTAGGCATAATTATATTTACTCCATAGGGTTGTTGTCTGGACTAAGTTGAAATCAATATTTCATTTTTTTTGTACCTAATATATTTTCCAGCATGATATAGGTGTTCACTGTTATTAATAACAGCAGGGGCAACAGTAAAATTAACTCCGCATTCTGAGGTCTGACTCATTCAAATGATGATTGTTTTCTACCAAATTTTACATAGAATTTTTCAAAGCATGTTTAAAGATAAAGAGTAGAAAACTAAATGGTGATTAAGGGTTCATATTTAAAATATCTTGTTTAAATTGGCCTGAATATTTTGACTTCAATCCCTTTGTAGCTACATGTAACATTGTAATTACAGTGGGCCACAGCATGAGGTACTTGGCATTCCGTTGTAGGGGACATTTAAGCAGTTGCCATCAGGCAAGAGTGTTGTATTGATGAGTCTTTATGTGCTGTGGTATTTCCTTTCAATTCAATCCAGTTAACATTTTTTTGAGCAGATTCATTATGCTAGCATTCTACTGACCGCTTTTACGTAGATTGACAGGATACTCTATGAGGCAAGTATGACAATCACAGTCTGACAGATGACAGAACTGATATTCAGAGTGGTTAATAACTGGCCAACGGTACAGGGCCAATATTCAAATGAAAATCTGTCCAACATCAAGGTTGGTTGCCACAGTCTTTGCCTTTTGTGTCTTTGTCTCAGCTGTGGTCACTTTATTCTTATCACAAAAACTAAGTCCTGCCTCTCTAACTAGAGCTGTCAAACCACCTTTCTAGTAGTCAGTGGTAATTTGGAAGTGGGTTGGCACGTAGAAACATCTTTAGTTACTGACCACTAGATGGTTACTATAGGTGTCACCCTCTCATGTGACCTTTCCCCCTGCACAAAGTTATTCTACTTTTCCATCCATATTTTGCATAGATGAAACCAGGATCCCAAAGAAGTGCTTCCCACCCAAGGACAAACATAAGTGGGTAAAATTGTCAACAGGTCCCAAAGAATTTCCCTTTAGGTCTTGCTCATTAATTGACCTCCGTTGCTCAGACCCCTTTATTTTAAGACCCTCAGTTGCCAGGCTACATAATTCCAAACCTTGCCATTTTACCCCATTTTAAGGACACAAAGCCTTCTATCAGAGCTTTGTAATGTAAAATATAAATTTAGAGCGTTCAGCTAGGGATCTTGATCCATCCCAGAGAGATAACAGGATCACTGTGTTCACTGTTGCAGACCATGTGGACAGCTGGGAGGTGCTGCATTAGCCCTTTTCCAAATGGTTGAAATGAAAGAATCTCCAAGGGTAAAGAGACACATTCTTGTCTTCTCTCTTTTTAGGCTTTTCAAGGATGTTGTGGAGCAAGTATCCATACTACTTTAGAAGAATCCTGTTTTCAGATATCATCCCCTTCTCTTTTTACACTTAGTACTTAACTGACAGGTAGAAGGATGGAGGTCTTGGGGAGAAAAAGGAAACATGGCATGGAAAGGAAGAAAGGCAGCCATAGGAAAAGAAGAATGAAAGAGGAATGTGGGAGAAAATAAGGCAAAGTAGGAGAGGGGAAGAGACATGATATTTATTGAGCAACTTCAACGTACCAGGAACTGCTGTGGAGATTCTGCCCAACTCAAAACAATTCAGTGAGTAGATATTATTATTCATCTTTTAAATATAAGAAACTAAGGTGTAGACAGCAGGCTTGGTGTACCTAAGTTATACTGCTAGTTAGAGGAGAGTCTGGCCACAAATTTACTTTTTCTCTTCTAACTCAATTCATCCTCCTAAAACATCATGAGGTAAGCTGTATTCTGCCCTTATTCAGAGAGAGGGAACAGAGACTTTTAGTAAAAGCAAGGTAAAATACTGGCTTAAATTTAAACAGGTTTCTTTATTAGAGGACTTCTCAGAAATTTTCCTCTACAAGAAAAGGGTATAAGAAATAACATCACCCTGTTTCACAAACTCTTTGTACATGGATCTATTTTTTTATATTAATCATTTTGCAGGACTTTGGAAATATCCAAAGAAAAAGAGTGTTTGGCTAGAACTAGACCAGTTCAAAACCCAAAGCTGACCCATTTTTAATATTTGACCTTAGGAAAAGCATTTAAACTCTGTGAGCTTCCATTTTCTTATCTATATAAGGAAAATAATTTCTGTTGTCCCAACCTTTTACGTTATCATGGGTAAAACATCAAGAAGACCTCCCTATTATTGCAGAAAGGAAGACTCCTCTCCTTCTCCCTCAGGTCCTTCAGGGAAGCTGTTCCATCCACCAAATAAAGCTTCTCCAGGGGGCGGCAGATGAGGAGAGAGCAGAACCCAAAGCTGAGTATATAAGCGTGACCATGATTGCGCAGCTCTCTTGGTAATTCATTGCTAAGGTCTCCTTTGTATAAACTCCGGGCCCATCTTACTTAGGACCCAACGTCCACATGAGCTGCTCTGATTGGGTTTTGTTTCTACATTTATCTGTAAGCAGAGAATGCTATCAGCATTGTAAGACTTTCATCGTGGTTAAGAACTTAGACTGTGTGGGTCTGAGTCTAAGCACAACCATTTACTAGTTTTGTGACCTTAGGCAAGTGGTTTAGCTTCTTTGTGCCATAGTGTCCTCCTTGGGTTAAGGTGAAAAGTTAATGACTTACTATGTGTAAAGTGCTATTTTCCCACCATAGCCCTGCATTTTGCTTTTGGTTTTGTTTCCCCTTTTCCATAGATAAGACAAGTTCACAATTCAAATTGAAGATTGAGGCTATAACGCCTGACATGTAGGAGTGAAATTTCTACGGTAACATGTTCCTGAAGAAAGTTTTGTTTTTTGCTAGAGTTGGCCGTAATGTCACTTTCTTAGCAGTAGCTATTGAGGTGGGAATAGAAAGAAATCCTCCTTTGTCAGTCTGTGAATTCCTCTTTCTCTCTATTCTTGTGACCTCTATTTTTTTTGTGTGTGTGAGGTAGATCAGCCCTGAGCTAACATCTGCCAATCCTCCTCTTTTTGCTGAGGAAGACTGGCCCTGGGCTAACATCCATGCCCATCTTCCTCCACTTTATATGGGATGCCGCCACAGCATGGCTTGATAAGCCATGTGTTGGTGCGCGCCTGGGATCCGAACCGGCGAACCCCAGGCTGCCGCAGTGGAGTGCGCACACTTAACTGCTTGCTTGAGACCTCTATTGATCCCTCTGCCTGCTCCACACGGCTTAACCTGTAACCTCAGTTACATCTCTCAAGTCTCAACCTTGTCTCCTCCCGGAAAGTCTTCCCTGTCCACCCCCAGGCCAAGTCAGGTGACCCTTGTGTTTCCACCACTTGATCCCGTCCTGCACTTATGTGATCGTAGTCTTTCCCAACAGAAACAGACCTTGTCGGCTTCCCTGGAAAGCCCAGTGAGAGAAAAGACAGGCTCTGTCTTGCTCATCACTCTGCTCCTAGCACATAACACAGGCCGAGCAAATACCATAAACTAAAAAATAACCACAGATGAACAAACAAGTGAACGTCAGTAACTTGTCCAAGTTAATTAGTGGCAACTAATCTGACTTCAAAATCCACGTGCTTTCCACTAAGCCTCATTAGCTCCTCACAAAATTGTTCGATTATACAGGTATGCTTGCATTTCAGCAATCAACTAACCTATTAACAAAGCCACAACTATTTATTGAATTCTATGATTACTCTTAGAAAGGTTTTAAGCTCTATTTTATTCTTAGGGGAAAAGTTAAGAAAACCTTTCAGTTCAGTTCATTTGAACAAAATTGATACCCTTAATATGAACCTGGCATTGTATTTATGCTTATTCCTGAGGATCCTTCAATCTAATGGAAGAGTGTGCCATGTTCATACATAGTTTTTGAACATTATAATGCTATGATAGAGGAGGATACGAAGTCCATGCCATTCATGCGAAAATGCTAATGAAAAGGATTTTAAAAACTACAAAACTTTAACTAAATCATTATCGACGAGAAGAAATTGAAGTACAAAACAGATGAATAATTCAGAAAAATATTAATGATGGTCCCTCTTGGGACCATTAACCAGCATTTAGTATTTAGTCATAATAAAGTCAAGCGATCTTACATATTTCAGATACTCATGAATTAAAGTGAAAAAAAAATGTTGAAGGGGGAAACAAATATTTTAATGGGACATAATTTTCACTCTTTATATAATTAGTTTCCTGAACAACTATCCTAAGTTTTAAAACAGAATATCAAGTGTTCATTTGTGGCACCTGGTTTTAAATATAAGTCTTAGGGCCGGCCCGGTGGCGTAGCGGTTAAGTGTGCACGCTCCGCTTCGGCAGCCCCAGGGTTCACAGGTTCGGTTCCCAGGCGCGCACCGATGCACCACCTGTCAAGCCATGCTGTGGCGGCGTCCCATATAAAGTAGAGGAAGATGGGCACAGATGTTAGCCCAGGGCCAGTCTTCCTTAGCAAAAAGAGGAGGATTGGCATCGGATGTTAGCTCAAGGCTGATCTTCCTCACCGAAAATAAAACATCTTGTACAATTTGATTACATCTTTCTGTGGTTATTCAACCTCTGAAAGTGTCTACTATGTAAGAATCCTTTAGCAGCTGAAGTCCTAACTAAGATTGAGGTGGGCAGGGGTTGCGTGAGCCTCCTGTGTTTTCCTTTCCTCCCTATAGACCTCAAGGACTCAGCCTTACTAAACGTTTTTAACTACAGGCATACAGGCATACCTCATTTTATCACGTTTTGCAGATATTGCGTTTTTTACAAGACTCTCCACCAGCAAAAACGTTATGACTTGCTGAGGGACCAGATGATGGTTAGCACTTTTTAACAGTAAAGTATTTTTTAATTCAGATATGTACCTTGTTTTTTCAGACATAATGCTATTGCACACTTAATAGACTACAGTAGAGTGTAAACATAAGTTTTATAGGCACTGGGAAACCAAAAAGTTCATGTGATGTGCTTTCTTGCGATATTTGCTCTGTTGCAGTGGTCTGGAACTGAACTTGCAATATCTCTAAGGTATGCTTTTATTCCACATTCTCATTATCTTGTGCTCTTAGATTTCAAATACTCTAAGGAGGATAATTCATAATTATTTACTATAATCCAAAGACTTTCCAACTCAGGCTTTTTAATATACCCAGGGTTATGATGACTTTTGAGTGACATAATAGAGTGGATTGGAGTTCCGACTCCATAATCATCTCACCAACTGATTTGGACAAGTTATGCAAGCTCTAGACTAATGAGGCGCTTGTGAACCAAGGATAGTGGAATCCATGACAGAAGGCTGCTATGAAGAGCACTCAGACGAGAACTCAGTACGAGAACTCAGGTAAAGTGTTGGCACATGGAAACTATTAAAAATCTTAGATTTTAAAATATATATATACTTCTATTATTACTCTCATATTACTGCTCCTGTTCTTGATGGTTGTTTTGTGAATTGTGGTTCATTCAATTCATGCTGGCTGCTACAATCAAGATGGAAGGCTGTCATCATATGGGACTCTTGTTGGATGCTTTTTCTGAGTTCAAGGTGGAAGTTTTCATGCCCCACTTACCTCTAGGAGTAATAACATATTTCCAGAGCTTTTGATAGCAAAATTAATTATATTAAAAGTTCTCATTTTAAATAAAATTTGAGCAAGCACTATTAATTGTTTAAATTTGATATTTCATCAGAGCAAATGCTGTGGGTTGAGTAAAAATTCAAAGGTATAATTAGGTATCCTTAACTAGTTCTTACTTGTATCTTAAATTGAATTGATTTCACAGTGAAAATATGTTATTTTTCTTCTTTCAACTCTCAGCTAAGCTTTGGGGAGAGACTTTTACCTCTCAGTTACCTATAATTTTAGTGTCGAAGATGCCTAGTGATTTATTAGCTTCACCTGTCAGTATCTGCCTAAGAAATTATGTGGTTGGAGTAATTCTTAAATTTCAGCCCTAAACACAAGAACTTCTAATCCCTGGAACACTCCAGTATTCAAACAGATGCAGAGTCCTTTTACGTCATAAAGTGTTAAATGTAACACTGCTAAACAGAGCATTTACTCTTTGTTACTCCTCAAATTCACTTCTCTGAAGATGTAAGTTTGACCTGATTTGGATAAATGATTTAACAAAACTTAAAATTTATTGGCCTTGAGAGTCTGTGTCCAGTATGGCTGAGTAAGCCCTTACCAGATGTGACTGTTCATAACAGCATTATTTATGATAGGCAAAAAGTAGAATCAATACAAATATCAACTAGTGAATGGATAACCAATTATGGCATATTCAAACAATGACATACTATTCAGCATATAAAGGAACAAACTACACACACATGTTTCAACATGAATGAACCTCAAAAGCCTTACTCTAGTGAAAAATGTCAGATGAAACAGGAAACGTTTTCCGTTTCTGGGAAATAGTCAGAAAAGGCAAGAGAGACAAAACGTGACGGGAAGCTGCCTGGTGCTGAGGATGGGAACGGAGAGTGGCTGCAAATGGGCAGGAGAGTTCTCTTTGGGGTGAGAGACATGTTCTAAAACTAGATTGTGATGATGGTTTCATAAATCTGTAAATTTATTGCAAATCATTGAATTGTACACTTAAAAAGGTGAACTTTATGGCATGTAAACATCTCAAAAAAATATTAAAAATAAACAAATGGGAATTACAGAACTGAAAAAGAGTATCTGAACTAAAAATTCACTGGGCAGGCTTAACTTAAAAATGCATATGACAGAGCAAAGGCTCAGTAAATGTAATGTGAATCAATGGAAACAATCTAACTTGAAGAGGAAAAATATTGAAAAATAAATAACAAAGTCTTAGGGACCTATGAGACAATAACAAAAGGTTTAACATAAGGTAATTGAAATCCAGAGGCAAAAGATTGAAGGAATGGAGCAGAAAAAATATTTGAACATATATCAACTGAAAATTTTCCAAATTTGATGAAAGACAAATTTTTAAATTCTAAAAGCACAGCAAAAACCAAGCAGGATAAGTACAACACAACCATGCCTAGGCACATCATAGTCACATT
Source organism: Ceratotherium simum simum (assembly GCF_057802395.1). Taxonomy (NCBI): domain Eukaryota; kingdom Metazoa; phylum Chordata; class Mammalia; order Perissodactyla; family Rhinocerotidae; genus Ceratotherium; species Ceratotherium simum. The sequence goes on from NC_141906.1 coordinate 35,862,836, forward strand.
CCCATAAATGAAAACAAATCTTGAAATCAGTCAGAAAAAAATAATAAGTTACATATAGGGGAACAACAACTTGAATAATCTTTTACTTCAGAAAGCAGTGGAACAACATCTTTAATATGCAGAAAGGAAAAAAAAGTCATTAACAACAACAATAAACTCCTTACCCAGAACATGCAACTCAATGGCAAAACTGTAACATTGTCTTGTGAGGTTTACAATATAAATAGATGTAATACACATGACAACTAATGCATGACAAATGAGAAGAGTACTAAATGTGTCCACGTGGTCGCAAGTTTTCTACATTTTATGTAAAGTGGTACAAATTATATTAAAGTAAACTGATAAAGTTAAGAACGTATATTGTAATCATTAGAACAATCACTAAAAATAAGGAAAAGAAGCAAATATAAAAAAGCCATAAATAAGTTAAAATAGAATTTTTAAATATTTAAATAATCCAAAAGAAAGCAGGAAAGGAAGAATACAAGAAAAGCAGCAGTTGAGCAAAAAGAAAATAGTTAACGGGATGATAGAGACACATCTACCCACATTATTATTATTTTAAATATTATTAGGCTTAATACTTCAGTTAGAAGTCAGACAATGTCATACTGTATGTACTGTGTACAAGTGAGGCAGTTTAAGTATAAAGATACAGTTATGATGAAAGTAAGTGAATATCACAGAGTGAGCATAAGTAGGCTGGAATGACTATATTAATATCAGATAAAGTAGACTTCAAAACAAAGAGTATTACCAGACATAAAGTTGGTCACTTCACAATGATAAAAGAGTAAATTTACCAGGAAGCCATAATAATTATAAGTGTTTATGCAATTAATAAAAGCGTTTCAAAATACAAGAAACAAAATTAAAGGGAAAAATGAACAACTCTACAACAATATTTGGAGATTTTAGCAATTGATATAATCTCTTAGCAATTGATATAATAATTAGACAAAAAAAAGTAAAAACATGGAAAATAAGAATAAAACTATCAACTCCCTTGAAGTAACTGATATTTATAGAACACTCTATTCCACATCTGCAGAATACACACTCTTTTCTAGTATCCATGGTGCATTCACTAAGATGGGTTATATTCTGAGCTATATAATAAATCTCAATAAATTTAAAAAGATTGAAACCATAAGTAATATGTTCTGTGAACACAATGTAAGTAAACTAGAAATTAATGATGATAAGCTATCTAGAGTATCATATTTGAAAATTAAACACACTTTTAATATTTAGATATATCTAGAAATTTTTTAAAAGTCCATGGGTCAATGAAGCAAAGAAGAAATCACAAGGGAAATTAGAAAAAAAAATTGAAACAAATAATAATAAAACACAACATTTCAAAATGTGTGTGTTGCAGTAACCAATGCTTTGAGGGAAATTTATAGCTTTAAATGCTTATAGTAGAAAAGAAGAACAATCTAAAAGAAGTAACTTAAGCTTCCAACTTAAGAAGCTAGAAAAAAAGAGTATACTAGACCAAAAATAAGTAGAAGGAAGGAAATAATAAATATAAGAGGTATAAATGAAATAGAAAGCAGAAAAACAATAGAAACTAAAAACTAGTTCTTTGAAAGCATCTACAGAATTGGTGCTAGTTATGCTGATCAAGTAAATAGGAGACATAACATAAATTGCCACCATTAGCAATGACATTTAAAAAATAAGTTGTCTATGAATAACATTATACCAGGAAATTACACAGCTTAGATGAAATAGAAATATTTCTTGACAATAAAACTTACCAAAACTGACTCAAAATGAAACAAAAATCCAAATAGCTCTGTATCTATTAAACAAATTGATCTTATATCCAAAACCTTTCTACAAAGTAAACTCCAGGCTCTAACTGTGAATTATATCAAAAATTTAAGACTGAAATAATACAAATGTTTCACAAATCCTCTCAGAAAATAGAGGAAGAAGAAAGGTTTCCCAACTTATTTTGTGAGATCTGCATAATCCGAGTGCTACAACTGGACAAAGACATCGCAAGAACAATCTCTCATGAAAATAGCGTAAAAATCCTTAGCAAATTATTAGCAAATCAAATCTAATACCTAAAATTGACAATACATTATGATCAAAAAGTGTTTATCCCAGTAATGCAAGGTTTATTTAATGTTTACAAACCAATCAATGTAATTAACCATGTTAAAAGAATAAATGAAAAAAAAGCCATCATTACAATAGATTCAGATAAACCATTTGACAAAATCCAACACCAATTTTGTTAGAAACTCCCAAATAAGGAATAAAATAAAACTTCCTCATTCTGGTATAAGCTATTTAGAAAATCCTGTAGCTAAACCATATTTAGTTGTTAAATGTTGAACACTTTTACATTAAGATCAGCAACATGACAGAGCTGTCCCCTCCTGCCGCTTCTATTCATAATTTTGCTGGAGGATTTAGGAATTGCCATGAGGTAAGAAAAATAAACAAAAGGCCAAAAGACAAAAAAGAAGAACTAAAAACCATATTGACTTGTAGATAACCTGGTTGTTTATGTGGAAAATCCTAAGAAATTTAAAAACCAACTACTAAAACTGATGAGTGAACTTAGCAAGGTTGCAGGATACAAGATTAACATACAAAAATCAATTCTAGTTTTTGTGTTCTAGCATCAAGCAATTGGAAAATTAAAACAAATCCGTTTATAACATCATTAAAAATACTTAAGGATAAATTTAACAAAATAATTTGCAAGTCTCCAATACTGAAGACTATGAAATAGTGAAAAAAAGTTAAAGATATAAATAAATGGAGAAATATACATAAGGTTCTGCACCCAGTTCCAGCGTGTGGGCTTTTTTCCAATACCAACAAGCAATTCTGTGACACCAACTGGGTGTCCCACAAATCAACTGAATTCTGAAACTCTCTACCCAGAAATAGAATCAGATCCCTCAGGTTAAGGGCTCAGTCCCGCAAAACTCCCCTCACTCCCCAATTCAAATACCAGTTGCACAAGTCCAGGTTGTCACCTGTGGTTTTGACCAATGGGCTATAGATCAGAGGTTCCAATGAACTCCTCCTCGGGTTTGATTAATTTGCTGGAGAGGCTCACAGAACTCAGAGAAACATTTTATCTACTATATTAACAGTTTATTATAAAAGGATGTAACTCAGGAACAGCCAAATGGAAGAGACACGTAGGGCAAGGTATAAAGAAAGGGCAGGAAGCATCCATGCTCTCTCTGAGCATGCCACTCTCCCCAAATCTCCATATGTCTATCAACCCAGAAGCTCTCTGAACCAGTCCTTTTGGATTTTTACATAGGCTTCATTACATAGGCATGACTGATTAAATCACTGACAATTGATTCAATCTCTAGCACCTCTCCCCTTCCTGGAGGTAGGCGGGAGAGGGGTGGGACTGAAAATTTCAACCCTCTAATCACAGGGTTGGTTCTCTTGGCAACCAGCCCCCAGCCTTAGGTGTTTCCCAAAAGTCACCTCATTAACATAACAAGATTCACCTTTGTAACTCTAGTCACTTAGGAAATCCCAAGGGTTCTAGGAGCTCTGTGCCAGAAAAGAGACCAAATATATATTTCTTATTATAAATCACAATATTACAATATTCATGAATTAGAAGGCTCAATTTTGTTAAGCTCTCAATTCTCTCAAAATTCCAGGAGACTTTTTTTTTTTAGGGGAATTTACAGATTGACAAACTAATTTTAAAATTTACGTTAAAATGAAAAACACCTAGAAATTCCAAATCAATCTTGAAAAAGATGAACCAATTTGGAAGACTTACACTACCAAATTTCAAGACTTGCTATAAGGCTACAATAATCTAGACACTGTGGTACTCACACAGGATTAGACAGATCTAACCAATAGAATAAAGAATTCAGAATTAGAGCTACCCTTACCTGCTAATTGATTTTTTGGAAAAAAAAAAAAAAACACGAAAGTGATCTATGGGAAAGGAAAATCTTTTTAACAAATAGTGCTGGAATCACAGGAGTTTGATGTGGGAGATAAAGATGAAACCCTACCTAACACCACACACAGAAATTAATTCAAGAAGATTCATAGACTGAATGTAAGCGGTAAATCTATAAAACTTTTGGTAAAAAACACAGAGTATTTTCATTACTTCAGAGTACGTGTTTCTTAGCTCACTGAAAGCAATAACCATGAAAGAAAAATTATAAATTGGACTTCAACAAAATTAAAAACTTTTGCTGATCATAAAATTACTATAAAGAAAATGAATAGCAAGCCACAGACAGGGCTACTTACAAAACAGACATTTAACAAAGAATAGTGACCAAGATATATAAAACCTCTTCTTTTAGGTATTTACCCAGGACAAATAAAAGCATATATTAACAAAAGACTTGTACAAGAATATTTATAGCAGGTGTATTCCTTATAGTTTCTCATTGGCAATAGCCCTGGTAACCTTCAATAGGAGAACAGATAAACTCTGATATATTCATTTAATTGAATACTACTCACAAATAAAATAATTAATACATTCATCAACATGAATGAATCTCAAAAACATTTTGCTGAATAAATGAAGCCTTACATAAAAATGAAACCCACTATATGATTCCATTTATATGAAATCCTGAAACAGAAGAAACTAACACATGGTGAAAAATTTAGAATATTGTTTGCCTCTGGGAGAGTGGGGTGATGGTAACATTTCATATCTTGGTAGGTGTTTGGGTGACCCAGTTGTATGCACTTTTCAATACTAGTGAATGTACACTTAATAATTGTCCATTTCATTGCTTGCAAATTTTACAATAAAATCTTAATAAATATTGAACTCTAGTTAGTGATATGCATCCAGAAGTATTTAGGAAGAAATGTGCTCATGTCTTTAATTAACTGTGAAATGCTTTGAAAGTCAGATGGAATAATGGACTGATAGATAAATAGATATGTAGATTTGTAATAAAGCAAGCAAATAAAATATTAATGGTAGAGTCTAGGTGGTAGGTTTATGGGTATTCACTGTAACATTTTTTCAACAATGGTGTGTGTTTGAAAGTTTTCACTTAAAATTTTTGAAAAAAAAAAAAGACTCTTATTGGTCTGGTGAACCTACAACTTATAGTTCCAAAAACGGCAATTAGTTTAAGTTCATAAATATTTAGGAGAGAAATAACACTGAGTGTTGAAGGTAATTCCAACTGGTTTACTCCTTTTACTGACGATTTTAGTGTTATCTGCTTCCTCTCCATCCTCATTTCATTGATACTTGCCAGCATTTGCCAAGACTCTCTTTCTCTATGCTGCTTTTCCTTTCTCCTACTTCATGCCACCCTTATTTCCTTTGCTGTCTCCTTTTCTTTTCCATCTCACTAAAACTATTTTTTCCTCAACGTTTTGCCATTAGTGTTCTTTATCTGCTCCATTAAGAGTTCTCAAAATTGGTCTTGGGACCACTTATGTCAGCACCCATCTGGGTTTCTTTTAAAAGTTCAGACTCCTAGATCCACCAGGGAGCTCCTGAGCCAGATTCTCTGGGAGCTGGACCCTGGAATCTATATGGTTAACAAATTCCACGGGTTGTCTGTGTGCAGCCTGTTAACAGCTCCTGTTTTACAGGGTCCCAGTGGCGCGCCCAGCATCATGCAGAACTGCACCTGCTGTTTCCTTTGGACTGTCCAAATTACTATCTGCCTCTTTGTTTCCATTTTCATTCCTTTTAGTTTGTTTCTTTGTTTTTTGCCATAAGTATTTTTTTTACTACTACACTTCGTTTAATGCTTTAATGGTGTCACGCCCCTTTATAGCTCCCCCTTGGCTTGACTAAGACATGAATTAGAAACTCCTCATGTGAGGTACCACATGAACTGGCCCAAGTCTTTTTCTATGCTATTACATGTCTTTAACTTTCCTTCCTTTTATCTTCTATGTTTCAGAAACATTCAGCCACTTACCTTTCCTGGAAGTGCCTTGCACATTTCGTGATTAGTTCCCAAAGGAGGTAATTTGGTTTTATCCATTTAGAAGAGTTATAATTTTTCAGCTTGTGATAACAAAATAGTTTATACATATTAAACAATGTTATTATTAGGTTCTGCAGGAAATTTAACTTTGTTATTATAAATCTAAAACTTTCTAATTTGTAACCCTCTTTTCTACATCGAATAATTGTTTTTAGTTAGTATAATTTTGAAATAAAGGGAACTTTCATAGGAACAAAACTATAGCAGAACCACTTAATTATAAGGTCCGTGAGGCCAGGAGCAGTGCCTATATTGATCACCATTGCATCCTCAGCACTACCATAGTGCCTGTGACCCTACACACTCTCTAAATACGCTATTCATAACAAATCCCCAATACATAAAAATACATTCTATTATCAACATCACAGGAGTTTGTAAAAAATTTTATTAGATCATGACATAAAGTTTTTGACATAAGGTCTTGTACATAGTATGTGCTCAGTAAATATTAGTTCCTGTCTCTTTATAACCAGAGGTATAGCTTAGTCTTCCACCAGGGCAATTAAATTTAGGAGTGGCATCAGGTGGAGGTGGCCTTTTCCAAATGTTGGGGGGGAGAGAACAGGCACAAAAGGCTTCACACGTTGTCTCCAGTGTTTCAGAGTTACCGTTTCCTTTAGCTTCTTTACATCAGTGGTAACAACCACCAGATCAATATCTAGCCTGAACAATTTGTGTTGAACAGTGAATGTGTTTGGAGGAAGTCATACTCTCCTATTCCCCCTCAAGCGAGACTTTTGTCTATAACCAAACAAAGAATGTGTGTTAAGAACAGACCTATACTCCTAATTTCTATTATTCTTGGACTCCACGCAGATCAGGGATCAAGTAGTAATGTGGCAAGGAAAATGATGGTGGAATAAAGAGTTGCATTGATTCTCCAGTTGCCAATAACTGAGAACATTCAGTCTTTCAATCAGGGTCTTCCTTTAAATGCACCGAGTTTAAGAGATGCCTAGTAAGGCTCTTTGATAACACCTGGCTTTAACAAGCAGTTTCTGTAAACTAACACGAGTCGATTCTTGGCAGGTTCAAAGTCCTGAGATGAGAGTTTTCATAGAACTGGAAGAAAACAGAGTTTATTTCACCCACCTAGTCTGCGTTGCTTCTTCTTCAGTTCAACTCTGTTCCACAAATATTTACTAAACACCTGTATGTCCAAAGCAATGGGCTGAATGTCAGGTATTCAAAGTAAGAGAAGTTTCTACCCTTAAGTGACTGGAGGAGCAAACTGTATAGGACTAATCATGCCACCAAATAGACTGTGATGGGTGGAGAGATGATGATGATGATGATGATGATGATGATGATGATGATGGTAACCTTCATCTCTGAGAAGCTTTCTATGTGGCAGATATTGTTCTACATGTTTGACAGGGATTAAACATATACCATGTAGTCATCACAATACCCTATAGAAAATGTCATTTATTACCTCATTTCACAGACAGGGTAACTGTTACCTCATTGCACAGACAGGGTAACTGAGGCACGTAGCTAATAAGTGCAGAGCTAGGATTTCAACTCAGACACCCTGTCTCCAAAGCCTGAAATGCTAAGCAGGCGCAACGGAGGGAGACATGAACTTTAATTGAGAGTAGTTAGTAAAAGTTTTACAGTGGAAGTGACATTTGAGCAAGAACTGGGGGCACGCAGTGTTAAGATCTGGACCTATAGAGAGAACTATAGGTTCTATATTTCTATAGGGGAAAGGGTATGAAAGGCAGCGGGGATTGCCTGAGCAAAGTCATGGATGCATAAAAGCATATGGCAGGTGTGCTGGATATTTTTCATTTGCTCCCCTGATTCAATCTCTATCTTTCTCTGCCCTGCTCTGTGCTCTGGGAAGATATTTTCTACATACCTAGTCACTTGGACTCCCTTGCTCACTGGTTTCCAGTTGTGTTTGGCCAATGGGAGGCACCAGCAAAAGGTGAGAAAATAGAGTCCAGGATTTCTTTTCCCTGCTCCTCCCTGCTGGGTTAGGGATTTCTTTTCCCTGCTCCTCTCCCTAAGTCCACCTCTTCTGACAGGCAGCCTCTTTCCCACAGCTACAATTCCTTCCAAGTTCTCTATCCAGTCTTCTGTAACTTGCTCATTCACCAAGTTCTCTTCAGTTACCCTTTTGAGTGTGTCCTTCTTTCCTGCTGTACATTGTCCAATAGAGCATGCTTAGGGAACAGAGCATGGTCAGATATGGTCCTTGGAAGGATAACTCTGGCCACCACAGTGTGGAGAATAGATTAGAGGCTGCCCAGTTCTGAGGCAGGGTGAGAATTCATGCACTAATAGGGTCAGGAGAGAGAAATGGAGACTTGAACTAAAGCAGGAGTGGTGAGTGAGATTGGAGGGGAGGAGTGGATGCTTCATTCATGGGATCTAGTGATGGCCTGGATTTGGAAGTTGAGAAAGCGAAGGGAATTGAGAATGGTTTTGTGCAGCCTGGCTGGATGGGCTCAGAGCTGCAGAAGTTATACTCTGGTCCAGCCAACAGGAAGCCAGAAGAAAGGCTCTTGTAGCTGAGAGACCTCAGCCAAGACTGACACTTGATTTGCTCCATTTTCTTCATCTAGGCCCTGGTGGTCCTGCTGTACTCTCTCCTAGGATTTCTAGAGAGTTTTGCAGTTTCCAGTGCTCTAAACTGTTATTGCATCCCGAAAACTGCTCTGTGAAATAGGAAGGGCAGATATTAGCACCCCCATCTCAGAACTGGAAAAAATTGAGTTTTGAAGTAGTGACATAACTTATGACAATATAACCAATAAATCACAGTATAGGATGAAAACTAGGAGTTCCAAGGTTGTACTTCTGCTGCCTCCAGCCTGCCTGTTTCTCAAGGTTCTTAAGGATGTCCCAGGAATTAACGGGTTAAGTTACAATGAAAGGGCCCTCCACCAATAGGCTAATTTTTATCCATCACCATATATATGTGCCCCTTTACCCCTTTCACCCACCCCTCAACGCTTTTCCCCTCTGGTAACCACTAATCTGTTCTCTTTATCCACGCGTTTGTTTATCTTCCACTTACGAGTGAAATCATGCAGTGTTTGTCTTTGTCTGGCTTATTTCACTTAACATAATACTCTCAAAGTCCATCCATATTGTTGCAAATGGGATGATTTTGTCTTTTTTATGGCTGAGTAGTATTCCAGTGTGTGTGTGTGTGTGTGTGTGTGTGTGTGTGTGTGTGTGTGTATACCACATCATTTTTATCCATTCATCATTTGATGGGCACTTGGGTTGCTTCCACATCTTAGCTATTGTGAATAATGCTGCAATCAACATAGGGGTGCATAAGTCTCTTTGAATTGTTGATTTCAAGCTCTTTGGATAAATACCCGGTAGTGGGATAGCCGGGTCATATGCTATTCCTATTTTTAATTTTTTGAGAAATCTCCATACTGTTTTCCATAGTGGCTGCACCAGTTTGCATTCCCACCAACAGTGTATGAGGGTTCCCTTTTCTCCACATCCTCTCCAACATTTGTTATTTTTTGTCTTGGTGATTATAGCCATTCTGTCAGGTGTAAGGTGATATCTCATTGTAGTTTTGATTTGTATTTCCCTGATGACTAGTGATGCTGAACATCTTTTCACGTGCCCGTTGCCCATCTGTATATCTTCTTTGGAAAAATATCTGTTCATGTCCTCTGCCCATTTTTTGAATGGGTTGTTTGTTTTTTTTGTTGTTGAGTTGTGTGAGTTATTTATATATTTTGGAAATTAACCCCTTGTCGGATATATGATTTGCAAATATTTTCTCATAGTTGGTGCGTTGTCTTTTCGTTTTGGTGGTGAGCACGATGCAGTCAACACAGAAACTGATAAATAATAATGTACACCTGAAATTACACAATATTATAAACCATTATGACCTCAATAAAATAACTGATAAAGTAAAAAAGAAATCCACAAAAAAACAGACAGAGTGGGAGGGGGAATGAGGAGTTATTGTTTAATGGGTACAAGGGTTTATACTTGGGATGATGATAAAATTCTGGAAACGGATAGTGGTGGTGGTTGCACAATATTGTGAATGTAATTAATGCCACTGAATTGTACACTTGAGAATGGCTAAAATGGCAAATTTAGTGCTATGTATATTTTGCCACAATAAAAAAAACAGTAAAAAAAAAAAAAAAAACAAGGAGTAGAATGAAGGGCTCTGCTACAAAGACGGGGAAATGCAACGGAAAGGTGCAACGCTCCACTTTCTGCGCTGAGATGGCAGTCCAGTCTCCTTAAGAGATTCTCTCAAATGATGGTCAGGTCTTGAACGGGTTGAATTTCAGAGAGCACTTAAGTCTCTGAATCTCAATTCAGGAAAAGGACCTCTGAGAATACACAGCTAATGATGATGATGATGATGATGATAATAATAAACATCAGCCCACAGTATTAAGGGAGGTAACTCAGCTCTTGAGAATTTGCCATGACCAGTGAATTAGGTGAGTAAGACAGAAAAGCCATCTGTTCTGAGATCCAAGAACTCAGCAAAAGAAGCAGTTATTCCCAAAAGGTTATTCATTTTCTGAGGGAAAAAAGAACTGTGTTAGAATCTTGTCTCTACTACTGTAACATATTAAAATTGGGAGTGAGGGGTGTGGCATTATTTTCCCCAAACAGTTCTGTGGAATTTATTCATTTATTGATGAAATAAGCAATAAATGAAGCAAAAAACGATAGAGTGATGGCGCAGAGAGATGCTAATAAACATTCAGTGACAAAAGATTACAGTGATCAAAAAACATGAAAACCTCATAGAAAACAAATTTGAAGAGGTTTCTGTAATACAGGGCTTCCTAGAAGTGTTACATACTGATATCCACTAAGTGGGGGCATAGCATACAGTGATTCCCAAACCTATTTGTTCCCAGACCCCTGTTTGATAGACTACAGTTTAGGAAATGCTAAATAGATAATCTGCTGGGTCCTGGTGGCCAATTTTTCAGAGCAGAATGGGAATGGAGGTGATATTTAATATTTGGTGAGCTGTTCTTTTGTGTCAGCAATGTGCTGGTACTCTTGCACACGTAATCATTATTCATTCTCACCGAAGCTCTTTAAAGTAGACATAGTCTTCTTAAAGTCCTAATGTTAGTACAGTAGTTGGTGCTGTTTGCAGAATGAATGTCCAGGTTTTGTAGGTCAAACCACGGGGTCAGATGTTCTTCCTTACATCCACCCAAAGTAACCTTGCTGCTCTTTACAGATGAGTCTCATTTTGTTCTCGTAAGAGTCCTAGAATGGGTGGTTACTCATTTCCTTGTGGTGACCACTTCCAGAGCAAAAGAGCTGTATTATTTCTATCCCATCAGCTCTGAATGAGAAATACACATGACTTCAGTTCAGTCGAATTCAATTCAAATCCAAGTGCATCCAATATAATTCAGTACAATCCAATATCATCTTGTTTCTTATTTGAATCCATGCCAGTCTGTAGGCCCCCTGAAAGCATCAATTTATCACTTCTGTCTCTCCAGCTCCTAGTACAACACATGACACTTAGTAAAACTGCTGTTGTTGAATGAATGAGTAAATGCGTGAATAAGCGAATATATAACATGCTTAGATAAGGTGCAAGCACTGAAATAAAAAAAAAAAACAAAACCTTGATTCCATCCCTGGATCTTCCAGTTACTAGCTACATGATCCTGAGTGAGACATTTACTTCTCTGAACTTCAGTTACTTTATCTGTACAATGGGGAAAACAATAATACTTGCCTGAGAGAGTGCTTGCTTGGATTAAATGGGATAATCAGGGAAAGTTCTTAGCACGATGCCTGGCACACAGAGATTAGCTATTGTTGTTCTTATTGATGTTGTGAGAACAAATTATATTTGAATGGAAGAAAAAGTGAGTGAACAAATAAGTGAATATTTGCTAAGTGCTTGGGTGTAGTGAAATTGGCAGCCATAGGCTTCAGGACTAACTCTGCCCCTTAACTGCTGCATGGCCTTGGGAAAATCACATGACCTCTCTGAACTGTTTTCTCATCTGTAAATTGGGACAACTATTATCTACATTTCAGGGTCACTGGTAGGCTCAAAGAGATAATGTATGAGAAAGTGTACAATCAATGATAAAAATTCGTTTTATGGGACTGCTGTTATTTTCATGTACCTGGCACCATCCATTAATACATCTGAGAGAGTTGACTGAAACACAGAAATAAAATCAAGCTTAGACATGTGACTTGATGACAGATGTGAACAATCTTATAAGTTAATTTTGAAAGAGAAAAAGGTAAGCCTACTCTTTCCTATATATTTGTGAGAGGGTTGATATTTTACATAGTTCAAAATATTGTGGCTGATATCTACAGGAAATGAAATAATAATAAGATGTATGAAATAAAAGTTTTAGGGTTTTGAGTTGTTTCTGGCTTTTGCCTTGTGTAGGACAGCTGGCTACCTGCAGGCCATTGTCATCTCTTGCTGTGGGTGCTCAGCTTAGGGTCCCAGGAAGAACCTGACATTGAATTTCAGGATTGTGCTTCCAAATTTGGATTTCTACTGAACCATGAAGGTCTAAAAATGAAGCCCAATAAGGAATATATTTGCACCATTTTCTAATATTACAATTAGGAAAGGCAAGTGTGATTAAATTTATACAGTGCCTTGTATTCAATAGATGTTGAGCTAAAGTGTGATGATTTGGTATTATCAAGGCTTCATTTTTTTTTAAATAAATACATTCATGTTACCTTGGGTTGCTTACTTTTCTTTTAATATAAATCTCCTATCTCCTCTCTTAGCTCTAAGTCACTTACAAAATGGGCATAGTCATATTTAATTCCATGGTTGTAGTGGAAATGAGATATTTATATTTATCTAGAACATATATAGCATCAGGATGCTTGACAAATGTTAACTCACTTAATTTTCATCATAATCACTTAATTTGCATAATGCTTTCATTTTATGGGTGGGGAAACTGACTTGCAGAGACTTAGTAATTTGCCTAAGTTCACAAACCCAGTAGGGGTAATGCAGCCAGCACAGAGCTTGGTGGAAACCAGGCCAAGTGTAAGGGACTGTGTTCTTGCTGTGCCCATGGCTGATCTCCTAACGCCCCTCATTTCATGTGGTTGAATCCTCACCTTAGAACAGTGAGAATGTAACTACCACCTAAACGCCAAGAGAAAACAATGGAGCCCATGTATTTATTTCAATTACATTTCTTGGATTAACTCAAACTCAGCAGCCCCTCAATTTGAAAGCTCGCTGTGGTTTTGACTGGAGGAGCCACAGATGAACAGACGAGTTTTCCTGCTTGATACTGGCTGTCTTAAAAGCCCAGCCTGCAGCAAGGACTCGGGAGGACAAGGTTCAGGGAGGTTAACAATGGTGACCAGGACTTGCACTCCTGTCTGTCTGGCTACAAAGCTCACAGTCTTTCCATTAAGGCACAATAAATTATGAAAGGGGCCAAATGGGTCGTTAGAGGCTTTCAATTCCACAACACATGGGATTTCTACAATCCCCACTTGACAAGTAGTGTGAACTTACTTATTCCAGATTTTGCTATTGATGCTAAGCCTACAAAGATGAATAAGATACAGTCCTCCGGAGAAGACTTCTCAAGTTACACTCTAGTTGGGGGGCAGAGATTGTGTCTCTGCCTTTCTCAGGCCTCTCCACTCTTTAGTATTGAGGCCATTTATGCAACTGACTCAGCCAAAATAGTTCTGAACTGGCAGGAAGAACAGACTTCCATGCCTCTAGCAGGCGGGTTCTGGCCTTAGTCTGGCTGCCCCGATCTGATTTTCCTGTGTCTAGAATGATCCTAAGCACTCTCACACCCAGCAAGGCAAACCATCTCACTTATCCTTATTTCTTCAACTTTCATTCAGCTTTAATTTCCTGAATGCATCCCATGTCTCAAATGAACCTAGAGGGAGGCCTGGCCGGAGCCCCTATTCCATATGACTCATGCCAATCCCTCTTCCTCCTCACAGCTTTCTAACTCAGGGTTACACAAATCTAGGTAAATCACGGAGATTGATAAAATTCCCACTCTACTGGACTACACATATCATCTCGTGTTTATTTCCTATTGCTGCATAACAATTTACTACAAACCCAGGGGCTTAAAACAAGACAAGTTTATTATCTCCCAGTTTCCATGAGTTAAGCGTTCAGCACATTTGAACTGGACCCTCTGCTCAGGTCTCATAGGCTAAAATCAAGGTATCAGCCCGCTGCTTCCTCATCTAGAGGCTCTACTAGGGAAAGACCTGCTTCCAAACCTACTCAGCTCATTGGAAGAATTTATCTCCTTGTGGTTGTGGGAGTGAGGTCCCCATTGTCTTGCTAGCTGTCAGCCGAGGATCACTCTCAGCCCCTAGAGGCCACTCTGGGTTCCTTGCTATATGAGCCCCTTCAACTTAGCAGTTGGGAAGCTCCTCATGTCAAATCCTTCTCATGGTTCCGATCTCCCTGACATCCCTTTCTGTGACCAGCCAGAGAAATCTCTGCTTTCAAAGGGCTCGTGTGGTTAGGTCAGGTCTCCCCGGGCAATAGCCCTATTTTAAGGCCGACTCTTCCGTGTAACATAACCTGATCATGAGAATGAAACCAACATATTCACAGTACAGGGGATTATGATGGGCATGTACACCAGGGGTCAGAAAATCATGGGGGACATCTTAGAATTCTACCTACCACACATCTCCACCTTGAGATCCTGGCTGCCATGTCCCACCCCCCAGTTAAAACCCCTCAGAGAATGATGCCAAACCTCATTAAGACCTAATTCATGATCTTTATCACCTACCCTTGGAACCTAAGATTTGGGCAGATGGCTCCCATTAGGAAGTCAGCTTCCAGGGGCAGCTCGGTCCCTTTAACCTAGTGCAGATTGTTCCCAGCTTCCTGCCCTTGTCCCATGCCTCACAGCTGAGCCAGCTTGTGCAATGACAGTCAGGTATATAGCCAGCTGAATACAGTACAGCATGACAAAGGCTACATGATATATAAATAGGGCCTTGATATTTACAGTGGAAGGAGTCATGGATTTTGGCTGGTAAAAGGGGAGTTGGGTGGGAAAAGTTTAGGCAGAGGGGTGACAGTTGTCATGGACTTGATATAGAATTAGAGTTTTATTAGGGGACAGGAAGAACACACCAGGGAAAAGTTAGGGAAGCCTAACACTGCAGGAAACAGTGGTGTAGGGTTTGTCTAGTGTGAAAAGAAAGAAGTGTTTGGATTTAAGACTAAGTGGGATGGGAGCTAGTGAAGAAAGGGGCTTACACATCATATTCAGTTTGGAATTTAAGTTGGAGGTAAATGGAGTCATTTGTTCTCAAGTAAAGAAAGATATGATTTGATGTGTTTTGAGAAGAATCATCTTGGGGACAGGGTAGGTGGATTTAAGATGGAGCCATCTAGAAAGCTGCTATAATAGGCCAATGGGAGGCCAGTGGTTAGGGAATTGGAGAAGAGAAGAATGGATTAGATGCTCATTTTGGAGGTAAAATTGAGACCAAACATGAAGGCTTTGTGTGTGGAGGCTTGGTCCACCCTGCTTGCTGTACTTCACAATTTTATATGCCACACTGCACAAATCATTTCATATTTTTCTGAAAACTTTGCATCTGTCTGTCTGCCTTCTTCAGTGATCTACGTGAATCTCCACTCTTTCATCCTTCAGGTGTCAGAAACGATATTTCACCAAGGCTGGGCTCACTTCCACACGGATTGATAGCAGGGTGAACACTTTTTCCCCTCCAAGGACCCAGAATGACTACCCCTCCTCCCACTGCTAAGATATTCCAGGATGCTTTACGCATCCTCTAATATGTCACTGATTCCAGGTCTTTTTCCAAGCTCTCCAATGGGGTCATTGTTCAAGAAGTATCTCCTCATGGTTTAGTGACATTTGCCTCACCCTGTGTCACAAAAATAACACTGATATCTATCAAAAAACCATGTGTAAGAAATCTAAGATCTGGTGATAGAAGTAAGAAGAATGGTTACCCTTTGGGGATTACTGACTGGAAGGAGACAGAAAGGAGCCTTCCGGGGTGTGGGAAATGTTCTCTGTCTTTATCTGGTGGTACGTTCCATGGCTGTGTTTAGTGTATGAAAAGTCATTGATCTGTGCCCTTAAGATCTGTGTGCATTACTATATGTGAGTTATGCCTCAATAAAAACAAATGAAGAAAAGAAAGAATAACCATGTGTCGTTCCTGAAACTTATCTGTAATTCTTAGACGGTGGTTTTTATGATCTCTATTATTAAAAAATTGAAGTTCAAGTTTAAGTGACTTCCCCAAAGTCACATGGATAACCAGAAGCAGAGTCAGGATACAAGCCCATGTTGTTCTCATTTCAAAGGCTGTGCTCTTTCAACCACAAGACTTGGGTTTTCAAGATTTATTTCTGCCCTGGGTTTTTTTTTCTCCCTGGAATACAATGATTTCTGGCTACCTATGTGTCCGTCTAGTATGCATGTTAGACTTATTGTACTCTGATATGGTTGGCTTCTTGGGCCACAATGAGGCCATGGTCCCTTGCACAGGGGTGAAGCGTCATCTTTACATCAGATATCCAAGAGAAAAGCAAGCTCTCAGACGGGAACCAGGAATCAGAGCAAGGGGCTTAGACTGGCAAGAGTGGATGGCCCTGCCCCTGACTGGGCCTCTTAAGCTGGGCTCTCCTGAGGAAGAGGGGGATGGCCTCTGCCCCGTGGGGTTGGGAAGACCCTGGTGTGGAAGCCACAATCTTCGAATGAGCATACATTCGCTTATTAACGAGGTTATCTACTTTATTTTCCCTCTGTATTCCTTTGGCAATGTTTGTCTAAGTGTGATAAAATTTCTCGCATCACATTTTTTTTCAAAAAACACAGATTCCTGAGCCTCACTTTGGATGTAGATAATCAGAATATCTGGAACCTGGACCATTTTAACAAGTTTCCTCAAAGGTTTCTTCTAATACACACCAACGTATAAAAGCCACTGCCCTGGGGTTTAGGACAGCGATATGAGACATGCCAGCTTCAAATCAACTCTACTCTGGGGATCTCTACAGACTCTACATTAGAAGGGAAGTAGCTCCCCTCTGAGTTCAGAATGGAGATGACTACAGTAAGAAAGCCCTGAGGGAAACAGTAGAGGGTCTTCCAGGCCAGACTCCTAAACTCATCACAGAGAACCTTCGCCTCACATCAAACGTGAGGATTTGGATTTTTTATTTTTGGAGATACATAATATAAAATTCTCCCTTTTAAAGGTTTAGTTTTTGGCAAACACAATGTCATGTAACCACATAGAGTCTGGATATAGAATAGTTTCTTTACCTGCCCCCCCCCCCAAATTTCCCTTGCATCCTTTTATAGCCTACCTCCATCCCCAGCTCTAGTCTCTGGCAACCATTGATCTGTCTGTGTCCACTTAATTTTACATTTTCCAGAAAGATGACATTACATGTAACTAGAATTATGTAGACTTCTGAGTCTGGTCTCTTCCACTTTCTCAGCATCATACATTTGCTAATATATAATCCAAGTTGCTGTGTGTTTCAACAGTTCATTCTCTTTTATTGCTGAGTATTCCATTGTATGGACATACCACAGTTTGTGTGATAAGAAACAAGCTGCCCTCACTCAGGAATGTGGGGGGCAGGAGGTGGTGGGGTGAGGCAGTGGCAGTGGTGTGTGACTCAAAGCCCTCAGTTTGAATGTGACAACATGACTCTGAGCTGCCTCTCTATTACCATGTGGCATCGTGAATGGAGATTAATCTTTTAGATGTGGACATCTCTAACCAAGGGCAAGTTTTATAAAAAGTAGCCATAGAATGAATGCCAAGATATACTTGTAGATTTTCTTCTATTAATTATAATTACTTTTCTTATTTCCATCCAAATCTGATTTTGAGGATATTGGAGAAGGAACATCTGAATGTCTGTCTGCTTTTAAAACAAGTTGCCTTGTTACATAATGGAGAGTGTGAAGAGCACTAAAACCAGTGGCAAGTCCAAGGGTCTGCTACTTTCCAGCTGTGGGAACTTGTTGAAGTCCCAGTTTACCTCATCCAACTCCTTCCTGCTTACCTTCCCTAGGTCTTAGAGATTCAGATAAGGTAACAGAATTCAGAACCTATGAAAACCCTGAATATATTTACACATGTTAATTGCTTTTCAAGGCAGTTGTGCATGTGTTGTATCTTCACCACAAATCTGTGTGGCTCACAGGTAGCATATGCCCCCACAGCACTTCCAATAAGGGTGAGAACTCAAACAACCTTCGAAGGAAAGGAAGGAAGAGACTCTATATAATAGCCAATTTAAACTCAGGCAGTTAAATTTGAGTCAGGTTGTAGTAAATATTTTCCTAAGTAATTTCAGGTACGAGAAGTGATCATTTTGATTCTGGTGAGTTTGGACAAGTTAAAATCTCTTAAATTTTTCTTTTGTTTAAAACTTTCATATTTGATATGTACCCTAAAAATTACCAAGTTAAATTGTTAATTATAAAGTAAAAGATAAATTCAAAACTAACTTACAGTATAAGTATAAAATATTGCTTTGTGATAATTAAAGTTTACATATTTCATTCTTAATTTGATTGAGTCAAATGCCCTAGTATGTTAAATACCAAATCTTCTAGATTTCTGATGGATATGAAATAAAATTAACCCCCTTTAAAATTAAAGGTTATACTGAGCACATTGGAGTCACTGTGCTCCTTGGTGAAACAGGAATAACCATATGCCTACTGTGAGATTAGAATACAATTCCAATTCCACATACAAAGTGGTTAGGAGAGGGCCTGGTACATTGATGGCGGGCATACAATGGAGGGTCTACCTAGGATACGTCTAGGGGTAGTAAACTTTGATAAAATAAGGTCCTTGCCTTCAAGGGACTCATAGTCTAATGAATGTATTTGTGGCAGGGTAGAGACAGGTAAATGAAAGGATAATTATGATTCAACAAGATAATGTTCTGTTCTGTATACATGGAGACACGATGATATGAGAATATAGAAGGCTGGGCACTGGACCTTGAATGCTTGTAAAAAAAAATGATTTAGAAAAGCTTCCTTTAGGGCCGGCCCCGTGGCTTGGTGGTTAAGTGAGCGTGCTCCACTGCTGGCGACCCGGGTTCGGATCCCGGGCTCGCACCGACGCGCTGCTTCTCTGGCCATGCTGAGGCCGCGTCCCACATACAGCAACTAGAAGGATGTGCAGCTATGACACACAACTATCTACTGGGGCTTTGGGGGGAAAAATAAATAAATAAAATCTTTAAAAAAAAAAAAAAAGCTTCCTTTAGGAGCTAATAATATATGGACTACCTTTTGAAAATTAAATAGCACTTAGACAAACAACAACAACAACAACAAGAATGATTTCTAGACAGACTGACTAGAAATACCTTTACTCCCTCGCTCACTAGATGCAGAACCTTGGGCAGGTTACTTAGTCTCTCTTCTCTGTGCCCCAGTTTCCTCAGAAAGTACCTCATAGTGTAGACATGAGGATTAAATGAGTTAATATTCGTGAAACACCTGGAAAATAGTACATACTATTTAAAATGCTTAAATAAACAAATAAATAAGCCAAAGGATCTGCCTGTGGTAAGATCTAGAGAAGGGAGAACAGAGTATCTGAAGTTATGCTCAGATTCTTTTCGGCAGGAAGACAAGGTGTGAGGAGAGAAGCTGAAAACTATGGGATGCCTGTCTATTGGTTAAATGATGGAGAGCCTTGTAGACCATCCTAAGGGGGTTAGGTTTTACCCTGAGAGTAATGAGAAGAAATGAAAGGATTTTAAGTCAGGTAGTAACCTAGAAGGACAAGAATCAAGGAACCTAGTGAAGATTCTTTGTGATATTACAACTAATGAAAGCTGGTAGCTTGAACTAGAGAGATGAAAAAGTATTAAGAAGATAGAATCAACAGACTTTCATGACAGGTTGTTAGGGATTGAGAAGACTGGGAACTAAGTATGACTCCCAAGTGTACAGTTTTCGTGTCTCAGAGCTGGAGGATCCATTCACGAGAGTTGAGACTGGAAGAGGAAGAGGAGAAGGAGTGGGCTGTGGCTCAGATGGATGTTGCACACGGAACCCGGTCTGTCTGGGTAGTCTGAGACACACAGGTGGTGATTGCTCACTCCAGGGCCTGAACGGATGGCATTCCTCTACTCTGTTCACCAAGAGCAGAGGAGGAGACCTGATGGTGTATGTGCTGTCTATGATTTGGGTGTATAAAACTGAGGGTCAACTATGGAAGTTGTGTCCTGGGGCTCTGGTTCAGGGAATAAGTCCAAAGCTGGATGGAGCTCAACCCAGAGCAACAATGTTAAATGAAGCCAAGAAAAGGGGGACTAGGAAGAGAGGAAACCTAAGGGTCCCAGAGGGTCCATGAAGCTGTCAGTGCATCACCACAAGATTCTTTCTGATGAGTCACTGTGATTTGAGAAATGGGTCTCAAGCAAAAACTAGCCAGCTACCAGTCCTCGATTAATTAGATCAGGGTCTGATGCCTGAGCCAGGGATGTACCGCCTGGAAACAAGGAGGTCATTACTGTTCTCCATCCCAACCACCGTCCCAACACAGCTTGGAAAGAAAGAAATTCACTAAAAACATTTGATGTTAAACAGTAGCATATGTATCCACTCATGTCCTCTCTTGGAAAGGATAAACACAGAGCACCCGGGTATTTTGAACCATGCTGAGCTGCTCCATGAGTCTTGGGGCCCAGAGTGATTTTCCAGCAGCGAAAGAGATGAGACCCTGTCTTACCTCATGCCCCCTTGTGTGCTTGCAATTAATCCCATTATTATCCATTTTTGTCAGAAGAAGAAACTGAGGCTCAGCATGTAAGATTATTACAAAAACAACAACAAAAAAACCCAAACTCATTCTTTGAGTGGCTAGAACTCATAGTCTGAAGCAAAATTGGATATTTTTCCCTATTCTACACTGCCTCGCCAATACTTTGATAAATATAATTCAATCAGCAGTCCATGATAACTTTTATCAAAATGTCAAGAGTCTTACCAGTCAGAATGAAAATGCAGGATAAAAAACATATTTGTGGATTTTACTAAACCCCATACTATTGGACTATAATTCCTACTGTTCAACTAATCCAGGCTCACTCATGTCTATTCTATTGTGCTAAGAACACAAAGCGATAGGAGGAATAATGTTTTCCTTTCTCTCTGCTCAAGCTTTGAGCTTAAAACCGGACGCAGCATGCAGCTTTTGGTTCCAAAGCCAGGGAATTTGATAGCTACCACACAGATGGATTTTGCTTCATCTAAAATCTTATTTCCCCGGTTTGGAACAACTGGCTACCCTCTACACTAAAAGTTTATTTGCCTGTTTTTCCTTTTCCATAAAAACTACAAATCATAATAAACGGTTATTTAATTTTTTTCTTGGAAACACAATAACTTGCAATCTCTGGTAAGAAAACGTGAAAGGAAGGCCAAACAGACAGAAATTGGTTCCTGCATTATCCCGCTTTATCCCGCACTGAGGCTCTTAGGAGGCAAAAGTTGGCATTATCAAAGGCCTCAAAGGCACACCAGTTGCCGGGATGTACATCAAGGAACAAAGTGAAATCTTTCCAGAACAAACGATTATCAAATTACAGACCTGTCACCAGTGCTTCCTGGGAAGGGCCAGCACCTTCCCTTGTTCCTGACAGACAAAGAATGTGTGACAGGCAGCTCGATCCTTCAGTTAACTAAACAGCTGGCTAATAACAGAACTGACAGCACACAAAGGTTAGTTTGAAGACAATGAAATAGAAATGCCTTTTTATGGACTTTTTTTTTTGTTTTTGCCCATTCAACAGCTTGGTGGGTCCTGCCTTTTTTCTCTTTTCTTTTCCTTTTTCTTTCACTAGATGAGGCTGATGGTGATTCTAAACTCAAATTTAAAAGAAGAGGAGTCATAACTCCCAGCTAGTGATGTACATACAGGGTGTGATTCATTAAAAATAAAGGGGTGGCAAGGGAGGGGAGGGCAGCCAGCTGATCTATGGGCCTCCTGCGGATGATGGAGGAGGCCCGAATCAACTGTCATTAACTAATGACTCTTCTCCTTTTGTCAGGATAAATTGGTTCATCCAATGTGTTTTCCAAGTGTGTCAGGTGAATTGCATTAACAAGGATAAACAGCACTCTTTTCCGTACACTCTGCCGAAAATCTTAACAGCTTAATTGTTGTTCTGCTGATTAGAGAGTCGACACTGGGTAGTAATTAAGGGCCGGGTCTGGGACTGGGGGTCCCTAGTACTGGGGCCTCGAGACAGTTCCTTATCCTCTCTGTGTCTCAGTTTCCTTACCAACAGAATGAGGATAACAACAGGGTTGGTGTGAAAATTAATTATATTTATTTATTTATTTAATTTATTTTTTTTGTGAGGAAGATCAGCCCTGAGCTAACATCCGTGCTAATCCTCCTCTTTTTGCTGAGGAAGACTGGCTCTGAACTAACATTATTGCCAATCCTTCTTTTTTTTTTCCCCAAAGCCCCAGTACATAGTTGTATGTCATAGTTGCACATCCTTCCAGTTGCTGTATGTGGGACGCGGCCTCAGCATGGCTGGAGAAGCAGTGCGTCGGTGCGCGCCCGGGATCCGAACCCGGGCCGCCAGTATTGGAGTGCGCGCACTTAACCGCTAAGCCACGGAGCCGGCCCAGCAAATTAATTATAGATGGATAGATAGATAGATAGATAGAATGATTTTAAAAAATAAAATTAAATAGTCATGGAAAGTGCTAGGTATGGTGACTGGCACATAGTAAGATAGTAACCACGCAACAATATAATTTTCATATAAACACATGGGCTGCATCTTTTCAATGTAAAATATCCTGATTCTCAAAACTCTCATTGAATCTGTGACGTCAATAATTCTAGCCTCTCATCTCTACCTAGCGCTTTACGTTATGAAGCACTTTTCTATACAACAGCATTTTTAATTGTCACAAAATTATGCAAGGAAAATGGATGGGAATTTCTATTATAGAAGGGGAACTGAAGCTGAGAGAGGTTATATACTTGCCAGTGTACTCAGCCACAAGTTGTAGATCTAGTCGAGTAAAGTGCGTAAAACATTCAGATTCTGTAGTCAGATATCAGTTTAAATCCGCCCCACCACTTCTTAGCTGTGTGACAATGGGCAACTTTCTTAACTTCTCTGAGCTTCAGTCTCTTCGTCTGCACAGAGATGCCAATCTATACCTGTCTCACAGGGTTGTGGTGAAGAGTAATAAAGACTAAAATGAAGCTCTTAGCAGAAAACTTGGTACTTGATAAGCATTCAGTGAATGCAATTGCTATTTGCCTCATTACTATTGTTATTGTCATCATCATCCTCATCAATAGTGATTAGGTAAAGTGCTCAATAGGGGCACTATTTTTTTAAATTATTAGTTTTACAAAACCTGGTATCTTTCAACTCTATTATCTCCCCTCCTCCTCCTGTTCCTTTTCTTCCTCCTTTGTTTCCTCTTCCTCCTCTTTTGGCCACATATCATATGCAGTTAGCATATAGAATATGTGAGCAACAGTCCTCTTGTTACAGACGAAAATTTTGACATTTTGATCTATGTTATTCAGTCCCTTGTGAACCAGTTCCCTTGAACGTGGCTCCGTGTGGCTTCTGCTGACAAAGTGGAGTTTCTCCATCTGCAAAGTAAACCTCAGACACCAGACCAGTAACAACTGCCTCCTGACATGTCATCTCTCTCTGTTAGGTAGAAGAATCTAACTTAGTGAACATCATTCATCATATTTAGCGAATGTCCATTATGTGCTAGACACTGCACCAGGAGTGAAGATTCAAATGGTAAACCAAACAAACAGTATATGTTTGATATGTATATGTTGGACCTTATAATTTGTGGGGAGAGAGAATTAATCAAATAAGTATCTGATCCCAGCACGGTAAGGGCTAAGAGGAAGGTCACTGGTGCCATGCGAACACTTATGAGACTCTTGTGGGTCCCCAAAGAGGTTTCTCTGATGATGTCTCATATGCGTGGGCTCTGCCAGATGAGTATGATTTTAGCAGGAAGGTTGCAAAGGCTTGGTGGTTCAAGGGACATGGAGCATCGAAAGAACTGATGAAAGTATGGTGAGAGTGTAATGTCTGAGTTGAGCCCTCTGTTGGCCATGATAGGACTTTAGTACTTATCCTTCAAGAAACAGGACCCTGCTGGAAGTTGTAAGCATGTGAAGACAGGAGGTGGGAGAAACTAAGATTTGTGTTTTGAAAAGATCACTCCGGTGGTGAAGAGCAGATAAGAGGACAGGCGTGAGTGCAGGGAGACGAATTAGAAAGCTATAGCTGTGTGCAAGTCATTTCATAAATCCTCACAAAAAGGTTCTGAGGTAGTACTTATTTTTCCAGTTTTACAAATGAGGAGCCTGCATTTCAGAGGCATTAATTCACCTCCTCCAGGTTCTAGAACTGGTAGCTGGCAGCTGGAAGAATAGGTTGTTGGAGACAGAGGGACCTGGGTTCAGATCCTGCCTGAACCTACAGCCTGTCTGGTCCCGCGTCTGGTCCGTATGTCTCAGGATCAGCTCGCATGCAGAAAGCGGGTTCCTCTCACCAGAAAGGGACACAGCTAGAGTCAAGTGCCCCAGTCTTTCATGTGACACACACCCACACATAAATTCATGCACACGCGATTTCACAAGAATAAATAGGTACTTTTTAAAAAGAAAAATGCATCAAATGAAAATGGCTTAGAGGCAAAGTTGTTGCCATCTAGGGGGAGCGGGATTGGGAGGGGCAGCCCTGACACCCCCACACAGTTGGGGTTCATTCACAGCTGTGAACGAACTCAGCTCACATTTCCAGTCCAGTCTTTCTCTCTGAGAGGTTTTCCTCTGTGGATGTGTGCAGGCTGAACGCTCTGCTCAGAAAGCTCAACATACCCTCACTGTACCTG